>NC_136501.1:93987308-94057308 GCF_053919585.1 Euprymna scolopes | reverse complement strand
TAAGATGACGACATTACGAATATGCATGCATAACGTAATAGCTATTGGTTCATGCTTTATGCTCTAGCCTTGCAGAAAACATGTTTTCATTGCTTAAGCATAAACGTCAAAGGAAAAAAGTACATCGTAAGCTAAATGTTTTGGTTTCGATTCTCGGTGTTGGTGCACGAGTTATTTTTTAAACACCTTTGAAACCATCACTATATTTTCGGCCTAATATAATCCCTATATATAATAAAAGTGATGCAGTTTTAAACCCCTGGAACAAAATACCGTAGGTTTGCAAGAACAATCGCCACATACAA
Source organism: Euprymna scolopes (assembly GCF_053919585.1). Taxonomy (NCBI): domain Eukaryota; kingdom Metazoa; phylum Mollusca; class Cephalopoda; order Sepiida; family Sepiolidae; genus Euprymna; species Euprymna scolopes. The sequence continues at coordinate 94,057,003 of NC_136501.1, read as the reverse complement.
ATTTATTATGTCTAAACTCTTATCAGCTTCTTTATCTAATTTTTGATCGCCGTTATAGACACATTTATTCCTTGGATTAAAACCCTATATTACATCCTAGGAGGTGCATCATGACTACTGCCGTCATTTACAGAGGAAAGAGTTCTAACCTTTTTCTCTCTAGCTACAGTACTGTTCATGCCCCCAGTCTACACACGGAAAATATATACACATTCTTCCTATGCCCTCAAGTCAACCTTCAAACTGTATTATAAACACCTATACAAAGCATTAAAATTCAATTTCCCTTACACAAAATAATGATTTCTCCCTTACACACTTCCATCACTTCTCATTGGTGGCTATCTCTCAACCCGTAATGTATTAACGATCACACTCTGTTAAAAAGGAAACCATGGCCGCTAAACCACCAGTTTATTTCCTGTTTCATTTTCCTTACCCTGACTATATTACTTAAATTCTTCCACTGATGTCTATTATACTCATTGATTCCTGTACAAAGAAGAACAGCCGAAATCATGATATTCGACGTTCGCCATAACAGCGAGGAAACGACAGATTTTGTAAACAAATACACACGTACATATAAGGACACACAAACAGAATATGATCGACTTATACAGGGTGACCCAAAAAAACAGAGGACATTCAATTGTTTTTTCTGAGCATTTTACAGTCAACTGAGAAAAAAAAGCCAAATACCCTAGTGTTTTGATGTGATGTTTGGAGTATAATAAACTAGTTATGACCAAAGTCTCATTTCATTCGGACAAAACACTAAGAAACAGGGCCTAATTAGAGCTGGGCCCTTTTTTATGGGGGGTCACCCTGTATAAAGACAGTGAGAGAGGCAGATAGACGGATACCTTGATATAAAACGAGAGGCAGAGAAAGAGAGAGAGAGAAAGACACAGAGGAGGGAGAGAGACAGACGGAGGGACACAGAAAGAGAGACAGAGAGAAAACAGGGAAAGGTAGAGATGGAGAGAGAGTGTAAGTGTGTGTGTGTGTGTGTGTGTGTGTGTGTGTGTGTGTGTGTGTGTGTGAGAGAGAGAGAGAGAGAGAGAGAGAGAACCGCCGGTTTACGAGTTCCTGCTAGTATAGTAATATATACGAAATCTAGATTAATCAAAATATTATATATAAACATATACGACCGGGCAATACCTGGCGGCCTGCTAATCATGACTATAAGTTTAAAGTGCATCGCAATAACTGAAAGGAAAATAGCGGAGAGAATACCTATGAAAAACTAATGGTTGTTATTTTTCTCGAAAACATTACTATTTAAATGTTTATTTTTGTAAATTTATCTCTCCCACTCTCTCTCTCTCTCTCTCTCTCTCTCTCTCTCTCCTCTCTCCCTATAAAGCACTATGTCAATACGTGCGTGAGTCCGTGTTCCTTCCCCATACTCGAAAACAATGGGTACATTTTCATGAAATTTTACTCAAATACACTTCATGTTCCTGGGAGTCTTCTTATGAATGTTTTAATAGGAATACTCCGATAAGTATCAGAAATCGATCTTCGCAAAAAATCTGATTAAAGAAGAAGTGCAATTCTTATCAAAGTTAACACTTTTATACAACCTAATATCACAAATGTATTTGAGATCTTTTAGTAAGCAGAAGCAGAAAAGGTCACACTGCATAAAATAAATAGTAAATTCGTATATAAGACACTTGTACGTTCGAAATGAATGCTTTGTTTAGAGCGCAAGTGAATCATGATACTTGATGTTTGCATGGTAACCTTTAATTCAAGCCATTATATATTTCAGTCCTTAGTGTTTGCTATACAAAATATAAAAGTGGAGTAAGGTCAGTGCATATTGGCCGTATGTACTGCTTATGTTAGCTAGTCAGACAATTTTAAAAGATGCTAACTTCATTTGTCCAGCTTTTCAAAAAGGGGTCACATCTTTTGGCGGATTGAAGACTGTAAATACCGCAGTTGTTGCCAGTCACAACCATTGGAATCATAACGTGTACCTCTATAACACACCTTTACTTTATGTAACAAATCCGATCACACTAAGAGCAGTCGCATAAATATATGCAAACACAAAAGCCGCTTTCAGGAAATGACGTCACAGCAGAGATGAAAGGGCCCAAGTCTATGGAGGATAGTGTTCGAGGCGCGGCCGGTTTTAAAAGAAGCACGTATTCGAGACGTGTTCGAGACGTGTTCGAGATGTATAAAATTTGAGGATATATTCGATACACGAGAGAGCGAAAAAGTTAACGAAATGTCAGATGCAGCCGGAAGAGAAATGAACTCTTTTAATATTTAGAAAAAATGCGTTGTTGATATGAAGGTTTTTGTTATAACAAAAAAAGTTATAGGTTTAATTCTTCTTTCTTCTGTTCCTTGTGACGTAGTGTACAATGTTTTGGGTCCGCTAAAAGTAAACGGCACATATATATTACATCTGTCTTTATTATTACCTGTACACAAAGCCACAACATTTACACTCATGACTGTTTATTAAAAAAAAAACGTTTAAACAACGCATACTCCTTTTTTATCAACTTGTGTACATCGACTCTACAACAGTAAATTCATAAATTTTTAATTCTACTCTGTAGAACATTATGAAATTTCAGATCTTCAAGACCTTGTAAGTATGCTAGTATTCCTCTTCGATTAAAACGAGCAACTAAATACAGTAAGACATTATGTCGAAATTGCCGGTATATTGCTTTCGATCCGGCTTTCTGAAATGTCTAATGGCTATGCAGAGCTGGGCACCCCATTCACCTGAGCAGGAAAATGCCCGGCGGATAAAATTGAATGGAATAACAAATGTCTTCAAAGTCACGATGGCTAGGCATGAAGGTTATGCGATCGTATTCCTCTATCGTGAAAGCACTAACAACCTCCGCAATATGATACTAGAAGTTAGATCGTATCTAACTTATGGCTGTTCGGAGACCTGGTTTAACTTTTTTACCTGGAAAACTTCTACATATCTGAAGAAATTCCAAAGCAATTCAAAATCATATTTACGTTTTTTTTTTAAATTTGAACTGCGTTACCTTCTTTTATGTTTATTTAAAATATGTTATTATAGCTAAGCAAAGTGTCTAACTTTAGTCGAAGGCGACTCAAAGGTTCACTTTTTATTAACTATTGCACCAATTTTAAGTGAACGCATATCTTAATGTTCACAATTCTAAAACAATTCAAAATTATATTTACATCTTTGTAAAATTTTTACTGCATTGCTTTCTTTTATGTTCATTTAAAATATGTTATTGAAGCTAAGCAAAGTGTCTAACAATAGTCGAAGGCGACAAAGACACGGGCATTGTAATCATTATAATTGAATGTGAGCATATGCACACATTATACATATACATTTATGTAGTAGCATTATTGCCAATATATTTAAACATGTTTGTTTATTTCATCTCGTAATCATAATTATCACATTATGTTATATATACTAGCACAATTACGTTTACATCGGTTCTCGCAGGATCACCAAGGTTGGCTAACTATTTGGCAAGGCTAAGCGCTGTATGTGCTGTCCGAAAATAAAACGGTAACAGTGCGATAGAAGTGTGTTTAGAGATTGTGCAATTCTTGAAATAATTTCACGCGAAGGCGCCTTTAAGTGGGTATCTATAGAGTGACAAGACTGAACGGCGTTTATGTTTCATGTGGGTTACGTATCAACTTTCTTTTTAGAGGATTACGTCCTAGCCAATCCATTTGCGGGCTATTTTTATCATCTTTCTGTAAAGTGTATTATTATGAGCTTTTACGTGGCTGTCTATTTGCGACTAATTCTATTATATCAAAGGTTAAACATTACTTGGCTGTCTATTTGCGACTAATTCTGTTATATCAAAGGTTAAACATTACTTGCGTTGTTTTTCAATGTAATTAGACAAACAAACTTTTCAGTTTGCAGACATCTCCCTTAATCTCCATATTCAATCTTCATAAGAGGAAAGCAACTTTTTGTTATGATTCACCCACTTAAAAGTAGTCCAGGAAATGCGGATGAAAGAAGGAACCTTTTTTTATTGTGCAAATTTCTGGCACCGTTATAAAAGATGTTGAAAGTGCTTCCCGTTGACATCTATGCATTTCTGGGCACGTTTATCAACGTTTGCAGATACTGCCAGTAACCCTTCTCTGGTGATTACCCTCATAGTGTTGGTAATGTTCTCTTTTAGTTGGTCTAGATTGTGATGATTATTTGTATAATTCTTTGTTTAAATATCCCCCCAAGATTAAAATCACATAAGTAAAAGTCCCAGAAACGTGGTGGGCATAACCCTTAACTGCGTATTGCTCTATCTTCCATAAGCATGCTATGGACTCGTGTAAGTGATCTGTGAGGCGTGTGGCATGTGGCGCCATCTTGTTGGAAAATAAATTGCTTTTTGTCTTGTGGTGTCAGTATATCGTGTAGAGAAAAATTGAAGAGATCGGGCTAATTTTATATGGGCTATCATGTATATAACTTTCCATGCAACTATATTTGCAAGTCGCATCAGTTATGTTCAATGTATATTATATCAATATAATGCGCATACATGCGTTATACTCCTATAATATAACATTGGTTTCGATATTAAATTAAAGTTTGGATTTCAAACATGTCATTCATAGAGGAACATCACATCAAACGGCGAAAATAGCTGTAAATGTTGAAACATTTTTAAGAAATATCTAAACAAGCGGGCCCCATGGAAATCCACAATGGCATCTTCCATATGTAATATATAACTGTTGAGCATTCTGTAAGCGTTCAGCCTGTATGGAGACTATACAATATTATAATTACTCTATTGTTAAAACTGTAAATGTATTTATTAAAGTAACTTGGTTAATGCAGTGTCAGAATAGTTCTGGTTATTACGGTTTATTTCCGATATCCTTATAGAGGTGTGTGACATATTTCTATTGTTTGGACTCAAAGCGCGAACGAAAATCTCAAGAAATCATAAAATAATCCCTAGACAGAACAGATACTATCTTTGGATCCTAGCCAGAAGACAAAAAAGGTATATTTTACTTTGACGTACGGTCCAAAAGTAGCATTATCTTTTTTTTTCTTTTTCTACCTTTCCTTTTTGTTGATCGAGAGAGCCCATTTTAATAAGGAAATGGAAGGTGATAACATACTACAAACGTTAAATTAGCGCATCTATATACTAATTTTATAACACGATCAGCAGGTCACTGGTGTGTGACTGACCCACGTGTTACACTAAATATCGTAGAAACGGTTGCATGATGATGTGACGATGGGGCAGTCAATATGGTCTGAATAGCAAGAGGAAAACCATACCTGAGATGTTGGATGTGTGCGTGGCTCCTTTATTTTCTCAAGATGACATCCTCACCCTGGTAGCATTCTGGTTGGAATATTCTTTCGTCGTCTTCAGGGCTGCTTCGTTTTTTAATGCATGCATTTAAAGCAGACACACGAAAACATACAACACGACACAATCGTCATATATGAGAAATACAATTACCTATTTATTCTACAAAATGTATACAATATATAAATTAAGACCATTTACAAGTGATAACGTTCAAAATTGAACTAACTAACCTAAGTAATGATAAGAGGAGGGAGATGCTCCCCCTCCTCTCATTCATATAAGAACAGAAAATACGTGTCACCTCATGACGGTCCGGACAGAAAGAGGTCGATAAAGGAAAGGGAATTCTGGGGTTGTATTAATGTGTATTCTTCCGCCTTCGGCCACATCACCACCTGGCCATGCAGGGGGGGGGTGAGTAAGCAACCACCGTGACACTTAGATATAGTATCACAATTTAATGTTGGTAGTATTCTATCACTTTTAATCCTATTTTTGATAAAATAGGATCTCCCGCTCGATTAATTCACATTCTAGAAACGTACGAACGATAAAGCTTCTACATTATTAAGTTTACGATGGGGTTCCTACAAGATTTTGTTGTTTGATTTTAGATGATCTGTTTTCAAAAAAGTTTACGTCATAATATCTTAATTCTTACGTCTTAATATTCATAGTATCTTACGTCTTAACATCCATTTTAAAGAGCGTTTATCGCTGTATCTAATCGTTTAAATTACACTCGTTTAAATAAATTATGCTTTCTTTTCAGAACCTTGAAGACAAGTTGAAGAAAGCAAAAAACGAAGTGTTTGGTTCAAGAACAAGTACTGAAAGTAAAGCACAATTGTGGTTAAAGAAACTTCATGGCGAGAGTCTTGAAGATGATGAAGCGGTTGGCCATCTGATGGTGATACCGATCAATTAAAAACTATAGTCGAAGCCAATCCACGTACAACTGGTCGGGAATTTTCTTCTGCATTAGACATAGCAGATACGACGATTTTCAAGAGATATTGGAAACACTAAAATAATTTGATAAATGAGTGTCTCACGAATTGGACGACAACCTAAAGAAACGTCGTAATAAAGTGCCATCTTCCCTTCTTTTACCAACATGAACGACCTGTTTCTCGACTCTATTGTGACTTGCAATGAAAAGTTGGTTCTTTACGACAACCGGCGACGCTCAGCTCAGTGATAAGACGCCGACAAACTCCCGACATTTCTTGAAGCCAGAGTTGCATCAAAATAAGGACAGGTTGACTCTTTGTTGGTCTCCCACCGATCTAACACATGAGAGCTTTTTTTAATGAAGGCTAAACCATTGCAACGGAGAAGTACTCTAAACAAATGGATGGAATGCATCAGAAACTTCAAGAACAGCACCCAGCTTTAGTCAAGAGAAAAAGCTCAAATCTCCTACACGACAATACTCGAGCGTACATTTCTAACCTGACCCCAAAGAAGTTTAACGAATTGACTACCGAAACTCTGCCTCCTCATCCATACTTTTCAAACCTCTCATCTACACACTACCATTTTTCAAGCATCTCGACTACTCAAGCGTGAGAAATACTTAAGAAAAGCAACACAATATCAAAAACGCCTTTAGCGACTTCATCGCCATTTGAACGCAAAATCTTTAGATTAATTGTATAAAAGTGTATTGATTCTGATAATTCTTATTTCGATCAATAAATTTTACATCGAGCTGAAATATGTTCATCTTAATTTTAAGTTTACATACGGCGAGAAATTTCTTGTCAAACTAATAAGATATCGATGCTCAATGAACATATTTTTCTATTTCTTGTATTTATTTATTTCAAATAATATTATTACATTAATCCATTGCCCGTTAGGGATAGGGAGGTTATGTATTCTTCGAAATATGTCACATTGGATAAGGGGGGGGGCTAGATTAACGAATGACAAAAGAGATCAATGATTGTCTTACTAAAGAACAAATTCCGCCTGCAATGCCTGTAAACAAAGGTCACAATAAAGTTACGCAAAATGCAAAGTCATTGTTTTGGAAAATGTCTGTTCACTTATTCCAAGTGATTGTCAATTTGTCCAATATGCTAGTCCACGACGCTACTCTTCTTATCGTTTTTCACTGATGCTTTTATATACCCAAATGTAACACAGAGATATCGAAATATCAGGAACTACCGTAGAATATCGGCCAGATGGATAGGAACTATCCTTATTGTGATACTGTGTAGTAATATGTTAAGGTTTAAGTTCCTTGATAGCAGCGCTGGTTGAGTTTGAATAATATGAAATACGTATTATATACGTTTGACACCGAAACGACGCATTTGTTTTGTTTGGAATTGATATTGGAATTTATAAAATTATAAATTCAAATATAAATTTCAAACAAAATAAATATATATTTATTTTGTAATAATGCGTTGTTTCGGCTTCAAACGTATCTAATACGTATCTCATTTTATTTTGTATAAATATGTTTATTCACGTTACATTGAAATCTCTACATGTCAGTACAGCCAGAGTAAAACAAAACAAACAAAATAAAACAGGAGCACATTCCAAAGTTTTGGAATTAGAGAGAAAGGTCAATTGAAGTGGAATGCTTAGGTTGTCTGCATCACTCTATGTTGTAGTGATGGAGTTACGCTAACTTTCAGATTTTTCGTTTATATTTAAGAGGTCACTGGAGCATAACGTTTCGCATAAAACAATAGCGATGCAAGATTTTGGAAATGGAACAAGGGCTGTAGCTTTCTAGACAGTCTAGTAATCTTTATTAAACAATTTCTTAGTAGAATATACTAGTGTTTTATTTTATCAACCACAACGTTACAACAATACTGTATGCCTGGCCGAATAGGTATTATTTTAGATATAGCATATTGGACGCTGTATTTTTTCAAGCTAGGTAGAGAGCTCTTATATTGTAGCAGCCTTGAGGGTAGGTTCAATGTATGTGTTCCACTTCACGTTTTCTGTTAATGTAAGAGCAGAGCATTTAAGTGTAAAGTGCTATTAGCCATAGCCCTCACTGGTTAAATTCTTTCTTTCTATTGCGAATAGAAAAGGGGCTTGGTGGAAATAGCATTAAATATTTCATACATTTTGGCCTCCATTTAGCTAGAGACTTAGAAGGAATTTCTAAGTTTTCATCCATTGTCTTCTTTGAAATGTGCGCGTTCGTGTGGTGTCATTAGCAAGTATGAACATGCCTTACATAAGAAAGATCTTTTTATGAAAAGCATGACATATAATAATTCAAGAAGGAACTGCTGGAGTTCACTAGCATTTGCGTCTCTTCACTTAGATGTACGGTCATTGAGGTCAAGCAACATCTTTCTTTGGTTAAGAGGGAACTTTTTAGCTTAATTATTAGTCTAGTAATGGCAAACGTAGACTCTATATATCGATAAAGGTAAACTTGTATGTATGTGTGTGTCTGTTTGTATACATTTCCCTAACAAACTACTCTGTTATTTTTCCGTCGACAGATTCGAGATTTGACTTAAGGTGTATTGATATTAGGGAAAATCTTTTTAATCGATTTCCGGACAGAAATTCGGCTGCAAAGGGATCAAAGTTCAAGGATTTGACATTTGAAAACTCTACAAAACTCCTCCGCCAAATTTGGGTCTAAACACTTTAGATTTTAAATATAGGTTACTTAGACATGGCTCTAAATTTTTAATTTGATTTGAGCACAAAACGATAAATGTTAATGGGTCAAAATTGGGTTCAAAGTTAAAAAGAAGTTGACCTCTGCGATCTCTACCAAATTACTCAGCCAATTTTGGATAATTTGAGATTTTACAGAAAGTTAATTCAAACATAGGGCGAGCTTTTGAATCGTTTTTTTTTTTTAACGGACGCGCTTACTGTTTTTAGCTAATACGAATCTATGAAAGTTACATGTTTATAATTTGGAAGAAATAAAATAAAATTTTAATCGTGCAGGTTAGTCTTAGGGTTGCGGTTATGGTTAACCTCGGGAAAAGATGCGGAAATCAGGCGCAGAGTCCTTACAAAATTAAAAAATTAACCGAAGTTAACACTTCAAAAATTGACTGAGGATTGTCAAAAAGTAGAAATTATAAAAAAAAAATGCAAGAAATATTGAAGCAGGCATCCTGAATATAAAAGAAGTAACTAAGAAAAACCGTCGAAATGGCACACAGACACTAACCACCGAAACTCAGAAAAACTAAAAGCACTGAGCGCTTGTTTCAGATGTGGTGGAATACATTGGGTAAGGGATTGCCCATTTTTAGCAAAAAGATGTCATTTATGCAATAAGATCGGCCATAAAAGTTCGCGCTGTAGGAAAACTCAGAATAGAAGTCGTGTACGTCAAACCAGAACTAAGGATGTCGTAGATGAAAATTTACGCAAATAGGTAACGGTTAACATTTTCGGCAAGGCTATTAAATTCCAATTAGACAGCAGATCGGATTTTCAATAATAAATCTCAAAACGTGGAAAATATTACGAAAGCCGACTATGTTAAAAACGGGGAAATTCGCGTTTGCGCTGACTTTGCGACCGGACTCAACGGGTTCTTAGAAGATTTCCACTATCCATTACCTAGTCCAGAAGTGTTCACGGAATTAACTGGCGGCAAGTTTTTTCTAAGATCGACCTAAGCGAAAATTACCAACAGATTCTGGTAAACGACAAAAGCGCTAACCCCCGCTGTATTAACACTCATCGGGGTGTGTACAGATACGAAAGACTCGCGTTTGGTATCAAGGTGTCACCCGCAATATTCCAGCAAGTAATAGATACTATGCTGTCGGACTTGGACACCGCAATCACATATCTTGATAACATTTTCATAGCGAGCAAAAGCAGGGAGGAACATGAAAAACATATCAGGCAAGTATTCAGTCGAATACAAGATTATGGATTTAAGATCAAAGCAGATAAATGCGAGTTCTTTTTACAAACAATTCAATACCTGGGTCAAATAATCGATAAAGATCGCAGACGACCAGACCCAGATAGTGCGATCGCTATTTAAGAAATGCCGGCACCAGTAACCATAACAATATTGCAGAGTTTTTTAGGTTTGGAAAATTATTACCAGGGGTTCATCCTAAATATTCACAAATTGCGCGCACCACTTAATGAATTGCTTAGAAGGGGTAAGTCTTGGGAGTGAACAGAACATTGCCAGACATCATTCCAAGAAATAAAAAGAATCCTGACTTCAAAACTATTCCTAGCGCATTTCTACCCGCAGGTGGGCATAATAGTAGCTAGCGACGCTAGTCAACATGGCGTCGGGGCGTGCATGCTACATCGAATGCCGGATGGCTCGAAACAGCATATTGCTTTCGCATCACAGACTCTCTTGCCAGCGGAAAAGAATTATTCTCAGATCGAGAAAAAAGCCCTAGTAATTATATGTGCAGTTTCAAAATTCAACCGGTTCTTGTACGGAAGATATTTTTTTTTTCTACAAACCGACCATAAGCCATTGATATCCATTTTTGGATAAAAAAGGACTTCCAACATTCACTGCAAACCGACTATTAAGATGGGGAACTATTCTTCTGAACTATAATTTTACAATTCAATTTCTCCCCTCAAAACAACTAGCCCATGCAGACGGTCTATCGATAGATTCCTGCCAGAATGGAACCTCTTGAAGATTCAGTAATCGCGGCACTACGTATTAATAGTGATGGAAAAACCATGATAAACAATATTATCTGTGAACTGCCGGTCATACTTCAGCAAATTAAGTCAGAATCCCTAAATGACAATTTAATTTAGACAACGAAGCAGAAATTAACACTGGGTGACACCAGTTCAGACATTTTTTCTGGTTGCGACAAAATACTTTTATACGGTGAAAGGGTTGTCATCCTCCAAACTCTTCAAAAAAGAATTCCCAGGGATTTTCACATGGGTCATCCAGGAATAAACGGAATGAAAAGCCTAATGAGGAGTTTTGTTTATTAGCCAGCTATGGACCAAGATATTGCCGGCATGGTGAACAGATGCAAAGGCTGTGCTTTGGCTGCAAAAGCACCACCGATAACATATAAAGCTTGGCCTAAGGCTGAACAACCATGGTCGAGGATCCACATCGATTATGCGGGACCTGTGGAGGATTTTTACTACCTGATAGTAGTTGACTCTTACTCTAAATGATCAGAGGTACTAAGATGCAAAAAACCGATCACGGCAACAACGACATTTTTTTTATTGGAATTGTTTGCTCGACAGAGTTCAGAGAATTCTGCGAGACGTATCAAGTCAAGCATATTACGACACCCTAGTACCACGTCATAAACAACGTCAGCCCGAACGCTTCGTCGATACGCTTAAAAGGGCATTAAACAAGGTGTCCGGTACACCTATAGAAAAGGCCCTTCAGCAATTTCTTCAGGTTTACAGAATCACGAGAAATCCGAATAAACCAGATGCGGGATCCCCAGCAGAAATCATATTTGGACGGAAAATAAAATCCTTATTTGATAAACTGCTAGCCAAACACATAGTACAAAACAGAAACTCTTTAATTCCGACGAAACGGTTTAACAGCGGAGAAAACGTGTATTTTAGACATTTTAGAAATAACGTTTCTTCCTGGGAACAGGGCAAAATCTTACGAAGAATCGGGCATGTTACATACATCAATCAGGGCCCAAAGTTCCAACATAAGAAGCACCTGAACCAAATTAGGAAATGTTTCTACAAGGATCAAGACTGCAGGACCGCAGTGAGGCGATTGAAACTGTGTATAACTGTTTTGACATAGACCCTCCAAAAAGGATGTCAGAACCGAGACGCTCCGGCGGAAATCAGCTTGGGAGGGGGGTGTTGTCGGGGAATCACCCTCCAAATGGACTGTTCTATCCATTATATAAACCATAGACCTTTTGATCCCAGGTGTGGAATAAACACCAAAGCGACCCTCTCCTGCTCGGTAACGTTTACTACTCTTTTCAGTTGTAACCTTTTTACGTTGTGTTTCCAGTAATACATTGTTTAAACTCTATTCCGTTGTTCTGTTTTCTTTGTAGCGTATTGCGAGCCATAACATTAATTTAAAAACCGAAAAGGGTATTTTGAATTAAAAAAATATTTTAACAAACTGTGTGCGTGTTTTATTATCGCAAATCGCAAACGAGTGTATATATCGAGAAATGACGAATGTTGTTTTTTTAGAAATTATATAAATTTTAAAACATGTTTTGTTGTTGTTGTTTTACATGGGACTCACCACTTATCAAGGCCTGGAAGCCACTCGGGGATAAGGGTTGTTACGTGTACAGTAATCAATTAGATAATATAGTAGTAATCGTTAGTAATGGAGATGTGATAAAGTGTCTTACTTAACGGGGCGGTTTATCAAGAATTTGTTTATGTTGGACTTGAAGACATCCAAGTTAAAGTACGGTGAAAAACAGGCAAACGGAAGAGAGTTCTAAAAACGTGCACTCCTAAGAAAAAGCTTTGTTCACGTCTTATTGCACGTGGTTGCAGCAATATACTACAAACGGTTGAGAGTCGTTTCCGCGATGGTGTCACGTGATTTCTGCCATTTTAAAAGAGTATAAAAAAGGGATACTTATGAGATTACCGAGAATCTTTATAAAATAAAAGACAATTTTGATCGGAATATTAATCTGAAATAAAACCATCGTTACGTATATCGCTCTTTTTAATACTTGAGTGTCACCATTTATCAAAGCCTGAGGGTCACATGAGGATAAGCGTTAATGACTATGGGGTTATAATGTAGTAATCATTAATAGTGTAAATTTGATAAAAAATGATTATTTATGGAGATGGCAAAACAAGAACCTGTTTAGATTGAATTTGAAGGCACCAACGTTGTCTTCAACCAGGAAGCACGCCATAGGAACAGTGTTTAACAAGCCGCATTTTTTAAAGAGAAAATTTTATTCATAAATTCCTAGATTTTCTAAAACAAGAGGAGATTCATAAATTACTAAGTCTTTTCTAAAACAAGAGGTGACGTTCTATAACTATTATCATATGAGTAAGTTTTAAAAAATAGTTTTGATAAGATATCTGAACATCCTTAAAATGATTTATTGAAGGTGTCTTCTATTTTAGGGATGAATTAACTGAATATAAATAAAATGAAAGGAGGAATAAAAGGCGATGGACAAATACGACGTTCTTATGGTGCTTCCTGGTCGAAATGCGATGTTCTTAAATTATTGCGAACCGCGTAGTTCCAAGGAAAGAATAGAGAGAATCGCTTTGATCCTGCTTCATCAAAATCCTCATTCATCTCGAGGCCGCGGCGAATTTATACATCTTCGCTTCAGCCTGCTTGCATACTATACTTCATTTCATTTAAAGTTTCATTAACGAATGTTTCGTATAAATGAACTGAAAATAATGTAAAAGCGTAGTATTGTTCGAACCAAAATACACTAAATTATTAAATGCAAGTTATATATATATATATATATATATATATATATATATATATATATATATATAATCAAATCATCTAATACTTTTGTATGAAAAATCAGATCTCGCATTTTGCTAATTCCTAACCTCTGATGAGAAGGAAGGTATTTCCTCGAAACTCCGCGGATTTAGGACTATCTACTTATCAAATGTTTCCTTTTCAGAATAAATATGTTTTAACTCTTTTCAAAGTTGTTTTAAACATGTTTTATTAACTGTTTGCTCTTATATATATATATATATATATATATATATATATATATATATATATATATATATATATATATATATATATACAATTGAATTTACCAAAATGATCAAAGATGGTAAAATTAAAATAAATTATAAATATTGAAGAATCAATATTTAAAAAATTATCTCAGCCAGACATAAAAGCTCGATAAAACCAAATAGGAAATAGAGCTTTTAATATGAGCAAACAGTTAATAAAATATGTTAAAAAACACTTTGAAATGAGTTAAAAACATATTTAATCTAAAAAGGAAACACTAGATAAATGTATCGTCCTTAATCCACGGAGTTTCGAAGAAATACTCTCCTTCTAATCAGAGGGTGGGAATTAGCAAAATGCGGGATCGGATTTTGCATGCAGAAGTATTTGATAAAACAACAAGTCAGTCAAAGATCTTAGTTGAAAACAAAATAAGTTAATCAGAGGGAATATGGTAAAGAAAAAGGTGATTACATATGATAAAAAATCCAGTGACGGTAAAATCCAAATGTAAAACTTCGAGAAAGTAAAATATATATATATATATATCTGTATAAAGATTCTTCATATATATATATATATATATATATATATATATATATATATATATATATATATATATATATATATACGCTAGCAAAGGTACCCGTCGTTTACTGGGTTCAAAAACAGCCTACATAAAATGGAATCTGATTTATGAAAGTATGATAGGTTATGAAAAGGAAGGGTTGTAAAGAGATAGCTTCGAATTCGGGGGTATCAAAACCAAAGCAAAATATGATGAAAGTAAAAATAAAATAGATAAACTCCATAATTTATTATACCATACCTTTTCAAACTGAAACACTTATCACAATATTCTGTTTATCTATATAAAAAACCTTGTTAAACTTTCTGACATATTTCCATTATATGGAGGTCAGGCGCGAACTAACACTCCATAATTTTATTATACCATATTTCTTCAAACTGGAACATAATTATCAAAGTCTACTTACGCAAATAGATATGAAAAGTATTTGTTAAATTTTGTGCCATATTTCCATGGAGTATACGCGTGAACGCAGACCCCACAATTTTATTATACCATCCTTATTTAAGTTGAAACATACTTATCAAATATTCATATGTACATCTATATCAAAAACCCTTGTAAACTTTTTTTTTATATTTATTTTTATTTTTTTTTGTTTCCATACTTTGTGGGCCAGGCGTGTAGGCAGACCCCAGAATTTTAATGAATCATTATTATGCCAGATCAAACAAATATAGATTTATTTTTGGGTAAAGTTCCCCCGGGTTTTCCTTTCACTTGAGTAAATAATGGTCTTTTGTTATATATATGGCGTACTAGTATCCTTATATATATGATGTTTATGTTTATAACAACATCTTAATACGGCGCTGCTGATCCATAGTCGTTTCGACTGACGGATGTCACACACACGTTTATATATTGTGTGTGTCTGTGTGTCTGTGTGCATTTCCCTACGCTAAAACTCTGTCAATTTTAAGCCTAGAGATTCGAAATTTGATATACAGGGTACTGAGATTTGGGAAAATCGATGTGATAGGTTTTCGACAGAAATTTGGCGATTAAGTGGTCAATATTCAACGATTTGACCTTTGAGAACTCTACCAAACTCCTCCTACAATTTTGGGTCTAAACAGTAAACACGTGATATTTTAGATATAGATTCCTTGGACATGGATTTAACTTATTAACTTTAC
Organism: Euprymna scolopes; assembly: GCF_053919585.1. NCBI lineage: Eukaryota > Metazoa > Mollusca > Cephalopoda > Sepiida > Sepiolidae > Euprymna > Euprymna scolopes. The sequence goes on along the minus strand of NC_136501.1, from coordinate 94,041,229 downwards.
TTGATCACTAAACAATAAATGTTAAGAGGTCATAATAGGGGTCAAAGTTTTAAAAAATTGACCTTTTTTTTCTCAGCATTAACCTCAAAACACCTGGGCAACGCCGGGCACCGATTGCTAGTATATATATATATATATATATATATATATATATATATATATATATATATATATATATATATATATATAGAGAGAGAGAGAGAGAGAGAGAGAGAGAGAGAGAGAGATTATTATTCACTTATATTTCCCTTTTTATATCTACCAATCCTTATATAAGAAGCTCAATATAATTTGAGAGAACATAATTAAATGATAAAGTCTATGTTCCATATTTCATCTTACATCTTATTGCTTTAATTCAGTTGAAATTCACGAGGTCAAAATGGCGTAATGAAAGAAAACTATAAGGTGTTTGCAGCTTCTCTTCCAATTTTCAGAGTTTTAATCATGTCTGAACTCGTTTTATTTTAATTAAAGGTAATGGCACCATGTTTCAGATATATATCGATGCTCGCGATATATATCGCAATGTATTATGTATATATGTATGCATGTATATATGTATATATGTATGTATGTGTGCTGGGGTGGAGAGGGCTCACGTAAGCCATGTGGAAGGCAACCTTTCTAGGAGAAGCACATCTCTGATTTAAAAAAAAACATAAAGCGGGAGATCAGTACCCGCATTAAACTGGTCTGCCCTTTAACTTGTTGCTGGCTATCTTGCTCTTGATTGTTGCTGGATCTCAACATTTTGAACCGAGAGAGACTTAGCTGTCGTACAAAGCTAAGACTCTGTAACATCATATGTGTATAGATTCTCCCTCAGGCATTTGTCTATTAAAAATTGTCCTGTTGCGATGGAAGTTATTTTTGGACTCATGGACTTTAAGTGTCTGAGGGAGTGGCACTCGTCTTACAAGACGTTGCAATCATCATTATGTATTATGTATGTATGTATGTATCTATATATATATATATATATATATATATATATATATATATAATACTGATACTTCCGTTCAGTTTTAATAGATAGTGAACACCTTTTTTATAGTAGCTACGCGAGTAATTGTAAGGAAAGGGTTGCCAATCTTAAACCGCATCTCTTCATATCTTCATCTCTTCATCTCTTCAGCTCGAGATACGCCAAGAGCAAATAGAGCACCGTGAATTCAACGTTCTTAATATATATATATGTGTGTGTGTGTGTTTGTGTGTGTGTAGTAGCAGTAGTAGTCGTAGTAGTAGTAGTAGTAGAATGTTTTAATAAGTAATGATCTATATTGACACGTATTTAGATTGTATATCAAAATGACAAGAATTGACTTAAACTCCTAAAATGTATGATATTTTCATTAATGCAGCTTTCCTGATTATTATTATATTATATTTCACCCCAAACCTCGTAAGGATTTAAAAAGTTAAAAAAAGAAATGACTTTTGGGCCAAAACGATTAGCTTACGGTGTACCTGTTCTTTTGGCGTTAATGCCTGACCAATGAAAGCATGTTTGCTGCAAGGCTAAAACATTAAAACATGAACTAGTAGCTTATAACTATTGTCACGCAAATATTACGTAAATGTAAATCATGTAGAATATCCGAGCAATATAATAACATGTAATATTTAACTAAAGATGAGCATCTCATTAGAAAACCGAAGCAACTAATAGGCATTTAATTTAAATGAATGTTTAAAAGAATATGCAAATTAGCCAGATATTATGCAGAGGAATGCAATTCCATGACCCACATACGAGAAATTGTATTTTCTTTTTAAATAAACAGAAAAAAAGGTGCACCTTTTTTTCCTTGGCTTTCAGGCCAATATCATTTTTTTGTTATGAAAGTGCGGTATCTGTTCCACCATAGGCTGCAATCAAAGTCATATGTGGGGGCAACCTGACATATAAGACCATTGCTTCTGAGCAATTAATTTTGGTCAATGTAGGGGCAACTCTTTATACCAATTGTCATTTTCCAGTTACCACTTTCTCCCCATACTCTCCACATTAAAGAACGGCCTTGTGGCTAATTTGCTCAGGTGAGAAACAAATTAATAACTAAATAAATAGAAAAATGCCTGTTTTTTTTCCGTTGTTCTAGACTTCCGGGCCAGGATCAACGTGTAGTATCTGTTCCGGCAGATACTGCAAGCTATGACTAGCTATGACTAGCAAAGACCAGATGTGGGGGCAACCCCACATGCCTGACCATTAACCAGCTCCCATTTCCCACCTCTCGGGAGCTGGTCCCCTTTTCCCTTCCCCCTCCCTTCACTCCTCACATTAAAAATTGGCCTTGTGCCTAATTTGCTCGGTGGGGGAGCAAATAAATACCATCTGTTCTTATGCCTAACTTAAGTTACTGGTCCTTGGTCAATGTAGGGGAAACCCTTCGTACTGAGACAACTACTATTTTTTGACATACTGCCAGAGTGACCCCTTTTGGCCCTTGTTTTTGGGGAGCTGGTTTTCCTCCACATTAAAAACGACCTTGTACCTAATTTGATTTAGCGGGGAAACTAACAAATATCTAAATGAATAGAAAGGTTTTTTTTATGTGAATATCAATACACAGGAAAACACAAAATTATAAGAGTAAAGTTAATATGCAAGGATAAAGGGTGTAGTAGTATTATAAGGAAAGAAATTAGTTTTAAGGGATGTTCTTCTGGAAGTTAGAATTTCTATCTCCAGTGAAGGTAATAATAAAATATAAAATAATAAACTATATAAATAATAAAATATATAAATAATAAAAATATAAATAATAAAATGAATAAATAATAAAATATATAAGTAATAAAGTATATAAATAATAAAATATATAGGTAGTAAAAATATAAATAATAAAATATATAGATAATAAATATATAAATAATAAAAATATGAATAATAAAATCAATAAATAATAAAAATATAAATAATAAAATGTATATATAATAAAATATATAAATAATGAAATATATAAATAATAAATATATAAATAATAAATATAGAAATAATAAATAGATCTAAAAAGTAAATATAAAAATAATATAAAAAAATAATACAAGATCTAAAAAATAAATATAAAAATAATAAAATATGTAAATAATGAAATATATAAATAATAAAATATATAAATAATAAACATACAATAATAAAATATGAAATAATAATATATCTAAATAATAATATGTATAAATAATAAATGTATAAATGATAAAATATATAAATAATAAAATATAAAAATAACAAATATATAAATAATAAAATATAAAAATAATAACATATATGAATAATAAAAATATGTAAATAATAAATATATAAATAAGAAAATATATAAATAAGAAAATACAAACAAAATAAAATATATACATAATAAAATATATAAATAAAAAAATATAAACATAATAAATATATAACTAAGAAAATATATAAATAAACAAATATAAAAATAATTTATAATTAATACAATATATGAATAATAAAATATAAAAATAAAAATATATAAATATTAAACTATATAAATAATAAAATACAAAAATAATAAATATATAAATAATACATATATAAATAATAAAATATATGAATAATAAATATATAAAAAATATAATATGTAAATAATAAAATTTATAAATAACACAATACATAAGTAATAAAATATATACATGATAAATTATATAATAACTAGAATATATAATAAATAAAATATATGAATAATACATATATAAATAATAAAATATATAAATAATAAAATATATAACTAATAAATATATAAATAATAAAATATATAAATAATCAAATATATAAATAATAAAATGTATAAATAATAAAATATATAAACAATAAAATATATGAATAATACAGTATAAACACAATAAATATATAAATAATAAAATATATAATTAAAAAACATATATAAATAATAAAATATATGAATAATAAAATATATAAATAATTAAATATATAATCAATAAAATATATTGTAAATAAAATTTATAAATAATAAAATATGTAAATACAAAAATATATAAATAATAAAATATGTAAATAATGAGATATATACATAATAAAATATATAAAAAATAAAATATATAAATATTAAAATATATAAATAATAAACTCTAACAATAATAAATACATAAATAATAAAATATATAAATAATAAAACATATAAAAAAGAATATATAAATAATAAAATATATAAATAATAAAATATATAAATAATAAAATATATAAATAATACAATTTAAAAAGAATAAATTTATAAATAATAAAATATATAAATAATAAAATATATAAATCATAAAATATATGAATAAAACATATATAAATAATGAAATATATAATAAATAAAATATAAAAATAATAATATATATTAATAATAAAATATATAAATCATAAAATATATAAAATATATATATATATATAAATAATAAAAAAAATAAATAATATAATATAAAAATTATTTATAAATAATAAAATATATAAACAATAAAATAAATACATAATATAATATATAAATAATAAAATATATAAATCATAAAATATACAAATAATAAATAGATAAATATTACATATATAAATAATAAAATATATAAATAATTAAATATAAAAAATATATGTAAATAATGAAATTTATAAATAATAAGATACATAATAATAAAATATATGAATAATAAAATATATCAATAATAAAATATATTAATAGTAAAATATATAAATAAAAATATATAAATAATAAAATATATAAATAATAAATACATTAAAAAAAATATATAAATAATAAAATATAAAAATAATAAATATATAAATAATAAAATATATAAAATATAAATATGTAAATAATAAATTTATAAATAATAAAATATAAAAATAATAGATATATAAATAATGAAATGTATAAATATAAAAATATATAAATAATAAAATATATAAATAATAAAATATATAAATAATAAAATATATAAATAATAAAAATTTATAATAAATAAAATATAAAAATAATATAATATAAAAATAATACATATATTAATAATAAAATATAGAATAAATAAAATATATAAATAATAAAATATATAAAAATGATATATATAAGTAATATAATATATAAATATAAATATATAAATAATAAAATATATAAATATATAAATAGTTAATTTATGAATTGTAAAATACAAAAATTATAAATATATAAATAATAAAATATATAAATAATAAATATATAAATAGTAAAATATATAAGAAATAACATATATAAATAATAAAATATATAAGAAATAAAACACATAAATAATAAAATATATAAAATATATAAATAATAAAATATATAAATAATAAATATAAAAATAATAAATATATAAATAATAAAATATATAAATAATAAAACATATAAATAATAAATATATAAATAATAATTATATAAAAAATAAAATATATGAGTAATAAAATATATAAACATTAAAATATATAAATAATAAAATATGTAAATAATAAAATATATTAATAATAAAATATATAAATAATAAATATATAAATAATAAATATATAAATAATAAAATATAAAAATAATAAAATATAAAATATTTTATAAGTCAGTTGCGAGTCAAGACTATTACGAAACGTGAGCATGCTACATTTTCGATGTTGTGAAAGGTTCAAATTCACAAACGAAAACCGAATTCGACAGATACACCTGTTGTATGTTCCGCTCACCACTTATCAATGCCCGGAGGTTAATCGAGGATAATTAATGTAAGGTTCTTGGTAGTTTTTCTTTTATGGCACATCAACCCTTTTCTGGTTATATAATGCCGAATCCAGTTAACCTTTTTTTTATAGAATATATATTTTTTTTCAAATCAGTTTCTATTTAACCCATAGATGGGATCGTAACAGATACTACCACTCCGGGTCAGAGTGGATCTGGGAGGAATGGCAATTTTTTTTACACGGTGGACACCACTTATCAAGGCCCGGAAGCTACTCAGGGATAAGGGTTATTGCAATTAAAGGGTGTCTCTACACTCCCCACTCCGCAAGCTCGGGCCTCAATATCGAATATATTTTAAGGTCATATCCAGGACTAATGAATGTCATGTTTTATCGTAGTAATTACTAATGGTGACTGTTGGGTAGAATTTGATTCTTTATTGAGACGGCTCCTCAGGAGCTTATTGTTTACATTTCACTTGAAGGCTATCATGTTGTATATAACCGGGACCCAAGCCAACAAAAGAATGTTCCTAAGGCGGGCAGTTTCAGGAAAGCAGATTTGTTTATGTAATTAACATTTAGATTCAGGCACAGATAGTTAATGGGAGGGAACCATGTATTTGTAGCTAATTAAGGTTTTTTTGTGAAATTGTTGCAAAAAGGAGCACCATAGATTGAAGTTCAGTCGAGCACTTGCCATGAAAATAGCAACAGAGCAGAGACAGGCTGTCGACGTCTCTTCTGTGGGAAAGAGGTTGCAGGGAAGAGAAAAGAGCATCACCTACTAGGTCTCGAAGCCGGTTTTGAACAAGGCAAACTTAGGCACACCAAGCAGCTCCTGCCCAGATGTGGAAACAATCATTAATTTTAGGGCGTACCTGGCGCGTATACAGATAGAAGACGCATCGGCAGTGAGATGCTTACTCGAGCGGTAGAGTGATCCAACCATTTTTCCAGTATGTTTGGCAACAAATTTGATGTACGTGCTCCATAATCTTTTCTATTTACTGCATTATAGCTCAACGTATTGTTAGTTCCTTTAATAGTAACAATAATCAAATAATACATGATTCAACAAATGTTGTTTCTTAACAAAAGCTACTGATCATATTTACTTCTTTAGAATTGATTCTAATTTGAGTAACATAACAAAAAATGGAAGTAGAAACATTACTGAGATTTAACAAATTCGATTGTTCGGATAAACGTTAACTTGTGTTTGCCGCTTAAATTCCACCAAAGATTGTTATCGTTTCACGTCTATCAGTTTGTAACGTTTCACCTTTTAACACGTATACTCTCGTTTCATTCGTTTCATTCTCCCTACACTCAATTATTTTCTCCGATCACGTGTCGAACATGCGCTTCTTCGAACATGTCTCGAAGACATCTTTATTTAATTATTGGAATTGTTCTGCGATGAGTAATTTGTGTATTTTATTTATTTATTTCTGAACAATTATCTTCATCCTTGCGAAGAGACGTTGAATCTCTACGGTTCCAGGTGAACATTTTCTGAAGATAGTGGTTTCAATCCTACCCAAAGCTGGGCAGAGGATTATTTTTCCAAAACATGGTGAGGCGACAACACTATGGAAGGCGGTAATTACTGAAGATACAGTTAAAGATTCAGTATTTATAACCTGACGAAGGGCAGGGCAATATTTGGCCGAAACGTCGTTAAAAACAACTATAAAAAATGAGGATAACTGTCCGCAAATAAACTAATACAATATACATCTTTGCTTCTTCAAACACGTCTCGAACACATCTTTACTTCCCCCCAACAGGACTCGAACACCTCTCTTTCTCCGGGCACGTCTTGAATACCTGCTTCTTCGAACATGACTTGAACGCATCTCTTTCTCTGGCTATGTAGCCTTTTCAATATCTGGGGAGGGGCACGTCTTTCCTTCCACTGTCAGGTCACATCGCGCAGCCGGCTTAGTCATTTACATATGTTAGCCGTCATTCACTGCTACTGCTGCTGCTGACCGCGCTAGCGGCTCTGTTACAGTTTTACTTACCACCACTGGCTTACAAACACGTCTCGCATCAGGTAAAAACCTCATGAAAACAAACGGTTGAATAAACGATTGTAAAAATAAGGATCGAAGAAACTGCTTTACACAATGAGCAATTGTTCATGTTATCCGCAGTGTAGCTTTTAACTTAATCGAGGAAAAATATTACATTAATGATTGATAAATATGTGCTTTACTTATAAGGTAAGTAAATATAATTTTGCAATATTCTTGACCTGTTAGATATGAACAGGTAATGGCAACAGCCTTTTACAAGCAAATTGAAAAGTCAGCAAAAAGGTGAAATATTCGCAACCAATGACAGCTGAATTAATTATGTTCTGCACAGTTTCATCTAGAGATCATAGACGTTTTAAGCGAATATAGAAACGCGAAGCGCTTCACAAACACAAATACACCAGAGAAATTATTCCAACGTACATTCATAAATTTTCAAATACGAAGATGGATGGGTCATAACATAACTATTTGTATACCATATATATCATACAACCAGCAATGATACATTAGATAACTATTCCACACACCCACACACCCACACACATACACACACACAAAACACACACACGCGTGAGCGCACAAAACACACACATACACAAACACACACACACATACGCATAAACACACATACCAAGGATTGTCAAATATGAGCTTTTACTCGCAAAGTAAACACACTTTTCAGTATCCACTGACCTGTTTGATAGCAATGCCCTTTTACAAATCAAATACAAATGGCACTTTAAATCAGTATTCCACATACACACACACACACACACACACATATATATATGTATGTATATATTTATATATATGCATATATGTCTATATATATAATATATACATATATATGCATGCATGTATGTATGTATGTATGTATGTATGTATGTATGCCTAAAACTTCAGACAGAGTCGACGGATTTTTAGGAGATTAGTATTATTTTGTAAGCTCGACCCTTCGAACGAAAAATATCGAAAGATCGGACAAAAAGATTAATTAATTCACTCCCAACTGGGCACTTTTCCACACGGAGGGTTCGATTTGTTCGCAGATATTTTCGAAAGTCACTGCCTTTTTTCGATATTCTAGTCTTTATTTAAACCTAAGTGATTTCCGGTTTGGCGATACGCGCAACAGCAAACACATGACGTTTTTTTTTTTTCATATTCTTTTCCCTCTTCGCTTACGGTGTCGAGCCTTCAGCCTACTACTACCCTTTTTTTTTCATATTCTTTTCCCTCTTCGCTTACGGTGTCGAGCCTTCAGCCTACTACTACCCTTTTTTTTTTCATATTCTTTTCCCTCTTCGCTTACGGTGTCGAGCCTTCAGCCTACTACTACCCTTTTTTTTTTTCATATTCTTTTCCCTCTTCGCTTACGGTGTCGAGCCTTCAGCCTACTACTACCCTTTTTTTTTCATATTCTTTTCCCTCTTCGCTTACGGTGTCGAGCCTTCAGCCTACTACTACCCTTTTTTTTTCATATTCTTTTCCCTCTTCGCTTACGGTGTCGAGCCTTCAGCCTACTACTACCCTTTTTTTTTCATATTCTTTTCCCTCTTCGCTTACGGTGTCGAGCCTTCAGCCTACTACTACCCTTTTTTTTTTCATATTCTTTTCCCTCTTCGCTTACGGTGTCGAGCCTTCAGCCTACTACTACCCTTTTTTTTTTCATATTCTTTTCCCTCTTCGCTTACGGTGTCGAGCCTTCAGCCTACTACTACCCTTTTTTTTTCATATTCTTTTCCCTCTTCGCTTACGGTGTCGAGCCTTCAGCCTACTACTACCCTTTTTTTTTTCATATTCTTTTCCCTCTTCGCTTACGGTGTCGAGCCTTCAGCCTACTACTACCCTTTTTTTTTTCATATTCTTTTCCCTCTTCGCTTACGGTGTCGAGCCTTCAGCCTACTACTACCCTTTTTTTTTCATATTCTTTTCCCTCTTCGCTTACGGTGTCGAGCCTTCAGCCTACTACTACCCTTTTTTTTTCATATTCTTTTCCCTCTTCGCTTACGGTGTCGAGCCTTCAGCCTACTACTACCCTTTTTTTTTTTCATATTCTTTTCCCTCTTCGCTTACGGTGTCGAGCCTTCAGCCTACTACTACCCTTTTTTTTTCATATTCTTTTCCCTCTTCGCTTACGGTGTCGAGCCTTCAGCCTACTACTACCCTTTTTTTTTTCATATTCTTTTCCCTCTTCGCTTACGGTGTCGAGCCTTCAGCCTACTACTACCCTTTTTTTTTCATATTCTTTTCCCTCTTCGCTTACGGTGTCGAGCCTTCAGCCTACTACTACCCTTTTTTTTTTCATACTCTTTTCCCTCTTCGCTTACGGTGTCGAGCCTTCAGCCTACTACTACCCTTTTTTTTTTCATATTCTTTTCCCTCTTCGCTTACGGTGTCGAGCCTTCAGCCTACTACTACCCTTTTTTTTTTCATATTCTTTTCCCTCTTCGCTTACGGTGTCGAGCCTTCAGCCTACTACTACCCTTTTTTTTCATATTCTTTTCCCTCTTCGCTTACGGTGTCGAGCCTTCAGCCTACTACTACCCTTTTTTTTTTCATATTCTTTTCCCTCTTCGCTTACGGTGTCGAGCCTTCAGCCTACTACTACCCTTTTTTTTTTCATATTCTTTTCCCTCTTCGCTTACGGTGTCGAGCCTTCAGCCTACTACTACCCTTTTTTTTTCATATTCTTTTCCCTCTTCGCTTACGGTGTCGAGCCTTCAGCCTACTACTACCCTTTTTTTTTCATATTCTTTTCCCTCTTCGCTTACGGTGTCGAGCCTTCAGCCTACTACTACCCTTTTTTTTTTTCATATTCTTTTCCCTCTTCGCTTACGGTGTCGAGCCTTCAGCCTACTACTACCCTTTTTTTTTCATATTCTTTTCCCTCTTCGCTTACGGTGTCGAGCCTTCAGCCTACTACTACCCTTTTTTTTTCATATTCTTTTCCCTCTTCGCTTACGGTGTCGAGCCTTCAGCCTACTACTACCCTTTTTTTTCATATTCTTTTCCCTCTTCGCTTACGGTGTCGAGCCTTCAGCCTACTACTACCCTTTTTTTTTTCATATTCTTTTCCCTCTTCGCTTACGGTGTCGAGCCTTCAGCCTACTACTACCCTTTTTTTTTCATATTCTTTTCCCTCTTCGCTTACGGTGTCGAGCCTTCAGCCTACTACTACCCTTTTTTTTTTCATATTCTTTTCCCTCTTCGCTTACGGTGTCGAGCCTTCAGCCTACTACTACCCTTTTTTTTTTCATATTCTTTTCCCTCTTCGCTTACGGTGTCGAGCCTTCAGCCTACTACTACCCTTTTTTTTTCATATTCTTTTCCCTCTTCGCTTACGGTGTCGAGCCTTCAGCCTACTACTACCCTTTTTTTTTTCATATTCTTTTCCCTCTTCGCTTACGGTGTCGAGCCTTCAGCCTACTACTACCCTTTTTTTTCATATTCTTTTCCCTCTTCGCTTACGGTGTCGAGCCTTCAGCCTACTACTACCCTTTTTTTTTCATATTCTTTTCCCTCTTCGCTTACGGTGTCGAGCCTTCAGCCTACTACTACCCTTTTTTTTTCATATTCTTTTCCCTCTTCGCTTACGGTGTCGAGCCTTCAGCCTACTACTACCCTTTTTTTTTCATATTCTTTTCCCTCTTCGCTTACGGTGTCGAGCCTTCAGCCTACTACTACCCTTTTTTTTTCATATTCTTTTCCCTCTTCGCTTACGGTGTCGAGCCTTCAGCCTACTACTACCCTTTTTTTTTCATATTCTTTTCCCTCTTCGCTTACGGTGTCGAGCCTTCAGCCTACTACTACCCTTTTTTTTTCATATTCTTTTCCCTCTTCGCTTACGGTGTCGAGCCTTCAGCCTACTACTACCCTTTTTTTTTTTTCATATTCTTTTCCCTCTTCGCTTACGGTGTCGAGCCTTCAGCCTACTACTACCCTTTTTTTTTTTTCATATTCTTTTCCCTCTTCGCTTACGGTGTCGAGCCTTCAGCCTACTACTACCCTTTTTTTTTCATATTCTTTTCCCTCTTCGCTTACGGTGTGGAGCCTTCAGCCTACTACTACCCTTTTTTTTTCATATTCTTTTCCCTCTTCGCTTACGGTGTCGAGCCTTCAGCCTACTACTACCCTTTTTTTTCATATTCTTTTCCCTCTTCGCTTACGGTGTCGAGCCTTCAGCCTACTACTACCCTTTTTTTTTTTTCATATTCTTTTCCCTCTTCGCTTACGGTGTCGAGCCTTCAGCCTACTACTACCCTTTTTTTTTCATATTCTTTTCCCTCTTCGCTTACGGTGTCGAGCCTTCAGCCTACTACTACCCTTTTTTTTTTCATACTCTTTTCCCTCTTCGCTTACGGTGTCGAGCCTTCAGCCTACTACTGCCCTTTTTTTTTTTCATATTCTTTTCCCTCTTCGCTTACGGTGTCGAGCCTTCAGCCTACTACTACCCTTTTTTTTTCATATTCTTTTCCCTCTTCGCTTACGGTGTCGAGCCTTCAGCCTACTACTACCCTTTTTTTTTCATATTCTTTTCCCTCTTCGCTTACGGTGTCGAGCCTTCAGCCTACTACTACCCTTTTTTTTTTCATATTCTTTTCCCTCTTCGCTTACGGTGTCGAGCCTTCAGCCTACTACTACCCTTTTTTTTTTGCTCAACTCACACTCAAAAACGTAGGCAACGCTAGGCAACGCTAGGCAACGCTAGGCAACGCTGGGTAACGCTGGGTAACGCTGAGCCCCCAGGCTGGTCTATAATGTAAATCTCACCATGTGTGTTTGAATGTATGTAAGTATGTTTGTATTACTGCCTACAACATTCGACAAAGGTGACAGAATTTTACAAGATCGGTATCGGTTTGAAGCTGGACCCTTCGGGCGACAAATATAGAAAAATTGGCTAAAAATATTAATTTATTTTACCCTTAACTGGGTACTTTTCTACAGGAACGGGTTGTCTTTGTCACCGATACTTTCGAAAGTCGTCTCCTTTTTTAGAGTACTAGCCTTTATTTAAACATTCGCCACTTCCGGTTTGGCGATGGACGCAGCGGCACAGACGTCACTTTTTTTTCGCATTCTTCTGCTTCGCAGTAAGGGTTCAAGCCTGCTTGCCTACTATCACTTTTGTTTTTTACTCACACCACCAAACACCCGGGCAACGCCGGGCACCCAAGCTAGTCTATAATATAAATCTCACCTGTCTGTTTAAATGTATTTAAACGTGTATATCTCTTTGCTTTCAAATCAATAACGATCTCGTGAAAATTCGTCGCCTTTGTCGAAAGTTTTGCCAGTTATACATACATACATACATATATACATGATTATTGCAACATCTTGTCAGACGAGTGCCACTCCCTCAGACATTTAAAATCCATGAGCCCAAATACCTGAGGGAGTATCTATACAAAGATGATGTTACAGAGTCTTAGCTTTGTACGACAGCTAAGTCTCTCTCTCGGTTCAAAATGTTGAGATCCAGCAACAAGCAAGAGCAAGATAGCCAGCAACAAATTAAACTGCAGACCAGCTTAATGCGAGTACTGGTCTTCCGCTTTATGTTTTTTTTTTAATCAGAGATTTGCTTCTCCTAGAAAGGTTGCCTTCACCACGGCTTACGGGAGCTCTCTCCGCCCCAATACACATATACACACACACACACACAAATATACACGGTGCTAGTTGGCCGTTGACCCAGAAGAAGAGTTCATTCGCCCTTACATACATACATACATACATACATACATACATACATACATATATTTAAACAGATATGTGAGCTTGATATTATAGATGTTCTAACATTCCACCCTACACTTTTACAGTGGTTGCTAGCAGTCATGAAGGCGGATTTCTTTAAGTGAAGCTATTTCGTTTAAAGCAATGGAAAAGCGATTAGTGTGTGCAATGGTAGCAGCGTTTTCTAAAGAGAAGCACGGCTTGATGTTAGTTTTCTTTGGAAGGGGGATTTCACGGCAGGTATGAATCGGTATATACCGACAATTAACTATTCGGTCAGATATGATAATATAGACACCACGTTATTTTATACATGGAACACAGAATTAATAACAAAAATGGAAACGACCCGAGCCAGCACAAAAGAAGATGGCGATGATAATGTTAGACACCACTCTACAAGACAGAAGACAAACATCTGTATCCGCCAACAAACAAGAGTAAAACATCCGAATAGAGGTTGGCAGGGCAGGTAGCCAGACAACATGAAAACAGCTGGTCGATAAGAAGAACTAGATGGACACCCCGTGAACATAATTAGCAAAAGGGAAGACCAAGAATGAGGTATAGGGACGACTTGATACAACACACGGGTGCAACTTGGCAGCGGATAGCTCGGGACAGAGTAAGATTGCTAAAGTCTAGGGAGGAGTACCTCATTGATATAAAACTTTAGATATTGATTGATCTGAGTCAGCAATAGTGTTTCAACAGAAAGATTCCCGAGGTCCACAAAAAACCCCCAACAGATCAGCAGTTATATGGATCGAAATTTTGTGAAAATTTCACTCACGATAAGACTATAATATACTAAAGAATCCAGATAAAATTTAGCTCTTGTTATTTGAGCAGTTTTACAATATATATATATATATATATATATATATATATATATATATATATATATATATATATATATATATATATATATATATAGCATTAGTATTGCAGTATATGAAGTTCATTCAAATCACGTTTCCGATTCGGAATTCACATTGTGTAACAATTTTCGCCATTTGGCCCTCGAAAGAATTCAAGCAATTACAGATTCATCACACGTTCTTCTAATTTGGTTTAACGAAATCTGCCTCAACTTTCTTCGGAAAAAAAATGGATCATTACTTGCGTTTTGCCGCACGATGCGATATCAATTTTATTTCGTTTTAAAAATCTATTTCCTAAAAGTAATTATTTTGGCATTTTTCGCGATTATTGATTTCCATTTCAAACAGAATTGATCTTAATTCTCTCTCTAATTTAAATTTTAAATATCAGATTTGAATTTTAAATCAATTTACCTGTGTGAGTGTTTTCTCATATTTTCTTTTAAATTCACTGCCTCTGGAATTTAACCCGAGTGAACGCTGCCCAATTTAGTTGCATCGCCATACCAAAAAGTAGGATGCAGTGCGCGCAAATATGTCGTCATTATTAGTTCATTAAAATTGATAGAAATAGCGCCGATAGGAAGAAAGAGAAGAGAACCTACAGATAGAAAGATAGAAGGAAACAGGAAGTAAAAATGAAGACATAAGACAATAAAGAAATAAATAAAAAAATGAAATTTCCTGTTCTAAAGATTAGCCAAGATAACAATAAAATGGGCGTTACTAATTATGACAACGTAAGGCGTTGCAAATTCCAAATCACGACATATGCACCTGCTTATGCTCTCTGCGTGCAATATTTAGGCTAATATATCGAGCAAATTGAGATTCTCTTCAGAACAAAGAAGTAACCCATTTAAATTTAGACGGATTAGCGTGTTGTTTCTTTTTATAATAAAATCATTATTTAAAAAGTTCTGTTCCGTCTGATTGGCCCAGAGTTCCGAGTTTAAATATACCCTCATTCACTGTGCTACCCCTCGGTGAACTGCGATGTGTCCCCAACTATAACAACCAATCAATCAATCGATTTGAAAATAAGCAACTTTGTCTATTTCGATCAGAATAAAAATATGGCAGTGTGAATCATTCATTGATGCTCATTCGATCTTGGGCAACGTCCGGTATCTCTGCTAGTATATGCTAAAGTATTAATTTTAATGGACTTTAAAATACACATAAACCTTCGCGTTTCGTCACCAGAGGTAATTGTAAGACATTATGATGAATGCAACGTCTTGTCAGACAAGCGCTACTCCCTCAGACACTTAAAGTCCGTGAGCCCAAAAATGGCTTCCATCGCCACAGGATCATTTTAATAAACAAATGCTTGAGGGAGTATCAGTGGGAACATGAGAATTAGGAGCGAACCGGATGTTAACACATCCACCCTGAGAGACAAAATGAAAAATCGTCTTTTGCACATGGCTCCACGCATCGCTTCCGCTTGGGAAGAAAAAAATAAGATAACCGTAAAATAATTATCGATCAATGACAGAGCTCCGCGCCTAAAATACACACCTCAAATATCACAGTCACTGGGAGCCGGTGTGCGACTTAAAACGAGGGATTTGAGGGAGTCGAAAGGATGGAAAAGGGGATTCGCCCTGCTGCGTCAGTGAACGTATGAACGGATTCTGTCACCAACCTGAAGAGACATAATGAAAAAGAAAAAGAAATAAGGCACCAGTGAACTGAAGCCGATTGCGCTCTTATCTTATGGGCCAAACGCCTTCAATTCTAAACAATGCCTAATTCATACAAACCAAAGAAGAGGAGGAGAAGAAGAAGACGAAGACGCCGGGCTGCAAGCTGCTGAGGAAAGCAGTCACCCGCTTTCCAGTTACAAGCCAGGATACGCATCATCGACAGCAGGATGGCCGGCCTACCTTAACCATCTCCATCGTCCAAAAGATAAGTAACATTTTACGAGCATTCATTCCTTGTCAATTCACAGATACCTAAAAACATATTCATTCCTTGTCAATTCATACATAACTACAAACATTTTACGAACATTCATCTCCTTCGTTAAATCACATCCCATCCTACGAACACTTTGCCTCTCCTAATACAAGTTGTTAGTAGTAAATAAAATCGGTTCTCAACCTTCAATAAGTGTCTGTCTTTAATTATATGGAGTCAGAATCTACACACTTCCAACGTCGTTCATTTCATGTATTCTTGGTTGTGGCCTCCATAGCATCATTCCCCACCTCTAAGCTTTTTTTTTATAAATACCGAGGCAATATATCTATACACAGATGATGTTACAGAGTCTTAGCTTTGTACGACAGCTAAGTCTCTCTCTCGGTTCAAAATGTTGAAATTCAGCAACAAGCAAGAGCAAGATAGCCAGCAACATGTTAAAATGCAGACAAGCTTAATGCGTGTACTAGTCTCCCGCTTTATTGTTTTTTAAATCAGAGATTTGCTTCTACTAGAAAAGTTTCCTTCGCCACGGCTTACGTGATCCCTCTCCACCTCAACACACATACATACACACACACATACATACACACAAACACACATGGTGTTAGTTGATGTTGACCCCGAAAAAGGGTTCATTCGCTCTTTGGAAGGTCTTGTTTTTAATCCTTCAGGGAGACTAGCTACCCTCCTTATCAAACAAGTCTGGTGAGGGAACCAGTTAGTCGCCGGTGACCCGACCATGAGTCAAACGACACTGAAACTAGGGGAGTGGAAACGTCTTCCTCTATAGGATAAAGTCATAAAAAATATAAAATTCACAACAGATCCCTAGTTGCATGTATATCGCCATCAGAGGAGATGACAAGGCTAGGTTGTTGCAGGTCATGGAAGTAAGTATTGACATTTTCCTACTTACAGTCTCTGGAATTCTCAAACTTTCACTCATCTGGTATTGACTAATCTCAACGTTGATGAAATTCGTTAAGTTGACAAAAATGGTTGTGCTAATGTAATCATGCCGTATATTTTATATACATAGAAAAATTTTAATCATATTATAAAAAAATAGGTATCTAAAATATATTTTTCCTATATAAAAACAATGATCCTTTACACTCTCTGTCTGTCTGTCTCTCTGTCTCTCTCTTTCTCTCTCTCTTTCTCTCTGCATACACACACACACATATATATAATAAATCACAATTAGACTATGTAATTTGACTTTTTGATTTTAAACTGAAGTTCAAGCCATCATCATCGAACAAGCAGTAAGGCCAGGCGTATACAATCAACAGTAGGTTCTTTGATATCATAGTGGCGTTTTCGTAATGAATAATTCCGTTTGGAGCACAATTGAAGCATGGTACTTAACATTTGCAATTTAAAGTTTAAGTCCAGCCAATCGTTTAAAAATTTCAATGTTTCAATTTAGGGGGGGTACTGATCTGGGCATAGGGATTTTCCTATTATATTAACCTCAATACTATTGTATATTTCCCTAAGGTTTTAAAATTGAAATAGATTGTAAATTACATTCATAAAGTATGATTTTTAAAGAATATATAATGCAATAATTTAAAATCTATAATAAAATAATTTAAAATACAATTAAAATCCAATTTTCTAAACTAAAATCAAGTTTAGAATTTCAAATTTTACTAGTAAGTAAGTTTACATAAAAGATTTAGGTTTTGTCTTTTTCACTGACCCAGTTTATAAGGGGCGCTTTCCTTCTATGTATTCAATTTTTCATAGATTCACTACTCACATTTAAACATCTTATTTCTGGTTTATGAATTGCCCGTAGGATGTGGAACTTTTCTGCATTACATAGTGAGCGTTGATTATATTCCGGGGTGTATGCTGATTTGTGCGAGATGTCCCTTCTTCTTTAAGCATCCAGACTCGGGTTGCTAATACTGTTTTTATCCTTGTTTTAGCTCTAAAGGAGCTCATATGCACATAGTACCTTTGTTTAAATGGGCATTGTGTCATACCTATACATAAGTGTTCGAACAAGCAGCGCCATATTATTAGAGACACTACATAAAGTAGGTTCAATGGAAATATAAAATTCCGACAGACTCAGGATCAAAAAGAAAAAAAAAGAAGAGGAGACGGAATATAATTTGGTTCTTACCTCCGTAGTCACTTAATACAAGAACTAGAGTAAGACATTTTTTCTTAGACTACTTGATAAGATTTCCCAGAAACTATAATAAAAAAAAACTTATGATCTCAAAATGATCTTTTTAAATTATAAAATGAAATAGCTAATTTGAAACTAAACAGACCGATTATAAAGGGAGATAATTCGTTTCTCACTAATCAATATTTGCAATAATGTTTTTTTGCACTGCACTAAATCTTTAAAAAAGTACTGTGAAAGTAAGATACTCGACAGCTTATCTAAGGAACCAGGAAAGATAGTTTACGCAGGCTGTTGTTGCAGGAACCAAAATAAGTAACCATTGGAGAGCAACCGTAAAGCTGAATCCCTTGTTTAAGAAGCTACAATAACAGACCAATCAATAAGCATACAGGAAAAATATGTAAGTATGAGAAAGGCTTAATTAAATGCAATCTTACGTTTTAATTGATCGTTTTGATCGACATTGGGATAAATTTTATGTTTTTAATTTGGAAATATTTTTGAAAAATCTTTTTAATTTATTATTTAAGGCACTTAACATTATGATTATTAATTAAAATTTAAATTTAATATAATTTAATTTTACAGTTAATAAAATCATGACCATCCGATAAATAAAAATGGAGGGATCGCAAACGAGAGTTAAACGAGAACTTGTGATGTATATATATTCCCACTTCCGGTTATAAAATAGATTGATAATGGTTGGGATAGAACGCACACTTCTGTTCAGGATCCTATTTGTTATTTGCCAAAACTGGTGGGAACCAAGCCGCTGATCAGCTACCTTGGATTTAACAGACTGGGCATATAGCTCTCTTGCATTTTTTATTACTCGTTTACAGTGGTTGCTGGCGTTCCTGAAAGCAGCTTTAGTCTCAGTGCATCTATTACGTTGGTAGTTATGGAAAAAGTGATTTCTTTGCGCGATAGCAGCAGCACATTCTGGGGAGAACCATGGCTGGCTGTTAGGTTTTTTGTTGGAAGTTTTTTGATTGTATGAATTTGTCTATGCCTACAATTAACCATTCGATCAGATCTCATACTATAGAGGACACATCTTTTTTAAACATGGAATACAGAGGTAAATGAGATATGAATGTACGGAAGCTATCCCAGTCAGCCATAGAGTATCGGTATACAGTACGGTGGAGGGGTACGTTTGGGGACTTATTATATTTCATTTTTATATGACGGAGTGGTCGGAGGATCCTAGAGGAGGATGAAGGGAACATGAACAAAGCTCAGGGGAAGTTGAGAGAAAAAGGTCTAGGAGGCTTGCATATTGACCAGTAGTATCGCGCACACGGATGGGTTCGCGAACAATCTGAGTGAGGTCATAAGCAATGGAAAATCATGATAGAACCTCCCCTCATCTTCCGTCTTATTTGAGTGGGTCAGCCATTCCACGTTATGGACGTTGAAGTCACCACAGATGTGGATGTTAGCTGAGGGATGTGCAGACAGGATGTGGTCTATTTTCTCAGATATATAAATGCAGTGGTATAAGCAAGTGCAACCCGGAATTGCTATTGTTTGCATAGATGTCGACAAATGATCGAAGAATATTGTTTTTGAGGTTCTTGATAAAGATAAGAAAGAGAAGTGGGCCCAATATTGATCCTTGGAGCATGCCAGCATTAATACTGTAACCTACGTAATTCTGAGATTAATGGCCACTTTAATAGACCTATGAGGTTGAATGATTCAGAATACGTTTCCTGCTATTCCGTAGTTAGAGATTTTATGAAATAAAGTAAACCTTTGTATCAGACCCTATTGTATGCCTTAGAAATGAAACCTTCGTCAATAAATTCACTGGTTCCGTGTAATATCACAATTAGCACATCAGCTGTTGGTCACTCAGAACGGAAACCATGTTGCATATCACTGAAAAGGTTATTTTTGTTGAGATGATTGACAAATTCTCCATTAATCATAGAGTTGCATTAGCAAACTGTCTTTTCATGTTATATATTAAGCAGTCATATTTCAATATCTTAAAATTGATTTTTTTCTGTTATAAGTGGAAGCATAACAAACAAACAAATAAGGAAAACACGAAACATTATTTTTCTTAATATATAGAGTCAAATTCTTCCATATAAGAGCTCCTAGACAAACATGACGGCCTCAATTTCTGACTCAAAACTGTAGCTGTGATGTGTCGATGTCTTGATTGAAAATCATATACAGTTTGTGATGCTTCCATTGTTAACTTGACTTCCTGCTTCCCGCCCTGAGAATGTGAGAGCAAATCTAGCAAGTCAAGCTTGTTCCTATTAAATAATGATTCTCGAAGTTCAGAATCAGAAAAATCTTCTGTCATTAAATACCACACAATATCAAATCTATTAATTGTGTTCAATGAGTTGCAGTAAAATTAATATTTCGTATTCTTTTTAATCGTTTCTTGGTTGACTTTTCACTCCTAAAAGAATATCAAAATTAATTGAATATTAAAAAATTTCAATGTGTACTGCCTATTTCCATTCTATGGAGGCCAGGAGCGAACGTAGACCCCACAATTTTATTATACCATCCCTATTTAAGAAAAAAACAAACTTATAAAAGTATTCTTATGTACATCTCTATCAAAAACATTTGTAAACGTTTTTTTTTTTTTATTTCCATACTTTGTGGACCAGGCGCGAACGCAGACCCCACATTTATTAATGAACCACCGTTCTATCAGATTAAACATACCTATTCCTGTGTCTCGATACATCTTCCATCATTATATGCAATCAGTCTTTTCTTAAATAGTCAACTATATAGGAGTCTATTCGTGACCACACACACACACACATACACACACATTCAGCTTTATATTATAGATATAGTAACTATATTGAAGAATTTGTCAGTAAATTGGAGGCTCAGATTTATTTAATGGTGTAGGTTGACCGGACAATTTCATTACATTTTTACTGCGAGTATAAATTGTAGATTTTCGAGGCATTTTGAATAAAATATCTGAAAAAATACACTCAGATATTGAATTACACCAATAATTTTTAAATGAATTTGATTTAAAAATTTGATGCCTATGCAATTATGTTACCGTATTATTTTTAAAAATCTTATTTTCATGTTAAATTCGGTGTTAAAATAGTTTTCTAAATAATAATGTTATTATTTCATATACATATTATTTCAGCACGGTTACATCAGTACATAAGTACGAAAATTTGTAAAGGTTTTTTTTATAAATAAATCCTGTTATTTAACTATATATATATATATATATATATATATATATATATATATATATGTATATATATATATTACTTTTCATGCTCGCTTTTCGTATTCTAATATATATAGATATATACATACATATGCATATATATGTATGTACATATATGAATATATATATACATGTGTATACATACATAGATTTACACACACATATATATAGCATATATATACACATAAATTACATATTTATATATATATATGTATACGCATGTATACGCATGTATATATATATATACATATATATATATATATATATATATATATATATATATATATATATATCCGTGTATATATATAGAGAGAAATATCTGTATATAGATATATACATATATATGTACCCACATGTCACTAGTAAGGGTGCTGGAGGTAAACGTTTTGTCTGGGCTGACGTTATCCGCCTGATAGTCAGGGACCCGAACCTTGGATTAACCACTAAGGAGGCTGTCCTATCAGCAGGTGCAAAGTACTGGTGCTGCTGTATTGCCATTTGATGAATGGATTCTGGACCATTCAGTAGCTTCTGGTGGGGCCTCTCGATGCCATACTAGTGGGTAATTGTTACGGCTTTACCTTATCATTAGCTACAAATAAAAAAAGTCTTCGTTTCTTTTTCTCTCTTAATTTCCCCTCTCTGTCCTGCTCTAAATAAATCTGACGACCTAGTCCACAAATTTCAAAATTTTATCATGACAAGTTTCAAGAAAAAATACACGATTGAACCCGATTCTCCAACTTCCAACGTAGACTCCTACTACCATGTCTCCTTCTCCAACATCAGGGGTCTACGTTCTAACCTTCCAGAGGTTGAAACCCAATTACAGGAGACTAAACCAGACCTTTTATTTTTAAGTGAAACTGGCATTGGACAGGCTATTTCCCTAGAAGAGTTCGCAATTAAAGGATACTCTAACTTAACCTCTAAATCTGACCCCCAAGATCGCCATGGGGATGGAATATGTGCCTATATTAAAGATAGCTTTCCATGTGGTAGGGACATCTCCAGGGAAGATCCTAACTTACCCTATATGTGCTTCCGGGTTGCTTTAGCTCACACTACGGCATTTTTATTTACTCTCTATCGCCCCCACAACAGCGGAGTTACTATATTTAAAAGCATATCTGAGAAAATTGACCAAGTCCTATCTGCTTATCCTTCAGCTAACATTCACGTATGTGGAGATTTCAATGTTCACAACGTCGAATGGTTGACCCACTCAAACAAGACCGATGATGAGGGGAGGTTCTGTCATGATTTCTCCATTGCCTATGACCTCGACAATGACGGCCAGTATGCGAGCCTACTAGACCTTTTTCTCACAACTTGCCCTGAACTATATTCAGTTTCTGTTCTGTCGCCTCTTGGATCTTCCGACCACTCTGTTGTATCAATTAAGATAAAAATGAAATGTAATAAGTCCCCAGACGTACCTCTCCATCGTACAGTATATCGATACACTAAGGCTGACTGGGATAGCTTCCGTACATTTATAACTGATCTACCTCTGCATTCCATATTTAAAAAGGATGTGTCCTCTATAGTATTAGACCTGACGGAATGGTTAATTGTAGGTATTGATCGTTTCATGCCCTCTAAAAAGTTTCAGCAAAAACCTAACAGCCAGCCATGGTTCTCTCCAGAATGTGCTGCTGCCATTGCGCACAGAAATCACTCTTTCCACTGCTTCAAACGTAATAGATGTATGGAAACTAAAGCCGCTTTCAGGACTGCCAGCAACCATTGTAAGAAAGTAATAAAGAGCGCAAGATGGTTGTCTGCTCAATCTGTTAAGTCCAAAGTAGCTGAGTAGCGGCTTGGTTCCCATCAGTTTTGGCAAATAGCAAACAGAATTCTGAACAGAAGTGTGCGCTCCATTCCAACTATCATCAATGGACCTGAGGTAATCTCGTCAGCATCAGACAAAGCCAAACTCTTTGTCAAGAACTTTGCAGCTAATTCTACCTTTTGCGTTCAAGGCCGCCAACCCCCAATATTTCCTCCTGTATCTGAAAACACACTATGTGATATACGTATATCTGTACGTGATGTTGCCAAGCTAATCAAAAACCTTGATTCCAGTAAAGCAACTGGCCCGGACGGTATTCCTATTATAGTACTCAAAAAACTTCAACCTGAACTAGCGCCCATACTTACAAAACTATTTAAACGTTGTCTTAAGGAGAATAGTTTCCCATCTCCCTGGAAAATTTCATCTGTATGCCCTGTATTAAAGAATTCAGGTGATCGCTCATCCCCCTCTCAGTACAGGCCAATAAGTCTCCTGTGCGTCATGAGTAAGTTGCTGGAATCTGTGTTAAATTCAGAAGTAATCAACCATCTCAACAAAAATAACTTTCTTGGTGACACTCAATATGGTTTCTGTTCTGCTAGATCTACAGCAGATGTGCTTACAGTTATATCTCATAGGATTAGCAAATCTCTCGACGGAGGCAACCTTTCTAGGGCAATTGCTCTTGACATATCTAAGGCCTTTGATAGGGTATGGCATAAAGGTTTACTTCATAAGATCTCTAGCTATGGTATAGCTGGAAATGTCTTCTCAATTATTAAATCATTTCTTTCTGATAGGTTCATAAGAGTAGTAGTTGATGGGCAAAAATCAGAAGCCCACAGTATTAATGCCGGTGTCCCTCAGGGGTCCATCCTGGGCCCAACTCTTTTCCTGATCTACATTAATGATCTTCCAAATCACATCCTTACATGATTTGTAGATATTTATGCTGACGACACTACCATTTATGGTAGCACATCTAAGACAGTAAACGAGCAAGTTCTCTCCAATTCTCTCTCCTCTGATCTTGAACATGTAGTACAATGGGAAAAGGATTGGCTGGTTACTTTTAATGCATCTAAAACCAAGCTTCTCTCTTTACATCATCAACATTCTGATCCACATCTGGCATCAATTGAAGTGAATGGCTCTCGTCTTCAGGAGGCCTCAAGTTTTGACAAGCTTCTGGGCTTGACCATTACTCCTGATCTTAAATGGAACACGTACATCAAATCTGTTGCCAAGGCCGCTGGAAAAATGGTGGGATCTTTCTATCGATCCAGTAGATATCTCACTGCTGATGCAATTCTCTATCTATATAAGAGCCAGGTACGTCCAAGGATGGAATACTGTTGCCACATCTGGGCAGGAGCTGCTAGAAAGGACTTGGCCTGCCTTGATAGAGTTCAAAATAGACTTCGTAGCCTCGTAGGAGATGTCCTTTTCTCTTCCTTGCAACCTCTATCTCACAGAAGAGATGTTGCGAGTTTGTCTCTGATGTATCGTTATTTTCATGGAAAGTGTTCAACTGAGCTTCAATCTATGGTCCCCCCTCGCAAAACTTTCACAAGAAACACTCGTCTAGCTGTAAACACTATCAATAATTCCCCCCACTCTTTATCTGTGCCTAAACCTAAACGTAGATTCCATGAACAAAGCTTTTTTATAAGAACTGCACGCCTGTGGAATTGTCTTCCGTTTTCCTGCTTTCCGGCTGACTACAATATGATTGTCTTCAAGTCTAACGTAAATAAGTTCTTGATGAGCCGTTCCATATAAGTTATCAAATTTAACAAATTTTCATTACTAATGATTATTATATTGTCCAATTTCTACTGTACACTCTTTAACCCTTATCCTTGAGTGGCCTCATGGCCTTGATAATGAGTTGATACCTAAGAAAAAAAAAAGAAAAAGTCCAATGTGAACAAGTTCTAATTGAATAGTCCCCCTAAGTAATCCAAGTTTCAAAATTCCCACTGTTTACTATGCTAAAATCACAATGACTAATGTATACCTATTAACCCTTATCCTCGAGTGGCCTCTGGGCCTTGATAAGTGGTGACACCCTTGTAAAAAAAACAAACATATATACTCATCTATGAATATAAAAGCGAAAATGTTTGTGTGTGTGTGTGTGCGTTTTCGTGTATGCCCAAGAAAGGCTTTTTATCCGAGAACCGATCGATCGCGTCACAACTTAAAACTTTTTATATCGCGCCTAAATGATAATATCTACGAGTTAACCACCGGGGTCCCCTGTCTATTTAATTTGTCCAACTTTCAAAAGATAAATATTCAACAATTTTCGATCGCCGCATGTGCATTAAGCTTTTTCGTATATATAAAAAAAAAAAAAAAAAAAAAAAAAAAAAAAAAGCGAACAGACTCGCGGTAAAGAAAACACTGTCCCGCACCCGAAGTTGACGTCATTAACTCGTCAAAAACGGGCATCTGCTAAGTCGCACGTTTTCTTTTCACACGTTATTATTTTCCAACTGCGCGTTTTGTTTTTTAAAACAATTGCCGAGTTTTGTTTTCATTTACCCCTCCCCCAAACACACCTACAAACACTCGGGTAACGCCGGGTACCCCCCGCTAGTATATATTAAAGGAAGTTGGTCAGAAAGAGGACATAGAGTGAATACGATCCTGACAGACATGCATATAAACATGAAGACGATAGACAGGCATAGAGTTTGAAGGAGATGTAGAATTGATAACAATTTTTATAAATTCATGTGTTTCAAATCCCCTGACCTTTCGAATGGTTCTCGGCATTCTAAGTAACACCGATATTTTGCAAAAAAAAAGGTCTCCTGCGAAAACAAATAGAAACGTAAATTACATTTCTATATTTTTAGTCTTGTTGTTTTACGTTTACACCTTGAAACGAAAAAAAAAAGTATGTGGGAAAATAAATGAATGGAAAAAATATTGAGAAACTTAGAAACGTAATTTTGTTACTAGAAAAAAAACTAACATAAACAAAATTGGATACGAACGTGTGTTTTAGAACCCGCTGTTGGGATGTATTTCTAGTTTGCTGGAAATATTGCAGAACAACACGGTCTTTTTTCATACACATTTCAGTGCGAGATAACATAAACATTCCGAGAGGAAAGATCCTATATATATATATATATATATATATATATATATATATATATATATATATATATATATATATATATATATAGTAATTTATAAAATATATATGGCGATTAAGCTACACTGAATATTCTGCGTTTCATCCACTATAGGATTCGTCAGGCTTATGCGCAGAATATTCAGTGTAGCTTAATCGCCATATATATTTTATAAATTACTAACTAGCTCTACCTACGTATTGAGCACTTTTGAAGTAAATACTTAAAGTTTACGCATAAATCTATACTTTCGTATATTAAATTTATGTGAGTAAATGAAGTAGTTTATATATATATATATATATATATATATATATATATATATATATATATATATATGGGGGCATGTGCATTTATATATATATATATATATATATATATATATGTGTATATATATCAAACACGTGTTGAATATATGATTAAGTGACTAAATTTCAAACAGTTATTGCAGTTTATAGATCACCGTCTCAGCTATATGGTGAGAACATTTTCCATTTTCGTTCGGTAAAAAAAAAGTCATGATGCATTTACTGGTGTTAAAAATCAAAAAAAAAAAAAAAACTTAAGGAGGTGAGCTTCGTTTGTATGACTGGATTCCATAGCAACCACGTCACTTCAGCGATAATCTTGCTACCTATTCACCGCTCTCGCGAAAAACAGAAGTAACAAGTGAAACAGACAG
The DNA here is from genome assembly GCF_053919585.1 of Euprymna scolopes. Lineage (NCBI taxonomy): Eukaryota > Metazoa > Mollusca > Cephalopoda > Sepiida > Sepiolidae > Euprymna > Euprymna scolopes. Next base: position 94,013,882 of record NC_136501.1, on the reverse strand, counting down.
AATGAAAGAATGCAATAGAGATTATTGGGGGAATTTTATTGAAAGCAGATGAGTGACCGTACATTGTTATACATATGTTTAAGGTATGTTTGTGAGGGCAAAAATAAGACTGAATAAATGAATTTACTGGAAGCCAAGAAAAATCAGGATTGCAATAGAAAAATGCGAGAGCAAACATAAATATTTTTAAGCTTAAACATGGAAAACAAAGGTCTATTTGTCTGAACTGGAAGGAAAAAGGACAGCATATTCTATTAAAAACTTGATTAAATGTATAACTTAAAATATCCAAGCTTAAGATTATTTTAAAATTCAATTTATAAATTATATCACCAGGTCTAGTAGTTTATTTTCCATGATATAGATTCACCATATTACTTTTAATGCTCACATTTTTCCACTGTAATATACATATACATACAAATGTATACATATACATATACATATATTAATATATACGCATGTATATATACATAGATTTACATATATGTATATATATATATATATATATATGCATATATATACACATATAATTACATATGTATATATATGTATGCATATGTATATGCATACATATATATACGTGTATATATGTATACAAATATCTGTATATATATATATGTGATGTGGTGTGTTGCACACAGGGCCTTTGAGCGTGTAGTGTTGTAGCTTAGTGAATGTGTAGAGTGCTTAGCTGCTTGGCTTTCAGGTGCTTTGCTCCTCTTGCTTCCAGCTGTAACCGCCACCTATACTCGCAAGAGTGAAGGGGAGGCAGTTTAGTAAGCCCTGCCCACTGGTGGTTAGAGCGTCTCACTGGTCAAGACTCGCATGCCACCTCCTCGTGGTACATCACGGTTTAACTGGGTACCTTGCGGCCCCAGGCTAAGTGTATGTGGGATCTCGGAGTAGTCTGGAGCCCCAGAGGTGTTGAGTGCATGGCCCTCCGGCGTGAGGACACGCCCTGGCTTACACCAATCCAGACCCCAGCTATGTGGTCAAATAGCAAAATGTCATCTCGGCAGCAGGAGTTGGCAGTCATGGTATGAGCGCAGCTGATATATTTTTCAACCACCGGTCTCCCATGGCGGATCACTGAGCGGATGAATCAAGAACGATCAACGGTCAGGGATCAACACCCAGTTAGCGGGTACTGCGGGGCAACCTACCACTGCTCCAGCTGTCGCACTCCTGTGCTCCGCTGGGGTCCGCAATGTTGGGTCCAGAGGTGGATGTTCTGTTCTGGGCATGCACTCATCCACTACTTCCCTGCCCCGGCGCTTGACGTTTCAGGCAACTACTATGGATATGTCAAGAATAAATTCTCAGCGACTGGCAATTCGGGAGCCCCCTGCAGTCGGGGGTGCTGTCGTTGCTCGGCAGGGCCCGCGTTCTAGGCAGGCGCGCCCCGGTCGACATCCTGCTACTGCCTCCCCACTACACCTGGCCTGCTGGAATGTCCGCTCCCTTGGGGTGACTTCCTCTCTTGACAGTTTTCATCCTCGGAAGTCTGCTGTTATCGACCTGGAATTACTCCGGTTGGGGGTGGATGTCTCAGCACTAGGCGAGACATGGCTCACTGGAAATGGCTCCATACGTGAAGCTAACTTCACATTTTACTGGACTGGCTACCCTGACTTGGAGAGACCAAAACATGGAGTGGGTTTTGCCATCTGCAACAAGCTGCTCAGCTTTGTCGAAACTCCCGTCGCCATCTCTCCCAGATTAATGTCACTACAGCTACACACCACCTCTGGTCCAGTGTCCCTATTGTCTGCCTACGCCCCAACCCTCACCTCGCCGGATGACCAGAAAGATGCTTTCTATCTCCAGCTGAGTGAGACCCTCTCCAAAATCGACCGCGGTCACCGCATAATCATCCTGGGTGATCTCAACGCTCGAGTAGGCAGTAACACCAATGCCTGGCCTGATGTCCTGGGTCCTCACGGAGTGGGCTCTATGAATGAAAATGGACAGCGTCTTCTGGAACTCTGTGCTACACACAGGCTGTGCATCCCATCAACCTTCTTTAAGGGCTCACCGTGGTCGAAGATGACATGGCAACACCCACGCTCTAAGCGCTGGCACCAGCTGGACCATGTGATCACTCAAAAGAAGCACCTCCAGGATATCATCCACTGCAGGACAATGCACTCTGCGGACTGTGACACAGACCACTCACTTGTGCGCTGTAAGCTTAAACTAAAGCCAAAGAAAATCCACCTGTCTTGCTCAAAACCACTTTCAACGCTCAATGTTCTTGCTACTAAGTCCAAGGAGAAATGCCAACATTTTCAAGCTTCAATACAATCCACCTTTGGCCAGTCTGCACCCCCTCAGGATGCTGCCTCTGCCTGGCTGCGGATTCGTGACACTGTTGGAGTTTGCGCACTCTCCAGTTTTGGTAGACGTACAGTAAAGCAGCCGGACTGGTTCAGACACCACGCGGACACACTCCATCAAGCACTAGCAGAAAAGCGAGCGGCAAGACTGGCTGTGATGCAGGACCCCTCTCCTCAAGCTACTAGCCTCTGGAAGCAGAGCCGCTCAAAAGTGCAGCGCCTAACTCGAGAGGCTAAACACAACTATTGGAGTGACATCTCCAAGCGTGCTGAAGACTGCTCTGCCACCGGCAACACCGGTGGCATGTACCAAGCTCTGAAAGAGGCTCTAGGTCCTCCTGTGAAGAAATCATCTCCTTTGCGATCTCTGACCGGAGAACTACTCACCAATCCTGATGATCAGCTTGACCGTTGGGTGGAGCACTACAGCTCACTGTATGCTCAACCTGTAGCAGCTAGTGAGGCTGCTATAATAGCTGCTGTTCCCCAACTACCAGTCCTCCATGAGCTAGATTACGACATCACCATCGATGAAGTACACAAGACCATCAAGCTACTGAGGAACAACAAAGCCCCCGGCGTGGATGGGCTACCTTCAGAAATCTTCAGATGCGGTGGTGACTCACTAACTGAGGAACTCCATCATCTCTTCTCAATCTGCTGGAATGAAGGTACTATTCCCGATGAACTTCGTAACGCCAACATAGTTACCCTGTATAAGAACAAAGGGTTTCGCTGCGACTGCAACAACTACCGTGGCATATCTCTACTTTCCCAGCCTGGAAAGATCTATGCCCGCTTAGTCCTGCCACGTCTCCAGATTATTGCCAACAGAATTCTTCCTGAGAGTCAATGTGGCTTTCGACCTGGCCGCTCTACCACTGACATGATCTTTTCTGTTCGTCAGATCCAGGAGAAATGCATTGAGCAAGGCCGTCCTCTCTACGCAGTTTTCGTTGACTTGACGAAGGCCTTTGATTATGTTAGCAGATCAGGGCTATTTCTAGTCCTCCATCTACTGGGCTGCCCTCCCAAACTCCTGAAAACCATACAAGAATTTCACGATCAGATGAAGGCTACAGTACAGTTTGAGGGCTCTCGTTCTAAAGAGTTCCCCATCTCTTGTGGTGTCAAGCAAGGCTGCGTGTTAGCTCCTACTCTGTTCGGAATATATTTCTCAGCTGTTCTGCGCCGAGCCTTCCCAAACCCAACTGGAGTGCTCCTTCACACTCGCAGTACTGGAGGCCTATTCAACCTGGCCAGGCTACGCTCAAAAACTATGGTTAACCGCGTACAGATCCGTGAACTCCTGTACGCTGATGATGCTGCCTTCATCGCCAACTCGGAGGTTGAGCTTCAGGCAATGTGCTCCTCCTTTGCTTCTGCCTGCGAGGAGTTTGGTCTCAAAATCAGCCTAGGCAAGACGGTGGTCTTTGCCCAGCCTGCTGGGCTTTCACCCATAATAACCGTAAACAATCATGTACTGTCAAACGTCACCAAGTTCACTTACTTGGGTTCTACAGTTGATAACACCAACAGTCTTGATTGTGAACTGGACTCCCGCATTGGAAAGGCATCAACAACTTTCGGCAGGCTTAGTGAGAGAGTCTGGAAGAACAAGTCCCTCTCGCTACACCTAAAGATCAAGGTTTACGAGGCCTGCATCCTCAGCACTCTCCTGTATGGCAGTGAGACTTGGTGCACCTACCGCCGACACGAACACCGTCTGAACGCCTTCCACTTCCGATGCCTGCGCACAATTCTTGGATTCACATGGAAGGATCATGTACCAAACACAGCTATCCTCTCCACGACCAAGAGTACTGACATGTACACAGTGCTGCGCATCCGTCGCTTACGTTGGGCTGGCCACACCTGCCGCATGGACGACAGCCGGCTACCAAAAGCACTTCTCTTTGGAGAGATAGCTGATGCCCCTCGCTGTGCTGGCAGGCCACGCCTCCGCTACAAGGATGTCCTGAAACGTGACCTCCAGGTCTTCGGCATCCCTCACAACATTTGGGAAACCTCTGCCGGCAACCGAGCAAAGTGGCAAGCTGCTATAAGATCTGGTGCCAAAAGATCCTGCCAGCAATACACAGACTTCCTGAACTGTAGAAGACTGAAGCGCCTTGCCAATCGTCGTCCTCGACGTTAAGGGCCTATGATGATATATATATATATATATATATATATATATATATATATATATATACTAGCATGGCTGCGCGGCGTTGCCCGGGTGTTTAGAGGTGTATGCTGAGCCAAAAAAAGGTCAATTTTTTACCTTTGACCCCTATTATGACCCCTTAAAATTTATTGTTTTGGGCTCAACTTACATTATTAAGTTAGATCCATGTCCAAGGAACCTATATCTACAATATGAAGTGTTTACACACATAATTGTCGGAGGAGTTTGGTAGAGTCCTCAAACGTCAAATCGTAGAAATTTGACCCCTTAATCGACAAATTTCTTGCCGTCAACGGATTACATCGATTTTTCCATATCCCAGTACGCACTATATAAAATTTCGAGTCTTTAGACTTAAGATTGGCAGAGTTATTACGTATAGAAATGTACACAGACACACAGACACACACACACACTTTCACTTATATATATATATATATATATATATATATATATATATATATATATATATATTTATATATATATATATACTCATATATGTGAAAGGAAGTTAAATTTTTATAGAATTAGAATTTAGGGAATTTACTTTTCGAGCAAGTGATGAAAAATAAAAATGATTATTTTCTTATTCGATGGATTTTCGAAGAATGGCTGTTTGTCTCAAGATACACTGTTCGAAAATATTTTTGTTGCTGATTAGCACAAAAGTTAATATCTTCCAATTATGAAACAAATGATATTCTAAATATTATACACACCCGCACACATAAATATATGTATATATAAATATATATATATATATATATATATATATATATATATATATATATATATATATATATATATGTGTGTATATATATATCTATAATGTAAAGCTGAAGGTCTGTGTGTGTGTCTGGTCACGAATAGGTTCCTATATGGTTGACGATTATAGAAAACTGATCGCATATAATGATAGAAGCTGTATCGAGACACAGGATTGGGTATGTTAGATCCGGCATAATGATGATTCATTAAAATTGTGGGGTCTGCGGACGCGCCTGGTCCACAAAATATGTAAATAAAAAAATTCAAAATTAAAAAAGAACGTTTACAAGTTTTTTGGATATAGATGTACATAATAATACTTTGATAAGTATGTTTTAACTTAAATAGAGATGATATAATAAAAATTGTGAGGTCTACGTTCGCGCCTGGCCTCCAGAAAATGGAAATAGGCACAAACTTTAATAAAGACTTTTCATATCTATCTGCGTAAGTATACTTTGATAATTATGTTTCAGTTTGAAGAAATATGGTATAATAAAATTATGGAGTGTTCTTTCGCGCCTGACCTCCATAGAATGGAAATATGTCAAAAAGATTAATAAGGTTTTTGGAATATAGATCCACAGAATATTGTGATAAGTGTTTCAGTGTGAACTGGTATGGTATAATAAATTATGAGGTTTACCCATTTTATTTTTACTTTCATCATATTTTGCTTGCTTTGGTTTTGATATCCCTAAATTCAAGCTACCTCTTTACAACCCTTTCTTTTCATAACCTATCAGTTTATTTCCTGTAGGCTGTTTTGGAACCCAGTCAACGACGGGTACTTTTGCTAGCATATATATATATATATATATATATATACATCAGATCAATAAATAGTGTTCTATTCAAGTCCACGTAGAAAGATGTAATTACACGGTAACAAGATCAAAGCGAGAAAACTTGAGTAAAATCAGTAATACTCGTATATATATATATATATATATATATATATATATATATATATATATGCACAGAAATATATATATATATATATAATTATAGTAATTTATAAAATATATATGGCGATTAAGCTACACTGAATAATCGGCGTTTCATCCACTATAGGATTCGTCAGGCTTATGCGCGAATTCTGTGGTTGTTTCTTGCTTTTATATATGTTGAGGATTTAAGTTAGCCAATCAGCTTTCTAGTATCCACGGCGCCCCTTCATATCAGCCAATGGGCATGCATTTTATCGAACAAAGGATCTAGGTTAGTGGTTTAAGGCAGACGATTTTCCTCATTTCTGCTCTTTTTTTAATATACAAATATACATATGTGTACACCTATACACGTACACATACATACATACATATTTATACTATATATATATATATATATATGTATATATGTGTGGTCGTCTATGTATATTCATGTTTATATAATGTATTTATTTGTTTGTTTTCTTTTGTTTTTGTTAGATTTAAAAGCTATTTTGTATTGCTATCCTAGAGTAAGTTTTATTTTGTGAACACAGTCGTTTGCTATTTCTCGTCTACAGTTTAATAGATTTGGGGGTTCTTTAAAGTACAGGATAGCAAGTTTTCATGGAGGCATAATTTACATGGGTCATCTAAATGTCTGCACGTAGTAACTATATATATTAAATATATACAGAAATATATATATATATATATATATATATATATATATATATATATATATATATAGGGTGAACAGAAAGTCCTTGGACCAATTCAAAAGGGGTTTATTAATAGAAAATTACAAAAATATAAATTAAACATGAATGAAAATTATAAGTTAGAAAACCAAGAATGAATTCAAATTATTTATTTTCAATGTGATGTCCCTTCCTTTCGATTAGACGTTCAATTCTCTGTCTGAAGTTACCAACCGAGGAACGCAGCGTTTCCTGAGGTATTTTAGCCCATTCACTCAGAAGAGATGTCTTCAAAGCATCAACACTTGGATGAGCAACAGAACAGACCTTTGCCTCCAACAAAGACCACACCGAAGTATCCATGGGATTCAAATCAGGCGATGCAGGAAGCCACATCTCCTTACTCCACAATTTTGGAAAATGACGTTGGCACCAGTCCTGAGTTTTTCTGGAGGTGTGGGATGGTGCTCCATCTTGTTGGAAGGTGAAAGGCTGATCTTTGAAGTGTTTCTTCATCTCTTCAAATGCTGGAACCAAAATATCGTTAATATAGCGATCTGTGTTGATCTTAACCCCCTGCTCCACGAAAATCAGAGGCGACTTCCAAGATTTGGAGACTGCAGCCCACACCATGAGGGAAGACGGCTTTTGTCGACGGAAAACTATTCTCACGGAGTCATCAATGTCTGCTGAAGATTTTGCGTAAACTCTGTCGTTCTGATTGTTAACAGCTGCTTCAATTGTGCAGAGTTTTTCATCAGAAAAAACGATTTCTCGCTCCGCCGTGCCAGTCTTCAGTTCTCCAAGAAGAAGCTTTTCTCTTTCAAGTCTCTTGTGCTTTTGGGCAGGTGTGAGGTACCGTCTCTTTTCCATCTTGTAGGGGGACAACTGGAGATCGTTTGTTACGATGGTTCTCATCGAGGTCACGCTCACATTCATGTATTTAGCCATTTGTCTTGCAGATCTTTTCGGGTTCCTCCTTACCCTCTCTCGGACAGCTTTAATCACCTTCTTTGTTCGAGCAGTGCGAGGTCTTCCACTCCTAGGACGGTCTTTAGATGTGCCAAGTTCCTTAAATCTGTTCACAACATGGTACACGGTGGATTTAGCCACTTTCAAGAGCTTAATAATCTCTGAGTTTGTCCTTCCTGCGCAAAAAAGTTGAATTATGGCCTCTCGTTTGCTCATTTTTCTGAAAGTTTTAACAAAATTATTTTAATATTTTTGTTGAAAATAATTAGATCAATAGTTAGACTAAATACTTACTTTATTCGAAAAGAGAAAAAGTGATTTTAACAATACTTAATTTTAAAACTAAAAATGGTCCGAGGACTTTCTGTTCACCCTGTATATATATATATATATATATATATATATATATATATATATATATATATATATATATAAATATATATGTATATATATATATTACCGTAGTATCTGTTTAGTTACAGACGTGTCTGTTACCGAATCGTATCAACGATCCAGCAACTTCGCCAGACTTAAACAGAAATCGTTATTATGATTTGGAAAGACGATATTAGAAGAAGGCTTCGAGGCTCAGTGAATAGAGGCGTTAAAACTCAATGATTAAATTAAGAATTTTTATAAGAACTTAGAGGTACAACTCTAGCTTACATTCGTCCTTGACATAATTCTTCATAATCTGAATCCACAAAATACTAGCGATGAGACGATTCTAATATTTTTCCGACTCCGATACAATTACCGATTCCGTACTAAATTTCCGATTCCGATATAAATACCAATTTCGATTCTTTATAAATATCTAAGTATTTCACCATAAACGTGTTATTTTGTCCCGATTTCCGTAAAAACACACACTAAATGTGCATGTATTTTCTCACACGTAAAACACACACTAAATGTGCATGTATTTTCTCACACGTAAAAACACACAAAATGTGCATGTTTTTTCTCACACGTAAAAACACACACTAAATGTGCATGTATTTTCTCACACGTAAAAACACACACAAAATGTGCATGTTTTTTCTCACACGTAAAAACACACACTAAATGTGCATGTATTTTCTCACACGTAAAAACACACACTAAATGTGCATGTATTTTCTCACACGTAAAAACACACACTAAATGTGCATGTATTTTCTCACACGTAAAAACACACACTAAATGTGCATATATTTTCTCACAAGTAAAAACACACACTAAATGTGCATGTATTTTCTCACAAGTAAAAACACACACTAAATGTGCATGTATTGTCTCACAAGTAAAAACACACACTAAATGTGCATGTATTTTCTCACACGTAAAAACACACACTAAATGTGCATATATTTTCTCACAAGTAAAAACACACACTAAATGTGCATGTATTTTCTCACACGTAAAAACACACACTAAATGTGCATGTATTTTCTCACACGTAAAAACACACACTAAATGTGCATGTATTTTCTCACACGTAAAAACACACACTAAATGTGCATGTATTTTCTCACACGTAAACACACACACTAAATGTGCATATATTTTCTCACAAGTAAAAACACACACTAAATATGCATGTATTTTCTCACACGTAAAAACACACACTAAATGTGCATGTATTTTCTCACACGTAAAAACACACACTAAATGTGCATATATTTTCTCACAAGTAAAAACACACACTAAATATGCATGTATTTTCTCACACGTAAAAACACACACTAAATGTGCATATATTTTCTCACAAGTAAAAACACACACTAAATGTGCATGTATTTTCTCACACGTAAAAACACACACTAAATGTGCATGTATTTTCTCACAAGTAAAAACACACACTAAATATGCATGTATTTTCTCACACGTAAAAACACACACTAAATATGCACGTATTTTCTCACACGTAAAAACACACACTAAATGTGCATGTATTTTCTTACACGTAAAAACCCACACTAAATTTGCATATTTTTTCTCACAAGTAAAAACACACACTAAATCTGCATGCATTTTCTCACAAGTAAAAACACACACTAAATGTGCATGTATTTTCTCACACGTAAAAACACACTAAATATGCATGTATTTTTTCACACGTAAAAACACACACTAAATGTGCATGTATTTTCTCACACATAAAAACACACACTAAATGTGCATGTATTTTTTCACACGTAAAAACACACACTAAATGTGCATGTATTTTTTCACACGTAAAAACACACACTAAATGTGCATGGATTTTCTCACACGTACAAACACACACTAAATGTGCATGTATTTTTTCACACGTAAAAACACACACTAAATGTGCATGTATTTTCTCACACGTAAAAACACACACTAAATGTGCATGTATTTTCTCACACGTAAAAACACACACTAAATGTGAATATATTTTCTCACACGTAAAATCACACACTAAATGTGCATGTATTTTCTCACACGTAAAAACACACACTAAATGTGCATGTATTTTCTCACACGTAAAAACACACACTAAATGTGCATGTATTTTCTCACACGTAAAAACACACACTAAATGTGCATGTATTTTCTCACCAGTAAAAACACACACAAAATGTGCATGTATTTTCTCACAAGTAAAAACACACACTAAATGTGCATGTATTTTCTCACACGTAAAAACACACACTAAATGTGCATGTATTTTGCTCACACGTAAAACACACACTAAATATGCATGTATTTTCTCACACGTAAAAACACACACTAAATGTGCATGTATTTTCTCACAAGTAAAAACACACACTAAATGTGCATATATTTTCTCACACGAAAAAACACACACAAAATGTGCATGTATTTTCTCACACGTAAAAACACACACTAAATGTGCATGTATTTTCTCACAAGTAAAAACACACACTAAATGTGCATGTATTTTCTCACAGGTAAAAACACACACTTAATGTGCATGTATTTTCTCACAAGTAAAAACACACACTAAATATGCATGTATTTTCTCACACGTAAAAACACACACTAAATGTGTATATATTTTCTCACAAGTAAAAACACACACTAAATATGCATGTATTTTCTCACACGTAAAATCACACACTAAATGTGTATGCATTTTCTCACACGTAAAAACACACACTAAATGTGCATGTATTTTCTCACAAGTAAAAACACACACTAAATGTGCATGTATTTTCTCACACGTAAAAACACACACTAAATGTGCATGTATTTTCTCACACGTAAAAACACACACTAAATGTGCATATATTTTCTCACAAGTAAAAACACACACTAAATGTGCATGTATTTTCTCACACGTAAAAACACACACTAAATGTGCATGTATTTTCTCACACGTAAAAACACACACTAAATATGCATGTATTTTTTCACACGTAAAAACACACACTAAATGTGCATGTATTTTTTCACACGTAAAAACACACACTAAATGTGCATGTATTTTCTCACACGTAAAAACACACACTAAATGTGCATGTATTTTTTCACACATAAAAACACACACTAAATGTGCATGTATTTTTTCACACGTAAAAACACACACTAAATGTGCATGTATTTTCTCACACGTAAAAACACACACTAAATGTGCATATATTTTCTCACAAGTAAAAACACACACTAAATGTGCATGTATTTTCTCACACGTAAAAACACACACTAAATGTGCATGTATTTTCTCACACGTAAAAACACACACTAAATGTGCATGTATTTTCTCACACGTAAAAACACACACTAAATGTGCATGTATTTTCTCACACGTAAAAACACACACTAAATGTGCATGTATTTTCTCACACGTAAAAACACACACAAAATATGCATGTATTTTCTCACACGTAAAAACACACACTAAATATGCACGTATTTTCTCACACGTAAAACACACACTAAATGTGCATGTATTTTCTCACACGTAAAAACACACACTAAATGTGCATATATTTTCTCACAAGTAAAAACACACTAAATGTGCATGCATTTTCTCACAAGTAAAAACACACACTAAATGTGCATGTATTTTCTCACACGTAAAAACACACACTAAATATGCATGTATTTTCTCACACGTAAAAACACACACAATATGTGCATGTATTTTCTCACACGTATAAACACACACTAAATGTGCATGTATTTTCTCACACGTAAAAACACACACTAAATATGCATGTATTTTTTCACACGTAAAAACACACACTAAATGTGCATGTATTTTCTCACACGTAAAAACACACACTAAATGTGCATGTATTTTCTCACACGTAAAAACACACACTAAATGTGCATGTATTTTTTCACACGTAAAAACACACACTAAATGTGCATGTATTTTTTCACACGTAAAAACATACACTAAATGTGCATGTATTTTCTCACACGTAAAAACACACACTAAATGTGCATGTATTTTTGCACACGTAAAAACACACACTAAATGTGCATGTATTTTCTCACACGTAAAAACACACACTAAATGTGCATGTATTTTCTCACACGTAAAAACACACACTAAATGTGCATATATTTTCTCACACGTAAAATCACACACTAAATGTGCATGTATTTTCTCACACGTAAAAACACACACTAAATGTGCATGTATTTTCTCACAAGTAAAAACACACACTAAATGTGCATGTATTTTATCACACGTAAAAAGTAACACTAAATGTGCATGTATTTTCTCACACGTAAAAACACACACTAAATGTGCATGTATTTTCTCACACGTAAAAACACACACTAAATATGCATGTATTTTCTCACACGTAAAAACACACACTAAATGTGCATGTATTTTCTCACAAGTAAAAACACACACTAAATGTGCATATATTTTCTCACACGTAAAAACACACACTAAATGTGCATGTATTTTCTCACACATAAAAACACACACTAAATGTGCATGTATTTTCTCACAAGTAAAAACACACACTAAATGTGCATGTATTTTCTCACACGTAAAAACACACACTAAATGTGCATGTATTTTCTCACACGTAAAACACACACTAAATGTGCATGTATTTTCTCACACGTAAAAACACACACTAAATATGCATGTATTTTCTCACACGTAAAAACACACACTAAATGTGCATGTATTTTCTCACAAGTAAAAACACACACTAAATGTGCATATATTTTCTCACACGTAAAAACACACACTAAATGTGCATGTATTTTCTCACACGTAAAAACACACACTAAATGTGCATGTATTTTCTCACCAGTAAAAACACACACTAAATGTGTATGTATTTTCTCACACGTAAAAACACACACTAAATGTGCATGTATTTTCTCACAAGTATAAACACACACTAAATGTGCATGTATTTTCTCACACGTAAAAACACACACTAAATGTGCATGTATTTTCTCACAAGTAAAAAACACACTAAATGTGCATGTATTTTCTCACACGTAAAAACACACACTAAATATGCATGTATTTTTTCACACGTAAAAACACACACTAAATGTGCATGTATTTTTTCACACGTAAAAACACACACTAAATGTGCATGTATTTTCTCACACGTAAAAACACACACTAAATGTGCATGTATTTTTTCACACGTAAAAACACACACTAAATGTGCATGTATTTTTTCACACGTAAAAACACACACTAAATGTGCATGTATTTTCTCACACGTAAAAACACACACTAAATGTGCATGTATTTTCTCACAAGTAAAAACACACACTAAATGTGCATGTATTTTCTCACACGTAAAAACACACACTAAATGTGCATGTATTTTCTCACACGTAAAAACACACACTAAATGTGCATGTATTTTCTCACACGTAAAAACACACACTAAATGTGCATGTATTTTCTCACACGTAAAAACACACACTAAATGTGCATGTATTTTCTCACACGTAAAAACACACACAAAATATGCATGTATTTTCTCACACGTAAAAACACACACTAAATATGCACGTATTTTCTCACACGTAAAACACACACTAAATGTGCATGTATTTTCTCACACGTAAAAACACACACTAAATGTGCATATATTTTCTCACAAGTAAAAACACACACTAAATGTGCATGCATTTTCTCACAAGTAAAAACACACACTAAATGTGCATGTATTTTCTCACACGTAAAAACACACACTAAATATGCATATATTTTCTCACACGTAAAAACACACACAATATGTGCATGTATTTTCTCACACGTATAAACACACACTAAATGTGCATGTATTTTCTCACACGTAAAAACACACACTAAATATGCATGTATTTTTTCACACGTAAAAACACACACTAAATGTGCATGTATTTTCTCACACGTAAAAACACACACTAAATGTGCATGTATTTTCTCACACGTAAAAACACACACTAAATGTGCATGTATTTTCTCACATGTAAAAACACACACTAAATGTGCATGTATTTTCTCACACGTAAAAACACACACTAAATGTGCATATATTTTCTCACACGTAAAATCACACACTAAATGTGCATGTATTTTCTCACACGTAAAAACACACACTAAATGTGCATGTATTTTCTCACAAGTAAAAACACACACTAAATGTGCATGTATTTTATCACACGTAAAAAGTAACACTAAATGTGCATGTATTTTCTCACACGTAAAAACACACACTAAATGTGCATGTATTTTCTCACACGTAAAAACACACACTAAATATGCATGTATTTTCTCACACGTAAAAACACACACTAAATGTGCATGTATTTTCTCACAAGTAAAAACACACACTAAATGTGCATATATTTTCTCACACGTAAAAACACACACTAAATGTGCATGTATTTTCTCACACATAAAAATACACTAAATGTGCATGTATTTTCTCACAAGTAAAAACACACACTAAATGTGCATGTATTTTCTCACACGTATAAACACACAATAAATGTGCATGTATTTTCTCACACGTAAAACACACACTAAATGTGCATGTATTTTCTCACACGTAAAAACACACACTAAATGTGCATGTATTTTCTCACACGTAAAAACACACACTAAATATGCATGTATTTTTTCACACGTAAAAACACACACTAAATGTGCATGTATTTTTTCACACGTAAAAACACACACTAAATGTGCATGTATTTTTTCACACGTAAAAACACACACTAAATGTGCATGTATTTTTTCACACGTAAAAATACACACTAAATGTGCATGTATTTTTTCACACGTAAAAACACACACTAAATGTGCATGTATTTTCTCACACGTAAAAACACACACTAAATGTGCATATATTTTCTCACAAGTAAAAACACACACTAAATGTGCATGTATTTTCTCACACGTAAAAACACACACTAAATGTGCATGTATTTTCTCACACGTAAAAACACACACTAAATGTGCATGTATTTTCTCACACGTAAAAACACACACTAAATGTGCATGTATTTTCTCACACGTAAAAACACACACTAAATGTGCATGTATTTTCTCACACGTAAAAACACACACAAAATATGCATGTATTTTCTCACACGTAAAAACACACACTAAATATGCACGTATTTTCTCACACGTAAAACACACACTAAATGTGCATGTATTTTCTCACACGTAAAAACACACACTAAATGTGCATATATTTTCTCACAAGTAAAAACACACACTAAATGTGCATGCATTTTCTCACAAGTAAAAACACACACTAAATGTGCATGTATTTTCTCACACGTAAAAACACACACTAAATATGCATATATTTTCTCACACGTAAAAACACACACAATATGTGCATGTATTTTCTCACACGTATAAACACACACTAAATGTGCATGTATTTTCTCACACGTAAAAACACACACTAAATATGCATGTATTTTTTCACACGTAAAAACACACACTAAATGTGCATGTATTTTCTCACACGTAAAAACACACACTAAATGTGCATGTATTTTCTCACACGTAAAAACACACACTAAATGTGCATGTATTTTTTCACACGTAAAAACACACACTAAATGTGCATGTATTTTTTCACACGTAAAAACATACACTAAATGTGTATGTATTTTCTCACACGTAAAAACACACACTAAATGTGCATGTATTTTTGCACACGTAAAAACACACACTAAATGTGCATGTATTTTCTCACACGTAAAAACACACACTAAATATGCATGTATTTTCTCACACGTAAAAACACACACTAAATGTGCATATATTTTCTCACACGTAAAATCACACACTAAATGTGCATGTATTTTCTCACACGTAAAAACACACACTAAATGTGCATGTATTTTCTCACAAGTAAAAACACACACTAAATGTGCATGTATTTTATCACACGTAAAAAGTAACACTAAATGTGCATGTATTTTCTCACACGTAAAAACACACACTAAATGTGCATGTATTTTCTCACACGTAAAAACACACACTATATATGCATGTATTTTCTCACACGTAAAAACACACACTAAATGTGCATGTATTTTCTCACAAGTAAAAACACACACTAAATGTGCATATATTTTCTCACACGTAAAAACACACACTAAATGTGCATGTATTTTCTCACACATAAAAACACACACTAAATGTGCATGTATTTTCTCACAAGTAAAAACACACACTAAATGTGCATGTATTTTCTCACACGTAAAAACACACAATAAATGTGCATGTATTTTCTCACACGTAAAACACACACTAAATGTGCATGTATTTTCTCACACGTAAAAACACACACTAAATATGCATGTATTTTCTCACACGTAAAAACACACACTAAATGTGCATGTATTTTCTCACAAGTAAAAACACACACTAAATGTGCATATATTTTCTCACACGTAAAAACACACACTAAATGTGCATGTATTTTCTCACACGTAAAAACACACACTAAATGTGCATGTATTTTCTCACACGTAAAAACACACACTAAATGTGTATGTATTTTCTCACACGTAAAAACACACACTAAATGTGCATGTATTTTTTCACAAGTATAAACACACACTAAATGTGCATGTATTTTCTCACACGTAAAAACACACACTAAATGTGCATGTATTTTCTCACAAGTAAAAAACACACTAAATGTGCATGTATTTTCTCACACGTAAAAACACACACTAAATGTGCATGTATTTTCTCACACGTAAAAACACACACTAAATGTGCATGTATTTTCTCGTCAGTAAAAACACACACTAAATGTGCATGTATTTTCTCACACGTAAAAACACACACTAAATGTGCATGTATTTTCTCACAAGTAAAAACACACACTAAATGTGCATGTATTTTCTCACACGTAAAAACACACACTAAATGTGCATGTATTTTCTCACAAGTAAAAACACACACTAAATGTGCATGTATTTTCTCACACGTAAAAACATACACTAAATGTGCATATATTTTCTCACAAGTAAAAACACACACTAAATATGCATGTATTTTCTCACACGTAAAATCACACACTAAATTTGTATGCATTTTCTCACACGTAAAAACACACAGTAAATGTGTATGTATTTTCTCACACGTAAAAACACACACTAAATGTGCATGTATTTTCTCACACGTAAAAACACACACTAAATGTGCATGTATTTTCTCACACGTAAAAACACACACTAAATGTGCATGTATTTTCTCACACGTAAAAAAACACACTAAATGTGCATATATTTTCTCACAAGTAAAAACACACACTAAATATGCATGTATTTTCTCACACGTAAAATCACACACTTAATGTGCATATATTTTCTCACAAGTAAAAACACACACTAAATATGCATGTATGTTCTCACACGTAAAATCACACACTAAATTTGTATGCATTTTCTCACACGTAAAAACACACACTAAATGTGTATGCATTTTCTCACACGTAAAAACACACTAAATGTGTATATATTTTCTCACACGTAGAAACACACCCTAAATGTGCATGTATTTTCTCACACGTAGAAACACACACTAAATGTGCATGTATTTTCTCACACGTAAAAACACATTTGTGAGTAGGTGATCTGGAGATTTTTGTCTTAATTGACGGTTAAATCAAATAAAAAGGATAATTTAAGGAATCGCTTTTGGCATCGGAAAATAGGCTCAAATTTCTTTTTTCCGATACCCCAAAAAAGCTCCGATTTTTCCGATTTCCAATTCCGAATAATCGGTCCAGCACTACAAAATACCATGACACCAAAGGCATTATATAGAGAATAATGTAATGAATAAAGTGATTATCTAAATATAACAAATGGAAGCATTAAAACAAATAAGACGGTACAGAAAAAAACATTTAATTGATGCAATCAGTATTTTTGCAAAGTGTAATTTCGAATTTTGATAAAAAAAAACATAGATTCAACTATGAGTGTTATATTTTCCTTCCGCATCCAAGTAAAACAACATTAACAGATAATTCTTTCAAAATATAAACCAAAATGGCGAACATAAAAGAGTTATAACGGAAAATGGCAGGTATCTAATACTTAGGTATGTGTGTGTGTACATATATATATATATATACATATATATATATATATATATATATTAGAGAAAGAGAGAGAATGAGATGGCGTGGTAGTATGGATACACGTATGTGTCTGTATGAATATTTATATATCACGCTCTGTTGAAATAACCAAAAATGGAGATTCAATGTTGGCAAAACAATATCTGTCTAGCCTTTTTTTTAATCTTTTTAATATTTATTTACCATGAATTCGACGTCAATACTACAGTACAAACAATAAGACACAAACAACCTTTAAAGAAACTTTTGACCTACCGCAAGCTGCAGGAGGCCAGGGATAGATTGCCAAAATGTTAAGATGTATAGTTAATTAGGAGATGATATCACGATAGCAAACGTCGCTAATCAACACAATCACACACACGCATTTATCTCTATATCTATACTAATGTCTCTCTCGTGATATATATATATATATATATATATATATATATATATATATATATCTGTATGTATAGATGCGTGTGTTTGTGTGTGTTTGTTGTCTGTGTAAAATAAATGGTGTTCTTATATTGATATTTAATTTCAGAAAGTTTTTAAATCAACTACAAATAAAATCTATGAGAAAGTCGTTTAATAGAGACCAAATGTGAAACCATTCCCAGCTTTGCACTTTTACTTACGTTAAATCATGAATTTGATAACATGATAATTGAATAAAGTTTTCGAATATTTTTTACAAGGGATTCAAGATTATCAATTCCCAAAAGCCACTCGAGGATAAGGATAAATGAGTTAAGGTAGTAAGTTCGCCAACAGCGTAATTAACGGTCGTGGTAGGAATTGGTTAGAATTTGATTATTTAATGGGGCGGCTCAACAACAACTCGTTTACATTGGACTTAAAAACGACGATTTTGTTGTCCGCTTGAAAGCAGACCTGCGATACAGAGTTCTTTAAGTGAGTATTTCTAGAAAAATAACTTCGGAATTTGTATTAAAGTTTATGCACGGTGGGGATTGATGGAATTTGTTGATGCTAGACGAGTGCTGGTTGCAGAAATTTTGTAGGGGAACCCTCGATTGAAACTAAGTTGAGCACTTACCATGAAAATAATGAGAGGGCAGAACTTAACTCACGGAATCTACCCTGTAAGAAAGAAATTGCAAGGAGGAGAAAAGGGATATCACTTAAAAGGTTTCGAAGCCGGTGTTGAACACTAAAAAGGCAGCAATGTTTTTGTACATATATATTTGTTGTGTCCATTAAGAAAATACACACGTTTTCTTATTAATCGATTAATGAAAGCGTAAGGAAAGTACAAAAACAAGTTATAAACTAAAATATTTACGTATAAACAGAAACAAACTGTATAAAACGGCTATTAATATATTAAAAATAACAATACCATAAAGAACAATCTATACTTCTTTAATTTTTTGCATTGACATTCATATTAAAAACATTTTTTCTATTTATTTAAAACTAGCATGACCCGTTTACTATAGTTGCCCGGTTGAGGCACCCCTCCCCTCCGTGTTAATACCCGAAATTTAACTTTGATAATCGTTGTCAGGATTCTCACGTGCAAATATTATGAACGAACAAAATAAAAATGGTGGTTGCAGTGTTGTTTAGCTCGAGCGTACTTATCTGGCAGGCAGGGTATGGTGCAGAGTATAGTTCAGAGTATGATACTTTTGTTGGCAAGACTAGAGTTTTAGTGACAAAATACTCTCGAACCGCCTATTACTCCAAAGGCACTTAATTCCTGTGGTTACCATGTAAACACGTAAATGATATTTCAGAAATTAACGCTTTTAAATAAGAAGAAAAAGGTAACAATGCAAACAAAATGTTTTCTTTAAATAATAAACAATTATTATCTATAAATACACACAAAAATATTTTCAATATATGTACTTTAAAGAAAATACAATTGGAGAAAATTAGGCAAAAACACTATATTTTGGTTTTGACATATTTGCGTTCAAAAATAAAAGCTAAACACGTAATAATAATAAATTATCCTGTGAGCCATGAGAAAATTATTTATTAAATTAAACAACCTCCTAAAATATAAATAGCAGCGAGTACCCGCAGGCTCGAACGAGTAACGCTAAGATGAAAAGGAGATGCAAAAACCAGGAAACGCTTAGTCGACTTTCGTACGGAATTTTTGGTGTTCAATGTTTTGGTCTGTTTTACTTATATGAAAATAAAATGATTGTATAGATGTTTGAAAAAGTTTAGACAGTTTAAAAGCATCAATACCACACAAATACCAGGTCTCGACCTTAATAATTGCGTAATCGGTTGTTTAAAAGTTTTCATCAGTGTATAAAGAAATAATGTTAGTCAATCGTAATTAAAAAACGGTTTGTGTAGCTTTTAGACGAAAAAGAATTAATAGCTTTCAGCATGTAACGATGTGTCAGAAAACAGTATGTATGGTGTATGTAAACACAAAGATATAGCACGCTAGCGTAATTGTATAAGAGGAGTTAACTTGTACGGTATATTCAATGTAAAAATTAAAGCAGTATTGGCTTATGAACATATTTCGATGTGTTTATATGTTTGTAATTGGGATATGTTATTAAAAACAATTGCCTCTTGTATAGAGAGAAGCCATGTTTGTAAATAATTGGAGCGTTCGTTTTGTAGGCGAATTTACATTCTGGAATAAACAAATAGTCAGTTCTCGGACTATTAGGTGAATTGGAATGTGAGAAGGGAAAAAATCAATATTTTTGGAATATGTATACTAGTATGTGAGCTAGATATTAAGAGTGCAGCCCCATATCTGAGTAAAATGCAAAATACCTTCCGATTTTGACTGGGAGCGGTAGGATTACTTTTTATTTAGAGGGGAAAATAGCAACTATTTCCACTATATATTGTTTCGACTGTGATGTAGGATTTTAATATAACGAATAAATGCGTGTAAAATAGCGTTCGAAAGTTACACAATATAGAGGCTTATAGTCTAATAATAAATTTGTGGGTGTTGTATCTGTTAAAGCAAACTTAATGTAGTCGAGAGGGGAATTTCTACAATCAAATTGTCATATAGGGAGATATATTAAAATAGATGTTCAGGTCAACATGGACCATTTTCACAGAGTAATTTGGATATCACTTAACCCCACATTATGATGAATATTACGTGTTTAATTATTTTCTAGGTTTCATCAGCGTGGGAATTTACTCTTTTTTCATGAATTCTTATATACAAACGGTCATACTGGAAAAAGAACGAAAAGCCATTTATGTTTTTACAAATAGTTTATAACACATTTCTACCATCAAGCGTGAATACCGTAACGCAATGATTTTAATAGCCTGTTTTTATCTCCTTGAAAGGCCTATTATTTTATTTTAAGATATATACACACTATTATAATATTGTGAAATTCTATTTCTCGTTAGTTTAAGCTTCTTACAGAAATCATCGTTGTGTGGGATTTTTTTTTCTGATTATACCATTAGCATTTTAGACCCAGGTCACCTTTTAACATTTTCAATCCGATCTCTTCGATCAAGGTGTCTAGCATATATATATATATATATATATATATATATATATATATATATATATATATATATATATATATATATATATATATATAATTCAATTATTTGTACTTGAAAAAGGGTATTGGTTGTAGATGTTTGGCATGCACCCAATATCAAAGACATTGTTGATGACCAGTTGAAAATATTTCCGAAAAGAATTAGACAAAGAACTTTTATACACGTACATATATACACGCCAACACACATACACTCTACTTATATTATGTATATATATATATATATATATATATATATGTGTGTGTGTGTGTGTGTGTGTATGTATGTGTGTGTGTGCGTGAGCGTCTCCTCTTATTTTTAGTTTTATTTTATCAGCTTTGAATTGTGCAGCGTATGTTTTATCCATAATATATAAAAAAAACAGTGTTCTCATTGTTATGAGTAATGTTTTCTTTAACTTTGTCAACAACATTAGCAGCGCCATCAACAACTTGATAATCACCAAGGAATTCTTTGTAGCATTGAGGTATTTTTTCTATAAAATTTAAGACATTTGCTTCGTGCGAAGTGTAAACATATTACCAAATGATAAGGGGACATTCATAAAGCAACCGCCTAAAAATATAAATGGTAGCGTGTACCTTTCTTTTAGTCTCTCTCTCTCTCTCTCTCTCTCTCTCTCTTTCATTCTATTATGTTGGTGCAAAAACAATATCGTTTTCTCCCATATTTTCCTTTTATACATGATTTCTGGATTAATTTACTGATATATTTATGTAGCCAAGTTATTTATCATTTTAAAACGCTTTTTTTGCTCTATCAAATACTAGTATTCTGTTATCGTTCTCAATCTCGTCATTCATATTTCCAGGCTTTTCTGACAGCATAGACAAAATTCAAATCCGCACGATTTTCTTGCTCCGAATCAAACTGGCCGAAAAGCTGTCGAAACAGCCCGTGTAATCAATGCTATGTTTGGCCCAGACACCACTAACCAACGTGCGACACAACGGTAGTGCAAGAAATTTCGCAATGGGTACGAGAGCATTGAAGATGAAGACGGTCGCGGCCGGCCGACAGAGTGCTTGAGAGCCTTAATTTGAAAGTCTTAATTGAGGCCGATTCTCGCAAAATCACACAATAAGTTGATGTTGAACTTGAGGTCGACCACTCAACAGTCGTTCGCCATTCCAAGCAAATAGGGAAGTAAAGAATGTTGGATAAATAGGTTCCGCAATAATTATACGATAATCAAATCAAATTCTGCGCAACAAAAACGACACACTTCTCGAGAAGATTGTGAGGTGTGATTAAAAAGGGATTCTTTACGACAAACGTCGACGTTCGGCACATTAGCTGGATGCCAGATCAGCTCCACAATACTTTCCGAAACCGAAATTATCCCAACAAAATGTTATGGTGACTTTTTGATGTCGGTGGCCGGTCTCATCTATCACAAGTTCTTGAATCCTGGCGAAAAAATTACGGCGGAGAAGTACTGCCGACAAATTCACGAAATGTACCAGAAGTTCCAACGTATTTGGCCGAGATTGGTCAATATGATTTAACCAATCCCTTTCCATGACAACGCTCGCCCGCATTTGGCGTAACTGACAAATTGAGCTACGAGATTCTACCTCATCCGCCATATTCACCGGACCTCTCATTGACCGATTATAACTTTTTAATCGCTTCGACAACTACCTTCGTAAAAAATGCTTCAAAAGCAGAGATTATGCCGAATCCGCCTTCCATGAGATCGTCGTTTCCAGAACTCCGGATTTCTGTGCTAATGCGATAAATGAATTCGTTTCTCAATTTTATTTTTTATTGCAGACTATAATCCTTATCTTTTCTTAGTTGTTTCACGATGTTTCGTCCAACTATTTCTCTGGCCTTCGTCAAATGGTAACCGCGACGGATAGGAACTGAATTTCCTGACTGCGTTCACTGCAATTACTGCCTTCCGTCAGTTTTCCCCGTTCTTTTCCTCCTTCGCGGTATGGGTTCGAGCCTGCCTTCCTACTTCCACATTTTTTTAAGCTCATCACACAGCTCCAGGCACCCGGGCCACGCCGGGCACCCATGCTTGAATAACATTTTTTACTTAAATAGAAGATACAACTGTGTTATATATGAGTCGTAGAATTGCATTCATCTGCAACAGATCTAGTAAATTTGCATAATATATTAAACATTCATTTTAATTAATTCTCTATTAGTTCTTTTCGGATTTCTTATGGAATGATTATCTCTTTGAACTATTACGTGTAATTATATTCTACATTATTTATACTTACGTAATATTTGCGTAAAAGGTTATACAAAAACAGAAAACCCTTTATATATATATATATATATATATGTGTGTGTGTGTGTGTGTGTGTGTACGTATGTATGTGTGTGTACATATATATTTGTTTAAAAAAATTGTCTAAAAAAGTCCTCTGTCAGTTTTCATTTACAGACAAAAAACTTCATATATATGGTATTTCAACCCATGCAAAACTTGGTGTTAACTTTTTCGCTAGGGAAAATCGCTACAAAAGTGTTGAAAATCAAAATAAAATAGAACTTGCCAGGTTACGGTCGAACTATGGCATTACGAATATGCACGTGTAACGTAATAGCTATTGGTTCATGTTTTAATTTTGTATCCTTGCAGCCAACATGGCTTCATAGTTCAAGCATTAACATCAAAGGAAAACGTATATAATATGCTGAACAGTTTAGTTTCGATTCTCACTGGTGGCGCCTGAGTGATTTAAAAAAAAAAAACTTTTTATATCATTATTATATACTGGGTCCAATAAAATATCATAATAAATACGAAATCTACATTAATCAAAAAATCATATCAAAGCGTATTTTACGACCGAGCAACGTCGGGTGGCCTACTTATATTTCTATTATATAAAGCTGAATGTGTGTGCGTGTGTGTGTCTCGTCACGATTGGGCTCCTATATGGTTGACTAATTTAAAAAAAAAAACAGATTACATATAATGATAGAAGATGTATCGAGACACAGAAATGGGTATGTTTGATCTGGCAGAACGGTGGTTAATTAAAATTGTGGGATCTGCGTTCGTGCCTGGTCCACAAAGTATGGAAATAAAAAATTTAAAAATTAAAAAGAACGTTTCCAAGTGTTTTGATATTAATGTACATAAGAATACTTTGATAAGTATGTTTTAACTTAAATAGGGATGGTATAATAAAATTGTGAGGTCTACATTCGCGCCTGACCTCTATAGAATGGAAATAGGCAACACTTTAATAAAGACTGTTCATATCTATCTGCGTAAGTATACTTTGATGCGTAAGTATACTTTGATGCGTAACTATACTTTGATAATTATGCTTCAGTTTGAAGAAATATGGTATAATAAAATCATGGGGTGCTCATTTGCGTCTGACTTCCATAGAATGGAAATATGTCACAAAGTTTAACAAGGTTTCTTAATATAGATCCACAGAATATCGTGATAAGTGGTTCAGTGTAAACAGGTATGGTATAATAAATTATGGGGCTTATCTATTTTATTTTTACTTTCATCATATTTTGCTTTGGTTTTGATACCCCCAAATTCGAAGCTATCTCTTTACAACCCTTCCTTTTCATAACCTATCATACTTTCATAAATCAGAGTCCATTTTGTGTAGGCTGTTTTTGAACCCAGTCACCGACGGGTACTTTTGCTTATATATATATATATATATATATATATATATATATATATATATATATATATATATATATATATATATGGGGGTACATGTGCGTAAGGTTAGTGAGAGAGCAGCAAATAAAATTATCGAGTATTAAGGAATGTAAAATTCAAATTCAACAATCACAGCAAAAAAAACTCTCCTCAGTAACATGCGATACGGCTTCCGTTCTGCTTAAGCTACCATAGATGTGATAACAGTTATATCTTATAGAATTAGCGAATCTCTAGACGGAGGCTTCGTTTATAGAAAGTATATGCCTTAAGGTCGACTCCACAAAAGCTCCAGCTACGCTATAGCTGACAATGTCTTCTCAATTTTTCAATCATTTCTCTTTAGTAGGTACATAAGAGTGGTGGTTGATAGGCAAAAATTTGAAGATCACAGTATTTATGCTGGAGTCTCTCAGAAGTCCCTCCTGGGCGAAACCCTCTTCCTGATCTACGTCAGTGATCTCATAAATCACAACTTAAGATCATTTTCAGACATTGATGCTGAATAGATCTATGGCAACTCTTTAAAGGAAGTAAACGACCAAGTTCTCTCTGATTCTCTCTGCTGCAATAAGGTAAGAGGTGGCTGGTTCATTGTAATATATCAAGCTTCTATCTTTCTATCATCAACGCTCTGACGCCCGTCTGGCATCACTCGAAATGAATGGTCCTCGTCTTGGGGAGGCTTCATGCCTGGACAAACTTCTAGGTCTGATCTTTACTCAATTTCTAAGATCGAAAACGCACATCAAATCCGTTGCAGGAGCTGCTGGGAATATGGTGAGATCGTTCTACCGCTTCAGTTGATATATAATAGCTAAGACATTCTGCCCACATCCGGTCAGGAAGCAGCTTATTCTGCATCGAAAGAGTTCAAGATAGACTTCGTA
>NC_136501.1:93904808-93982308 GCF_053919585.1 Euprymna scolopes | reverse complement strand
AATTAAAAACAAAAAATTAATTTTTTCAAACTCTCCCTGCCCAGCTAATTTATATATATATATATATATATATATATGTATATATATGTGTATATATATATGTGTGTGTGTGTGTATGTGTGTATATGTGTGTATGTATGTATTTATATGTGTGTATATATATGTGTGTGTATATGTATGTATATATATATATGTATTTGTATTTGTGTGCGTATCTTCTACATGTGTGTATATGTATGTGTTTATATATATTTGTATTTGTGTGCTTATCTTCTACATGCCTATTTGTGTGTGTGTGTGTGTGTTTTTCTGTGTGTATGTGTTTTATTCACTTATTATAAATATCTCCCTAATAATTTTATGAATTTATTATTATTTGATTAACTTACTGATATTCTTACCTATTTCTATATTAGTAAAATAAACTTGTAACTTATCATTCATTAATTTATATTTTCTCCTTCTCTCTTTCCTTCAACTACAACGCCTGAAAATTTAAAAATTATTTATAAAATATTTTTCAATTTCCCCCCCCTCCCAGCTAATTTATATTTATATATATATATATATGTATGTAGGTATGTATATGTATACGTATATATATATATATATGTATGTGTAAGTGTGTGCATCTGGATGTATGTGTATTTACATATATGTTTATATATGTATATATGCGTGTATTTTTACGTATCTGTGTATGTGTGCATATATATATGTGTTTATGTATGTATGTTTATATATATATATATATATATGTATATGTATATATATATATATATGTGTATGTGTAATCACGCATGTGCTTTTCCCCCATTTACGTATGTGCATTTGCTGTACATATTTATGCGTGTGCTTGTATTTGTGTGTTACTTTTTAAAAATGTTTTTTTTCTATTATTTAAGTTACTTACTTACGCTTTCACCTATTTTATTTTATTTCATTAAAATAAACCTGTAACGTATAATTTCTACCTGCCCGGCTAATTTATTTATATATACATTATATTTAATTATATATATATCATTACACTATCAAAATAAACCTGTAAAGTATAATTCATTAACTTATTTTTCCTTTTCTTTTTCTTTCCATTTTATAAACAATAAATATCTTTCAATCTCTCCCCGCCCGGCTAAATTACTTTAAACCCCATTTTCAACCCGTTCCTTCACTAACATTAACTCTCCAACCTGTTGCCATGGTGATCCTTTAAATTAACTGTTACTTATGCCGTTATCAATAAAAGTAGCGTCTTTTAAGTTTAAACCGTTAAAAAACACGTATATAAGAATTTACACATAATTAATATTTAATTATAAACCCCTCTATTTTTTTAATACACTCCTACTACTTTAAACTCCAACGTCCTCTCCCCACCACTCCCCCTTCTTTTCTAACTCCCCTTTATCTACGATTTTTCCATTCTTATTTGACTTTATAACTTAGTCCATCTATGAATTCTGATGATGTTAGTTGGATTTTTCCTCTCTTTGAGGATTTTCCTCTAGCTGAAACAATTTGTAAACTCATTCTGGACTCACAATAATAAATTTCATATATATATATATATATATATATATATATATATATATATATATATATATATATATATATATATATATAAGTGAGAATGTGTGTGTGCGAGGACACTTCTCAAACTATATATTCAACGAATTTTTGATATACAGACTTGAAATTTGGTATATAAGATATTCGGATGGGTGAAAAACTTCATAATTCATTTTCACACTGAAAAACGCCAGGAGAGAGGGTATAATTGAAAAAATACAACGTGGGGGGTCGTCGGATTTTTACCTGTTTGTTTGCTACTTCACGAATGCGCATGCGTGTATCGTCCATGTGGAGATTAATTATGTAAGATTAGGTTGGTGGAATTCACATTTTGTAGATTGTGTCAAGCTGGACTAATGGTTATCGTACGTGACTCAATGTATTAGGTTTTGGCTTCGATCTCAGCTTGAGTATTTTCAATGTTTACTCACCAGAATTTAAGTGTTTAGAAACAAGCATAATATTTGCATGCATATGTCTCAGTTTCTTTGCATTTTTTTTTACCTCATTTTTTTTAACGAATTTAATATTACGTTTGATATCTACGACATTTCTGTTTATAATAGAAAAGTATGTTGCATTAATTAAAAAAAAGAATGTGTGCACATATTTGACGACCGGGGAACACTGAGAGGCCAGCTTATATGAATGTGAGAATGTGTGCTTTTGAGGAGACTTTTTAACCTATATGCTTAAGTATTTTCTATCTACAGATATAAAAATTAGTATATAGTGTATTCAGATATCAGCAAGCTGTTTTTTTTAAATCTGTTTTCACACAGAAAAAGAGCTGCTTAAGGGTCAACATTGAAAATTTAGTAGTTAGATGGTCCTCGGATTTTTATCGATTTGTCAACTGTTACACAAGGTTCGAAAACACATTTTAAAGACCGTGGCAAGTTGGTCTAATGGTTAACGTATTTGACTCACAGTCTTTGAGTTTTGGCTTCGACTTTTTTTTTTTACTTACTAAAAGTGAACTGCTTAGAAAAAGCATAATAATCGCATGCACGTCTCAGTTTTTTCCCGTTATTTTTTTACTGAATTTAAAAAGGACTTTAACGTTACGTTTAATACAGAGCAACTCGGTATACATCTTCTAGTAATAAATAAAATGAAAACAATTGATTACATATACTTGCCATTTTTTTCCTTTCATGTCTACATATATTATAAATATTCCCATTTATATAATTCTCAATATTATATATACACGTATATATGTGCATATATGTGTGTATATACATGCGTGTATATGTATATATAAATATATATATATATATATATATATATATATATATATATATATATATATATATACATACATATCTTGGTTTGACTTTGCGAACGAAGATCCTATGAACGGGGCTGTCCACGTCGACTGCAGGCACGCTTATGGCTGATAAGCCCGGTTCGAGACAAGCAGGTTTGGCCGCAGCGGCTCCAGTCAAAAGTCACGTAAGGTACGCTTGCTGAGGCTTCCCGGGTCTTCCTACTGCAGCGTTTTCTCCGTAGAATCTCTGTGTGGAAGACCTCAAATGAGATGATAGCCTGGTGGGCAATATGTCACCAGCAGTCACGGTCAGCAGTGAGATTATACCACTGGTGGTGGTTAAAGTGGCAGTCACTGAGAGACTTCTTCAGAGAGTCTTTATTTCGTTTCTTCAGTGCCCCTGAGTCCTACTGTCTTATTCTGGAGACGTTCCCGGCCCAGCGTAGCTTCAACTTCAACAGCATGACCTCGACATAGGTGATCTCTTCCTGCTCGATGACCTCAACAGTGGTGGCATAGTCATACCAGTGTACGTTGAGGATGGTATGGAGACAGCGTTGATTGAAAACGCTCGAGGAGTCGTAGTTGATGATGGTAAGTTGTCCACGACTCAAGAGCGTACAGGAAGGTGAAGAGTACTACGGCGCTGTACAAACTGATTTTTGGACTCTTGTTCAAGTGTTTTTTTTTTTTTTTTTTTTTTTTTTTTTTTAGCTATACAGTCTGCCAACAGCGCTGATGGCTTTGGCAATCTGTTGTCGATTTCTCTGTCGAGCTTGTCATCTGATATTATGGTACACCCCAGGTAAGTTAACTGGTGAACGGTCTTCAGCTTAGTGTCGCCAATGGTTATGTGTGGGGGGTACACCACCTGAGTACACACACACACACACACACATATATATATATATATATATATATATATATATATACACGTGTACATATATATGTGTATATATATATATATATGCATACCCATGTACATATATACACACATATAGATGCATTTACATATTTGTATATGCATATGTATATATGCGAGGAGTAGGTGTGTATTTGTGGCTGCAAGAAGAGGATTATCACCTATACTTTTGTGAAAAAAATGTTTGTTAGTGATAATTAGGTCTATGACAACAGCATATTCTTTCCAGTGTCTTGACTCTCGAGGATATATCCGAAACACAGATAGACACAGATAATCAACCAAGAACCACATTACTCTATATAACAGCATATAAGATATCAACGGATATGAACTTGAGAGTCAAAACAATGAAAGGAATATGCTGTTGTCATAGCCCTAGAGATTATTGATGTAATGCATTTGGATATTGTTTTGAACACTTTACAAAAAATTATTTATTTATAATCCACGCACTAGGTGTATCAGAATTCGGGGTGGATTTTTGACACCCCTAAAACAAAACTACGAATAAAATATAAAATAAACCCTCGTAATTTCTTTTTTTAAAGTGAGTTGTTTATTTTCTTCATGGAGTACATTTCCAAAATAAACTATTAAAGTTGTTTAAAAAATAATGGAAATATTTTTTTTTTTATTTTTTACAAAAACAGTGTTTACAAAGTGCCGGCGCGCCTTCATGCAGCCTTTTTTTACGAAATGAAATCAATTGAATTTTACGAGGTAAATATTTCTCAACTTTTAAATTTAAAAAATCCATCAAAATTTTTCTACGATATTTTTCTACAACATTTTTCTTAATATATTTTCAGGGTCAATATGAAATTTTTTGCTATTTCCAATAAATTAAATATAATATTTTAGACAATCGTTTTTTAATTCACCCCCCCCATATTTATAAATGTCTATGAAAATTTAAATAATTAATTTATGTACCAAAGTTTATAGATCACAAATTGAAGATAAAACATCAATAAATAAAATATTCTAATTTAAAACAAAAAAAGAAGTGTTTTGGGGGAATTTACCTGTAAAGTTCAAAGTGTAAAACCATTTAAAAAAGCACGTTGATTTATATATATATATATGTGTGTGTGTGTGTGGGGGGGGTGTGTGTGTGTGTGTGTGTGTGTGTGTGTGGTGCGTGTATGTGTGTGTGTACATGCTTAGGGCATGCTTTAGTTATAAAGCGGTGTATAAATAGCTGCTCATCTTTTCTTTGTATATTTAGTGGTGCTACATATATATATATATATATATATATATATATATACATACATATATATACATATATATATGCATATATATATATATATATACATAATCTGTATGTATACGTTTCTTTAATTTAGCTAATGTATGCAAGTATATAAGCGTGTATCGTCCAGTAGCGTTGTGCATATTTATAAGAGTACAGCTTATATAGCATCTATATAAAGTTCGTCTGTGGGTGCATATACATGTAATACAGTTTCATAACGTTACGATACATAAAGATTTATGGACATTTATTTAAAAAGAGATGAGCGTCTTGGTAGGACTCATCATCACACAAAGGGATGCATACCTTCCTGAATAGTCATAACTCTGCAACGAGTATTACGACGAGTAGATCGAGATGCTGGGTCATTAGTTTCTGTAAATGATTAAAATAACGTCTCATTCTGATGATACCTCATACACAGACAAACATGGAAATGAATTAAGAAAGGGACATAATAAAAATAGATAAAATTTCATGAGGTAAGTTACCTCCCTTACGTTTTGACCCGGTATTTAACCTTCAATTTACCCATCAAGCTCTTCAAAATGAACTCTAATTTTTTTTTTATTCTACTACCTTATGATTTTAAATTCGCTTTGAAATAAAAGGAAATATAAATTGCTTTTTTAAAGTCCGTTTTCATTGTAAAACTCCAGCGCGGAAATATGTTTTTCTAAAAAAAAGATGTAGTGAAGAGCATGTATGCTTATATGTAGTCGATAATGTTTATATAAAGTAAAATTAT
Source organism: Euprymna scolopes (assembly GCF_053919585.1). Taxonomy (NCBI): domain Eukaryota; kingdom Metazoa; phylum Mollusca; class Cephalopoda; order Sepiida; family Sepiolidae; genus Euprymna; species Euprymna scolopes. Next base: position 93,976,529 of record NC_136501.1, on the reverse strand, counting down.
ATATATATATATATATATATATATATAGTGTTATAATGGAATGATTCCAGGAGGAAATCCGGGTATAAGAGCTCAATGTGGTAAACAGAGCAATAACATAAGAATATAACACGGAAATTACATAATTGTCGATGCAATAATTTATTTCAACCTTATGGTATTTTCAAGCATCTAAACTAGACAATTACATTTTTGATACTGAAATAAAGAAAGAAAATAAAGACGTTTGGGGCCCGATTCTTTTTCTTTCTTTATTTCAGTATCAAAAATGTAATTGTCTAGTTTAGATGCTTGAAAATACCATAAGGTTGAAATAAATTATTGCATCGACAATTATGTAATTTTCATGTTATATTTATATATATATATATATATATATATATATATATATATATATGCGTGTATACACACATACACACACACACACACACACACATATATATATATATATATATTTAGATGATCGACGCTGCATTGAGTTTTCTCAATCTCGTCTTCCATGCCATCACAGATGACTCTGCACTCCCACCGAAGATTTGCATATCTGGAATCAGATGCAACATACAAATTGAGCAATTTCCACTGAGTTGACTTCCTCTGGATATTGATCGTATTCATATGAACAATCACACGTCTTCTGAAACCAGCAGTAGACTTGCAAACTTTGCTGCACATAAAACAAATAGTTTGATTCGGACTAATAGTTGCAAATTGACCCCTACAGGAAGATTGTGCGACTTAAGGTGGTTGACGTAGCCAGCTTTTGACAAAAACACTCGTTCACAAGTGTCGCATTTCCAGCTCTGTGTGTCATGAACAAGACCATCAATTAAACCTTTGCGGAGCGCTCATTTCAGATTAATGGGGGCCTGCTGTCTTTTCTATAGAGTATCACAACGTACATGTGCAAGATTTCACTACTTGTAGAGTCAGTTCTTCCCAGGTGCCAATATCGACACGAAATACTTTCAAATTTTTTTTTTATATATATTCCCTAACCCTCTTCCAAGGCTTGTGTTGGGGGCGCCTGCCATTTTCCAGCTCCCCATACAAAATTTGCTTTAGCAGCCTACAATCTTTCATTCGAACTAGGTGGCCCATCCAACGCATGTGAGATCTGATTACAAGGGCCTCAGCACTAGATCAACATGCTCTCACAAGGACTTCGTTATCAGGTACTTGTTCTTGCCACTTGATGTTTAAGATACGTCTCAAGCATTTTGGGTAAAATGATTCAAGCCATTTTATGTGCATTTGATGCAATGTCCATGTCCCCAATTAATACTACCGTGTGGTTAGCACAAAGGTCTTGTAAACGCAGATCCCTGTCCTGTCAGTGATGCCACGATTAGACCACACTCTATCTTCCAACCTACCAAAAGCCACAGATGCCTTCTGAATTCGTCTGCAGATTTCCTTGTCGAAAGCGTCATCCCTCAACAGAGACCTACCGAGGTAGACAAACGAATCAACTAACCCTAGTCTAGCACCACATACTATGGTGTTCGGCTCTCTAGCAATATTTATAGTTTGTATGTATTACTCTGGTATGAAGTTTAAGAAAAAATGTCTGTGCCTGACTTTCTGTGAGTCGATATCTCTCTCTCTTTATATGTATGTATATATATATATATATATATATATATATATATGCATATCATTTTTTTATTTATATAGACAAGTATTACATATTCGCATATATATAAATAAAAATAATAAATTTGGCTCTGTAATTGAGCACTCTTAAGAAACACGTTTTAATTCATGGGTTTTATCTCCTGATTACCTGAAATATATATATATATATATATATATATATATATATATATATATATATATATATATATATATATGTATATGTATATATTACCTTACACCTGGAATATATATGTATATATATGTATATATATATATGTATATATATACTTGTATATACATATACATATATATATATATGTGTGTGTGTGTGTGTGTGTTTGTGTGTGTGTGTGTGTGTAATGAGAATGGAACTGCTCTTTTTGTTATTATTTATTTTTTATTTTATTTACATCAAACAGCAACTGGATCTATAGGTGGTCAACTTGCTCTAAGTATTTTCAAGGAATAAGTCTAGACAGCTAAACTCATACATAAGTTTATGATTTTAGTAAAAAAAAAAAAGTATCTACTTATTTATAATATATACAGTTTTTTATCTGTATAAATCTACAAGATGATGGCCGCCGGCAAAAATCAATGCGTTGCTAACCAAGTGAGCGAAGTTCACTTTTTTTTACTTTTCGAATTGTAAACTCGTTGACCGTATATTGTTCAATAATAAAATTGATACTGGTATATAATGAAAAAGCACGAATAAAAAAATGAAAAAGCGTTTATGATTAATGCTTTCATGAGACATATGTCTTATTGGTTTCATCCGGTTTGCACACTACGTATAGGAAGATGTAAGAAGGCGAACAAATCAAAACTTAAAATATAAAAGAAAAAAAACCATTAAAATATACAAATGAAAAACAAATTAAAGAAACAAGTCAATTATATATATATAACTATGTATATATATATATATATATATATTTGTGTGTGTGCGTGCGTATCCGTGTGCATATATATATATATATGTGTATATATATATGTATATATATATATATATATATATATTGAGAGAGAGAGGGGGGAAGAGATAGATGTAGATAGATTCTGTCATTCTTTTATTTAGTACTTTATATAACAGCGTCAAATTCATGAGTTTTACTCTTGAATACCTATATATATATATATATATATATATATATATATATATATACGTAAATGTTTCTGTGCATGTGTGTGTCTGTGTCGTGTGTGTACAATTCCCTACGAAATAACTCTGTCAACATAAAGTCTAAAGGCTCGAAATTTGATATACAGGGTACTGAGATTTGGGAAAATCTTTGTATCGGTTTTCGGCCAGAAATTTGGCTGTTAAGGGATCAAAGTTCAATGATTTCACCTTTGAGAACTCTACCAAACTCCTTCGACAATTTTGGGTCTAAACACCTGAAATTTTAGATATAGATTTCTTAGACATGGATCTTACTTGAGTTGAGTCCAAAACAATAAAAGTTAAGAGGTCATAATAGAGGTTAAGATTTAAAAAAATGACGTTTTTTTTTGTTGTTGTTGTTTTGTTTTTTTTGCTCAACATACACCTGAAAACACCCGGGCAAGGCCTGACTGAAATGCTAGTATATATATAAAAATGAAATGCCTGTCTGTGTGTGTCTGTGTGTAAACATTTCCCTACGCAATAACTCTGTTAATTTTAAGTCTACAGGCTCGAAATTTTATATACTGTGTAGTGAGATTTGGTAAAATCGATGTGATCTGTTTTCCGCCGGAAATTCGGCTGTTAAGGGGTCAAAGTTCAACGATTTGACCTTTGAGAACTCTACTAAACTCCGACAATTAAGGGTCTATACTATTGAAATTTTAGATGGAGGTTCCTGGATCTAACTTAATTACTTGATTTGAGCCCTAAAAAATAAATGTCAAGGGGTCATAATAGGAGTTAAAGTTTTTAAAAAATTTACCTCTTCGGTCTCTACCAAATTACTCAGACAATTTCTGGTCTAAACATTTGAAATTTGACATACAGGGTATTCAGAGATAGGACTAGCTTTTTAATCGATTTGGGTCGAAAACTTGAGCTACCAATATATAAATGTATGTATGTTTGCATGTCTGCCTAAAACTTTCGACAGAGGCGACGGATTTTCACAAGATCAGTATCATTTTGAAGCTTCACCTTTTAGACGACAGATATCGAAAAATTAGATAAAACCATTAATTTCTTCATCTTCAACTACACAGGGAGGGGTCGCTTTTTTCGCCGATAATTTTCGATTGTCTAGCCTTAATTTAAACCTACGTGATTTCCGGTTTGGCGGTGATTGTAAGAGCAAAGACGTCAGGTTTTTTCCCCGTTCTTTTCTTCCTTCACTGTACGGGTTCGAGCCGCCTTCTTACTACCACTTTTTACACATCCAAACACCCGGGCAACGCCGGGCTAAAATTCTAGTATATATATATATATATATATATATATATATATATATATATATATATATATATGTGTGTGTGTGTGTGTGTGTGTGTGTGTGTTCAGAAAGATTAGATGGGAAAAATCATCGGAATCGTCGGTTTCAATCCTGATATTAGGGGACCGTTTCAGATATCCATATCAAGTTCGAGATGTGTATCACCTGAAGAGATCTAGATATGGGTATCTAAAATAGTTCCCTATTATCAATTTTGAAATCGACCGTACCGATGAATTATCTAATCTAAACTTTCTGAAAACAAAAATACAAACAATACGCTCTTATTTTCAGACTTTTTTTTATATAATAATGCACTCTGCTGGAATTCTTTTTTTTCAAAGATATAGCTAAGTATATATATATATATATATATATATATATATATATATATATATATATATATATATATATATATATATAAAATGAAAATTACAATTGAATTTACCAAAATGATCCAAGATGGTAAAATTAAAGTAAATTATACATATTAAAGAATAAATATTTATAAAATTATCTCAGCCAGATATAAAAGCTCGATAATACCAAATAGGAAATAGAGCTTATTTTTCTTTTATTAATATTATTTTTTCCTTGTACACATTTTTTTGTGAATTATTCCATGGATTTCTGCCTTTGGATTATTATGGACTATCTTCTTCCAATTACGGGATTTCTTTGGATTTTACTTGTACAAATGAAAATTCTTTTAATTTTCTTGAAGTTTTACATTTGGATTTTACCGTCACTGGATTTTTTTATCTTCCACCAGACTATCCATTAATGTGTAATCACCTTTTTCTTTACCATATTCCCTCTGCTTAAGTTATTTTGTTTTCAAGTAAGATCTTTGACTTATTTATTGTTTCATCAAATACTTCTGCATGCAAAATCCGATCCTGTATTTTGCTAATTCCTACCCTCTGATGAGAAGGAAAGTATTTATTCGAAACTCCGCGGATTAAGGTCTATCTATTTATCTAGTGTTTCCTTTTTAGATTAAATATGTTTTTAACTCATTTCAAAGTGTTTTTTAACATATTTCATTAACTGTTTGCTCATATATATATATATATATATATATATATATATATATATATATATATATATATATATCATTCAATGCGGTAGTGTTTGAATATAAAGTTAAGTGGTAGTTTTATTCATTTAGAACTCCTGTAAAGCTTCACTGCTCATTCATTGTGTGACCAAATTTCTAACAATGTCTACAGTTTATAGGCCACCTTGTCAGCTATATTTTGAAAACAGAAATTCAATTTTCATTCATGAAAACAAAATTAAAATAAAATTCTCAGAATGTGTAAGGAACGTAGCAACGGTTTTTTTTCTGATTCGCTGTTGGTTACCATAGCAACCAAATCTGTTACGCTACGTCAAATCGGCTGGAAACGACGAATATGAGAACGTAAGATATATTTTTAAAAAACTCTCGCTAATAGTTCACCGCTGTCGCAGTTTGTCGCTCAGCTGTACTGTCGCAAATAATTTACAGTTAGAAAGTGAATCAGTGAAAATATTATTTCTAAGCAAAGCCTTGAAAAAAACATGTATTTCATAGAAAAATGCGAGCATGAAAAGTAATACTGTTATGATTACATTTAAATTAAAGTAGAATTTTCCATATTCTGATCAAAAATCAACCTTTTATATATAAAAAAATTAACAATTATCAAGACCCGGAGGCCACTTGAGGATACGTATCAATGAGTGTACAGTAGTCAATGGGACAATATCATAGTAATCGTTTGTAATGAGAATTTTGTAAATTGGATTACTTCAAGGGAATGGTTCATGTAGAATTGTTTACGTTGGCCATATTGTAGTCAGTTGGAAAGCAGGGTATCTGAAAGGAGGTTCACAGGTTTGCAATTCTAATTTTAACATTCCACGTGATAATCTCTTGGAATTCTCGAGACTGTGTTAAACTTAATATTATTTCTTTATTTTTATCTCTTAGTAGCAGTTCCGCCCGGCTTTGCTCGTGCTCTATGTACTGTTCATAACTTTATGTGCATATGTATATATTAAAAAGTGTGAATAGGTACGGTAATGCCTTTCTATATAAAGACTTCCTTTACTACCATAGAGAAAAATTAGTAGTTACCGCAGACGTCAATTTTTTTTTATAATTTGACCTCAAATTTGACCCCAAAACATTTAGTGGTTTGGGCTCAACTTGAATTCAAATGTTTGATCCATGTCTAAGTAACCTACATCTCAAATATCAAGTGTTCAGACCCCAAATTGGCGGACGAGTTTGGTAGAGTCTGCAAAGGTCAACTCTGTAACCTTTGACCTCTTGCTAGCCAATTTTTCGCCAAAAAACTGATTAAAACTCTTGCTGCATGTTTGAATACCCTTTATGTATTTTTTTTTATGTTTTGACCCAAAATTGGCTGAATAGTTTGCTAGAGACCGCAAAGGTAAAATCTTTTGAACTTTGACCCTTGGAAGCTAAATTGTCAGCAAAAAAAAAAAGATTCGAAAGTTTACCATATATCTGATTACACTTTTTGTAAAAATTCAAATGTTTAGACAAAAAATTTCCTGAGAAATTTGGTACGGACCGCAGAGGTCAACTTTTTAAAAAATTTGACCCCGATTATGACCGATTAACATTTATTGTTTTGGGTTCAAAATAAATATAAAAAATTAGATCCATGCCCAAGTAACTTATATCCAAAATTTCAAGTGAGTAGACGCAAAATTGGGAGAGGAGTGTGGTAGAGTTCTCTACATCTAAAATGTCAAGTGTTTAGACAAAAATTAGCAGGGGAATTTGGTAAAGTCAGAAAAGGTCAACTCTGTAAACGTTGCCCCGAGTGTGGTAGAGTTCTCAAAGGTCAAATCGTTTAACTTTGGCCCGTTAACAGCCAAATTACTGTCCGAAAACCGATTAAAAAGATTTTCCCAAAGTTCAATACGCCTTATCTTAAATCTCGAGTCTGTAGACTTAAACTTGACAGATTTATTTGGTAGGTAAGTGTACACAGACAGACAGACAAATAGACACACGCAGAAGCATTTTCATATATGTATATATATATATATATATATATATATATATATGTGTGTGTGTGTGTGTGTGTGGCTCATCATTTCACTGTCTGACTCACGTAAAGAACATTTGAAATTGAAATCTTTACATTCAACGTTATTTCACGCGATTAAGGGTAGCCGAATGGATACGGTCTTTGCTAATCGAGCCAGAGATGTCTCGTGTTGCCAAGTTCGAATCTGGCGACTGGTCTTAATCGTGACACCCTGCACTGAATATTCCCAAAAGGATGAAACACTAGTGTCTATTTGATTATTATAGTAATATATATATATATATATATATATATATATATATATATATATATATATATATATATATATAAGATTTGTCTTTGACAATGTGTCCGACATAAACTGGGCTATGCAGTAACATTTCTTCTGCCGAGTTTAACTATTGGTCATGTGTTATTATACCAGAGTGACGTTCACAGGTTTTCCTTTAAACTTAAGCGAGGTGTTTTTTTTTCTTTTGCAAACTGCCTCAAGTGTCACCATCAGTGAATATCTATTGAACTTTTCAGGTAATTTATAATAGTACACATTAATAAATATTGAGGGGCGTCGGATTTATTCCCGTCACCTTTCCTTTTTGTGATATATCTTCTTGCAATTAAATTTGGTTTGGTTTTATTGCTTGATGTCCGATCTCCCGTTTTCGTATTATTGTTGAATCGGGTTATTTTTCAAGAAAAACGTTTGCGCTTTACTTATATTTTATATCTTCGAATATGCATTTATGATGGTCGTATAACACAATCGCTCTAGCACTTCAGAGCATGGCGTAAGCATGAGGTTACTGCCTTAATATATATATATATATATATATATATATATATATATATATATATATATATGTATAGGGTGTCTCAATAAAATGTATACACTGTTTAAATGACCATAACACCAACATTTATTATAAGAAAGAGAAGTTTAATACTATATATTTTAACAAATATAGAAACCAGCTAATTATCGAAATTGTTCAAATTGTTGGCTATTGTGATACATGAACAGCTGACAACGTTCACTGATTGAATCGAAAACGTTCCTAATCAGTTCAATTGGTATGTTGACATATCTTCTTTCAATGGTTGCTTTCAACTAACTCATTGTTGCTCGTTTTGTGGTGCGAACGCTGTGTTTAATATGCCTCCAACTACCCACCACAAAAAAAGAGAAAAATCCCTGGGAGGAAGGTCAAATCTGGTGAGCGTGGACAGTACTCAATTTGTTCTTTTCTTCCTAAGCATCTGCTTCGCAGGTGACTATCAAGATATGCTCTTACGTCATGATTTTAGTGGGGAAGTGCTCCATCCTGCTGGAAGAGCCATTCTTTATTCCTAAACGTCTCTTGGGAACGTGCCATAATGTATTCACGTAGCAAGTTGAGATAATTTTAAGAGTGTATACATTTTATTGAGACACCCTATATATATATATATATATATATATATATATATATATATATATATATATATATACTTGGATGTATGGTTTTGAAGACAATAAAACTGCGGCCTGCTCTAAAGCAGGCGAATCTCTCTCTCCTTCTCCCCCACTTTCTCTCTCTCTCCATATATATATATATATATATATATATATATATATATATATATATGTGTGTGTGTGTGTGTGTGTGTGTGTGTGTGTGTGTGTGTGTGTGTTTTATATTTTATAGAGGGAATATATATGTATGTATATCCCCTCTATAGAATATAAAAGGTATATGTATATATATATACATACAGATAGAGAGAGAGATATATAGATAGAGAGAGAGAGAGTGAGAGAGAGAGAGAGAGAGAAGGAATTAGTCCTGGAGTATAAAAGAGGACAGTGCATTTTCATATACTAATACTTAAAAGAACAGTACTTTGAATATATATATTAAGCTCAATAGTTATATTTATCCTAGACTGATATTAATATTGATTATAAAGATTAATAATTGTAAATTATGAATCAGTTTCCAAAGGGCAAACAAACAATTTTGTATATTCTTTTGAAACTGATTCAGAATTTACAATTCTTTATAATCAATATTGATATGTGTGTACGTATTGTTATTTCTATCCTCCTGCACGACTCTGAGTCTTGGACTCCATACAGGCATCATGTTCACCAATTGTGATGTATTTCTAACTGCGGTGGGTTAGTCATACACTGATGATGCCTCATGACAGGACAGCAAAATTCCTTATATCCAGTCAATTGGACAAAGTGAAAAGGAATGCAGGACTATAATTCCGGAGATAAAAAAAAACAAGTTAAAGAATCATTTGCCCCCAACAGTCTTGAAAGCGAGGCCTTGGATCGCAAAGAGCTGACATAACATTATGTTGAGGGTCTTTGCCGTTTTTATTCGGACAATTTGAATCATCTGCCTGAAAAAAGGGAAAGACCTCATCACTGAATTCATAACATTTATTGTTTTGGGCAAAAATCACATTATTAAGTTAGATCCATATCCAAGGAACCTATATCTAAATTTCAAGTGTTTAGACCCAAAATTGTCGGAGGAGTTTGGTAGAGTTCTCAAAGGCCAAATCGTTGAACTTTGACCCCTTAACATCCAAATCTCTTGCCAAAAACTGATCAGAAAGACTTTCCCCAAATCTCAGTAGCTGTATATGAAATTTTGAGTCTGTAGACTAAAAATTAACAGAGTTATTGCGTAGGGAAATGTACACAGACACACAGATACGTTAAATTTTATGGATACTAGCATTTTAGCCCGACGTTGCTCGCGGGTTTGGATGTGTGTTGAGCAAAAAAAAAAAGTGGTAGTAAGAAGGCAGGCTCGAACCCGTGGTAAAGAACGGGGTAAAACCTACCGTTTATGCTGTTACGACCACCGCCAAACCAGAAGCGGCATTTTTAAAAATTAAGGCTAGACAATCTAAAGGAGAGGATAACTTTTAAAAATATCGGCGAAAAAAGTGACCCCGCCCCCTGTAGAACAGTGCCTAATTTAAGGGGAAGATATTAAGGTTTTCAGCCAATTTTTCGATATTTCTTGTATGAAAGGTCAACTTTAAAATGATACTGATCTTGGTAAAATCTGTCGCCTCTATTGAAAGTTTAAGGCAGACATGCAAACATACATGCATACATACATTTATATATTGGTAACTAAAAATTTTCGACCTGAACTGATGAAAAAGCTTGCCCTATCTCTGAATACACTTTATGTAAAATTTCAAATATTTGGACCAGAAATTGTCTGAGTAATTTGGAAGAGACCACAGAGGTAATTTTATTTTTAACATTAACCCTTATTATGACCCTTTGAAATGTATTCTTTTGGGCTCAAATTAAGTTATTAATTTAGATCCATGTCCAACGAACATATATCTAAGATTTTAAGTGCGTAGACCCAAAATTGTCGGAGGGGTTTGGTAGAGTTCTCAAAGGTCACATCGTTGAACTTTGACCCCTTAATCTCAAAATTTCTGGCCAAAAACCGATCACATCGATTTTCCCAAATCTCAGTACCCTGTATATAAAATTTTGAGTCTGTAGACTTAATATTGACAGATTTATTGCATAGGGAAATGTACACAGACACACACACATACACGTTGACTTATATATATATATATATATATATATATATAGATAGATAGATAGATAGATAGATAGATAGATAAATAGATAGATAGATAGGTATAGATATACTAGCATTTCAGCCCGGCGTTGCCTGGGTGTTTGGAGGCGTATGCTGAGCAAAAAATAAAAAATGAATAAACGGTCAATTTTTTAACTTTAACCCCTATTATGACCCTTAAAATTAACTGTTTGGGGCTGAAGTCGAGTTATAAAGTTAGATCCATGTCAAAGGAACCTATATCTAAAATTTCAAGTTTTTAGACCCAAAATTGTCGGAGGAGTTTGGTAGAGTTTTCAAAGGTCAAATCGTTGAATTTTGACCCATTAACAGCCAAATTTCTGGCTGAAAACCGATTACAAAGATGACGTGGTCTGTAGATTCAAACACCGCACTTAAATTTCTTAATGTGTGTGTGTTTTTTTGTACCTATGTACAATGCCTCCCCACGGGACAGAGTTAGACACCAGGGTCACTTTTTTAACGTGGAGAAAATGTACAAATATAAAAAAAAAATTGTCTCATTCGTGAAGGACTGATCCTCCACCGAAAGATAACAAGAAATGGAAGTGCAGCATCTGAAGACAAGATACTACACTTTGATCTTAGACAAAAGGCCAAGCAACGTGTGTTTTTTTTTTTTTGTTAACTGGAAAGAAGTTTATTTATAAGTTTGGAAAATGTATGTGTGTTTTATACTTTTTAAAATATCTGTTATTTTTGCAATATAAAACCGAAATTTAACTTTATAATTGATTATAGAAAAAAACAAAATCGTAAACTAAGCAAAGATGATTTCTTCGGTGAACTAAAAAAATAATACATTTGTATTTCACTGAAGTCACTTTAAATAATAAAACTACAGATGACATTTTTTAGACAAAGTTTGCTTTAAACTAAGTGTTTGATATAACTTGATTATTTTCTTTAATAAAAAAAAAATCACAGACAGTAATACCTTAAGCAATTACAGTTCAAACACAACTTAAAATGTTTTTATATTAAAACAAGTTAACACCTCTCTTCCCCCCCCCGGGCCGGCTACTTTTGTTTTAATTACCCCCAACCCCACCACGCTACTTTCACTTTTTAAACACCTTTTTCCACCCCGGCTGAACTGTTGTTTGGATTGCGACCACACCTCTCAACACCCGAGCAACGTCGGGTAACCCCGCTAGTATAATTATAAAGAAGAATATTGAGAAAAGGCTGAAGCGAAACAAGAAGACAAAATAGTGAAGGGAGCGAAGACGACGGTAATCGCCGCTAGCAGGTTGGTCTGTGAGGGTCGGCGAACGCGAAAGTCTGCTTTCTCTCCCTAATCCTGGGAAAAGTCGAAATGGTTCCGTTCTGATAGCGAGTGGATGTTTTGGTTATATGAAATTACCTGAACTTTACTCGTCCACCAAGAAAACTACCGTCGGCGTTATCATTTTCCTTTTGTGACAGAACCTACATACAACGTGTTGGGTCCATTAGTTTGAACGACTACGTTGCAGTAAGTTTAGTTGTTTTGTAGAGAAAAAAAATTGACTTTGCATGAATTGTTTACTTGTATTGATATGTAGTTTATATTATATGTATATGTGTTTAAAGTTCTTCAATTTTTTTCTGATACGTATAAACTCATATCTAACTGTAAGTTGTTTGAATAACATTATCTATAGATTTCCAAATTCCCCATTTCAACGCGTATAAATCGACAAATAATATTCGCGGACCAAAATCAATGTTTTACTACCAAGTCATAGTTCTTTACTCTTCCGAATCATAAACTTGTTGACCGTGAATAGCTCGATAGGAAATGGACACGAATCTATATTCAAAAGGCATCGAAAATAATAAATAAAATACTTATTACTTTTTTTTTCTTCTTCTAATAGTTGCTTCACTTATTGGCTTCCCGCGGTTACCCCACATTGCTTCTAAGGGAAAAGAACCCCGGCCAAAGCACGGGAAATATTTTAAATGCGGATAAAAAAATGAAAAACAGGATGAACTTCAATATAATAAAAATCAATAAAAATGAAAAAAAATCTAAGAGGAAAAACACATTGATTAAATAGTTTTAGGCATCCAAATCCCCGCCTCGAAAAAAAAAAAAGAGAGTAACATCACAGATTTATTTATTTATTTTTCGAAATAAATGGAGAAAATTATGGAGTTCATTATCTGAGAAGTCTACACGCAAATCTGTGTGAAAATATCGAACTATTAATAGATTTTAATGTTAGGTAATTTTTTTTTCTGTCAGCAGAAAAGTTTTGTTGGCAGGAGTAATTTTTATTATTTACTTGCGTGGGGGGGGTCTGGCCTTTTCCGGTCATAAAATATGTTTAAATGTATTGTAATGCGTATTTATTATTACAGAGCTTAAACTAATTCTCTAATTATATATATATATATATATATATATATATATATATATATATATATATATAAGTTATAAAATATATATGGCGATTAAGCTACACAGAATATTCCGCGTTTCATCCACGCTAGGACTCATCAGCCTGATGAAACCTAGAGTGGATGAAACGCGGAATATTCTGTGTAGCATAAACGTCATATATTTTTTATAACTTACTACCTAGCTCTACCTACGTATTGAGCTGTGTTGAAGTAAATACTTAAAGTTTACGCATAGATTTATACTTGCGTATATTTATTTGTGATTAAATGAAGTACTTATGCATATATATATATATATATATATATATATATATATATATATATATATATATATACTTTCTTTCCATGATGTAAAGTTGGAGAAAGAAAAGTCAGTAATAAAGATCCGCGCGTTGTCTCTCGGCGGTGGTATTGTGAAATGTAGAGGGGAAAAGAAGAAAAGAAGATACTAAGGATAAAGTTTGACTCCGAAATATGTTTAAATTATAAATTTTCAAACAAGTAAAATATTTGTTTATTTTCATAACATTGCGTTGTAATTTGGCTTTCAAGCGCATTTATTTTATTCAAATTAAATCAACGTTTCTATAAAGGAAATCGCACACCTGAATTAAATCCCGCGTCGCCAACGCACCGTTCCCGACATTTCGAAATACAACCGCTGAGAGACAACGCGGATTTTCGTATTGACCAGGCTCATCGTTGCTTAACTTCGGTGATCTTACGGAAGCATCTTTAGAAATTTTACTTCACTTTGACTATAAACAACTCTTTATTGTACCACTGTATAAGAATGTTCAATACAAACGCACTTCTACACTTATTGAACCGTGCTGAAATAACAACGTTATTTAGAAAGCCATTTTTAACATAGGGAGGAGTTGTAGCTATTCTGTACTTTCACCTAACAATTGAATAAAAAATAGATATCCTTAAACTTCTACTTGGAAATACTGTTTAAAGATACCGTTGTTTAATAAAGTGCTTAAGCACCGGTTTTAAAGTAGGAAGAGGTTACGGGTCTATTCTTAACGAAAGGCGCACAGAATGTAGCGCATTTAAGGAGAGACTGGGTAATTTTGGATTGTACAACCAAATTTTCGCGGCTGCTTCCTTGTTGGGAAAAGGCAAGTATGTATATGTATATATGCATAAATGTTTTTAAAGCAAAATTTTATTAATGTTCAACAAAATACGCCTTAAGAAGGTCGAGGCTACATCGGCTAAAACATTGTGTGAATAACGTAAGAGTAGAATAGGAGGATTTAACATTAAATTTATTTAAGTTAGCGGAGATTGTCTGACTTGCTATTTGCATGCAGTTATTTCTTCATATCTTGTGACTGTTTCCCCTAGAGAAGACGGGTTTTATTTGTTACTTTTTTGTGTGATGGAATGGATTTATATCTTACTCCACATAAACTTCAGTCTGTATTTAATAAACTAAAACGTGAATTTGTAAATTTAATTCATGACACTCGCTGTGACTGTCTGTCTGTCTGCCTCCCTATTTACAAACACTATCTCTACCGAAATTAAAGTCGCAGAGCAGCGCTAGGGGCATAAAATAATTGGATTTTTATTGGGCCGTTTTTTTTATGGGACTTTAACCGGTTAAATACTTTTAAGTGGTCGAAAAGGAGGCAAAATTGCAAAAACAAAATCGTTCTATGTTTTGTACATTTATCTTAGTTTAGTTTTAATCAGTCCATATGCGTGTCACGTCAGTACGGTGGTAACGTCACCAGCTTAGAATACTAGAGTTTTGCTTTCGGTTTCAATTATAGCTCATGGTACCCGAATATTTATTTATATTTTTTTTTTACTTTTGAAATAAAGACTCTATAATAATATATATTAAATCTGGGCAAATTAAAATACCATAGTTAAGCGTATTTTACGACCGAAAATGCCCCCCTCACGCTAGTCATATTTAAAGGTTAATGAAAACGAGCAAACAGTATCCCTAAAGTAATAATTAAGACGAAAAACAGAATACAACTATTTGTCTACCTCATCTCGAGACCCTTTTTCAATGTTACATCAGAATTTGAATGCCTACTAGACACTAGCCCCGAGTGTCTAAGGTGTCTGTGTACAGGAGTTTGTCTGAAGAACCTGCCAGCTATAATCTGAATCTCACCTGCATGTTAAATTGTAGGTATGTATGTACCGGCGACGAAACTGGTTCTCCCACCAATCTTGTTTGGTGAGGACAATGGTTAGTCTCCCTGAAGGATTAAAAACAAGACCTTCCAAAGGGCGAATGAACCCTTTTTCGGGGTCAACAGCCAACTAGCACTGTGTATTTGTGTGTATGTATGTGTGTGTTGGGGTCGAGAGGGCTTCCGTAAGCCGTGTTGAAGGCAACGTTTCTAGGAGAAGAAAATCTCTGATTTAAAAAACCATAAAGCGGGAGACCAGTACCCGCATTAAGTTGGTTTGCAGTTTAACTTGTTGTTGGCCATCTTGCTCTTGCTTGTTGCTGGATCTCAATATTTTGAACTGAGAGAGAGACTTAGCTGTCGTACAAAGCAAAGACTCTCTAACATCATCTCTGTATAGATAATCCCTCAGGCATTTGTCTATTAAAATGGTCCTCTGGCGATGGAAGTCATTTTTGGGCTCATGGACTTTAAGTGTCTGAGGGAGTGGCACTCGTCTGACAAGAAATTGCAATCGTCATGTGTGTGTGTATGTATGTATGTATGTCTAAAACGTTCGAGATAAGCGACGGATTTTTACGGGATAGGCATCATTTTAAAGCCCGATCATTCGGATGAGAAATATCGAAAAGTTAGCAGAAAACATAAATTCCTTCACCCAAAACTCGGCAGTTTTCTACAGGGATGGTCGATTTTTTCGCCGACATCTTTTGCAAGTCATTCTACCCTCGCGTTATTTCGACCACCAGTGACGTCACAACCACGATAGTCACATCTTTTTCCTCTGCCGCGTTACGGGTTTGAGCCTGCTTACTACGCCTTTTTTTTTTTGCGCTCGCAATTTTCTTTTTTTGTCATCAACCAACAGCCTTAGACACACCTCTACTTTCTTTTCTGCCTTCGCGTCACGAGTTCGAACCTGCCTGCCTACTACAACTCTTTTTTTTTGGGGGGGGGGAAGGGTTACACACCCACCTGCAAAAACCCAGGCTAGTTTTCTTTACAAGCAAACCATGTCTAAATATATCGAATCACCTCGTATTCGCGGCCTAGATATTATCTCTTCGCTATTGTTAACCTACAGTTTACGAGGAATGATGCCCCTTTCTCTAAGTAATAGCACAAAGCTGTATACTCCAATATACTAGATGAATTCTCACCTTCGGGTCCAATAAGACCAAGATACAACAAAATATATAATATCACACATTTAAATGATTAATTGGGAATAGGAAAATTCTGCTCTAAACATCAGGACAACGTATTCTTTTTATTGTTTTAACTCTCGAGTGCGTATCCGTTGATATCTAATTTGCTTTTTTGTAGAGTGATGTGCTTCTCGGTTGAAACACTGTGTCTAACTGTGTCGGATATATACTCGAGAGTCAAAACAATGAAAATAGTATTATGTTGTCATAAGCCTGATCATTTTTAACCTCATTGTGCCGAACAATTTTTTTCACAATCCAATAAAACCCTTCTGATAGACAAATTGTTTGCTTCCATTTTTTGAAATAAATAAATAAATATAAATGAATATGTATTCATAAAAGGCATTACGGGATGAATGAAATTTCCAAAATGTTAATACAAATTTCCATCCATTTTTTCATTGTTTTTTCGTCGTAACAAAACAACATTGTTCAGGAAACTGCGGTACTATATTCATTGAAATCTCAGTTGCTTTGTAATTTTTACATCTATATGTGGCTGGTCGTTTTTACGAAAAGAAATATACAAAACGTTTCATCTTGCACTTTCTGGCGTTTAACGTAACTTACCGGAATATGCCGATAGTAACACGGTCTGTATTCTTCATAAGAACGAAAATATCATGGTTCAATTGTCCTCTAGAAAGAAACATGCATATCGATCGCGCACTTGTCCTAAAAACTGTGAACCATGCCCCACCTTTGTACCATCGCTGAAATGCCTCATCCCTATGCATGTTTTGCAAATACTTTAAAAGAATGCGTTCTGATGCACTCGCATCCATTACCATGAAGCCATTTTCGACCATCTAGCTCAGTGTCATCAAACAATTACCCGGAAAATGAATGGGAATTTAGAAGTATTAAGCGCCGAATTCGGGCAGGTACATTAGGAAATCTAAAGTGTCCGCACGAGCGGAAGTCGTAAACATTGCATAAACGCTAGTTGATTACCTTACTTATACCTCCGCTAACAGTGTCCATCTTTAAGAATTCTTAAAAGAGCTTTATAATAATAATAGAAATAATAATTATTCATTTTTACCTACAAACACTAGTTTTTAATGCTTACACGATCATCACATAAGGTAACAATTGCTCAGTAATTTATACACACACACCCACACACACACACATATATATATATATATATATATATATATATATATATATAGATAGATAGATAGATAGATAGATAGATAGGTAGATATAAAAATATCTATCTGTATATCTAAAAAAAGGTGAACGTGTCTGTATATCTGTGTGTCTGTCTGTGTGTACATTTCCCTATGCAATAACTCTCTCAATTTAAAGTCTACAGACTCGAAATGTAGTATACAGGGTACTGAGGTTTGGGAAAATCTATGTGATCGGTTTTCGGCTGGAAATTTGGCTGCTAAGGTGTCAAAGTTCAATGATTTGGCATTTGAAAACTTTACCAAACTCCTACGACGAGAATTTTGGATCCAAACACTTGAAATTGTAGATATAGGTTCTTGGACTTCGATATAACTTAATAACTTGATTTGAGCACAAAATAATAAATGTTAAGGGATCATAATAGGGGTCAAAGTAAAAGAAAAATTGACCTCTACGGTCTCTACCAAATTATTCAGACAATTCCTGGTCTAAACATTTTAAATTTTACATAAAGAGTATTCAGAGATAGGAGAAGCTTTTTCATCGATTTGGTTCGATATAAATGTATGTATATATGCATGTATGTTTGCATGTCTGCCCAACACGTTCGAGAGAGGCGACGGATTTTCTCAAGATCAGTATCGTTTTAACGTTCAACCTTTCAGACGACAAATATAAAAAATTTGGTCAATAACATTAATAACTACACCTTAAACTGGACACTTTTCTACAGGGGGGTCTCTTTTTTCGCCGCTATTTTTTAAAGTTATCCGCTCCTTTCGATTGTCTAGCTTTAATATTAAAAAATGTCACTTCCTGTTTGGCGGTGGTCGTAACAGCGTAGACGTCACGTTTTTTACCCGTTCTTTTCCTCCTTTTCGGTACGGGTTCGAGCCTGCCTTCCGACTCCACTTTTTTTTTCTCATCATACACACACAAACACCCGGACAACGCCAGGCTGAGATGCTTGTCTATATATCTATCTATCTCTACTCCTATAAATTCGTTTTTCTTTTGTGTGTATTGGTATTCATATTAAAACCTCTCTTTTCTATTTATTTAAAAAGAAAATACATTTTTCTTATGTATGGTTTGTGGAAATGCATTCACTAGCAAAAGATCTAGCTAATTTACATATTCTTTTAAACATTCATTTTAATGAATTCCCCATTGGTTTTTTGTCTGTTTTCTAATGGGATGATCATCTTTAGTTAACTATTACGTGTAATTATATCCATGCATATATTCTACTTGATTTATACAATAATATTTGCGTAAAAAGTGTGCAGCAAACACAAAATTGTTTCCATATATATTTATCTATACGTATATATTTTTGTTTAATCTATAAACGTGAACGTGTCTGTGTATCTGTCTGTTTGTGTACATTTTCCAAAACCATAGCTCTGTCAAATTTTAGTCTACAGACTCGAAATTTGATATACCGGGTACTGAGATTTGAGAAAATCTTTGTAATCAGTTTTCGGCCAGAAATTTGGCTATTAAGGGGGCAAGGTTCAACGATTTGACCTTTGAGAAATCTACGAAACTCCTCCGATAATTTTGGGTCTAAACACCGGAAATGTAAAATATAGGTTCCGTGAACATTGATTTGACTTAATAAATCGATTTGGGCCCAAAACAATAAATGTTAAGGGGTCATATAAAGGGTCAAAGTTTAAAAAAAATACCTTTTTTTTTTGCTCAACACACACGTCTAAACACTCAGGCAACGCCGGTCTGAAATGCTAGTCTATACACCTATAAATTCGTTTTTCTTTTGTCTGTATTTATATTCATATTAAAACACCTCTTTTCTATTTATTTAAAAAGAAAATACAATGTTCTTATATATGGGTTGTGGTTTATGTCTATATATATATATATATTTTTGTGTAATCTATTAGACCCTCTATCTATTTATATCTATAAAACTGAACGTTGTTGTGGCTCTGTCTGTGTGTCTGTGTGTGTACATTTCACTACGCAATAACGCTCTCAACTTTTAGTCTACAGACTCGAAATTTGATATACCGGGTACTGAGATTTGGGAAAATCTTTCTGCTTTGTTTTCGGACAGAAATTTGGCTGTTAAGGGGTCAAAGTTCAACGATTTGACATTTGGGAACTCTACCAAGCTCCTCCGATAGTTTAGGATCTGAACACTTGAAATTTTAGACATTGGTTCCTTGTCATGGATCTAACTTAATAACTTGATTAGAGCCTAAAACCTTTAATGTTAAGGAGTCATAAAAGGGGTCAAATTAAAAAAAAATGACTGTTTTTTTTGGGGGGGCTCAACATACACCTCCAAACATCCGGGCAACGCCGGGCACCCATACTAGTATATCTATAAAAGTGAACGTGTCTGTATATATGTCTATCTGTGTGCCTGTGTGTGTACATTTCCCTACGCAATAACTCTGTCAATTGTCCATAGACCCGCTTTTTTTTTTTTTGCTCAACAACCACCTCCAAATACCAGGCCAACGCCGGGTACCCATGCTAGTATATCTATAAAAATGAAAGTGTCTGTGTATCTGTTATTTCGTGTATGTGTCTCTGTGTCTGTGTTTGTACATTTCCCTACGCAATAACTTTGTCAATTTTAAGTCTACAGACTCGAAATTTTATACGCAGGGTACTGAGATTTGGAAACATCTATGTGATCGGTTTTCTTCCAGAAATTTCGCGATTCAAAGTTCAACGATTTCACTTTAGAGAACTCTATCAAACTTCTCCGACAATTTGGGTCAAAACACTTGAAAATTTAGATATAGGTTCCTCGCACATGGATCTAACTTAATAACTTGATTTGAGCCTAAACAATAAATTGAAGGGGCCATAATATATATATATATATATACATATATATATATATATATATATATATATATATATATATATATATATATATTATCTATATACCTATAAAAGTGAACTTGTCTTTATGTCTGAGTGTGTACATTTCCCTACGCAATAACTCTGTCAATTTTAAGTCTACAGACTTGAAATTTGATATACAGTTTACTGAGTTTTGGGAAAATCTTTTAATCCGTATTCGGACAGAGATTTTGCTGTTAACAGGTCAAAGTTCAACGATTTAGTACTGTTCCAAATTTCTCCGACAATTTTGGGTCTAAAAACTTGAAATTGTAGATATTGTTTTCTTTGCACATGGATCTATCTTAATAACTGGATTTTAGCCCAAAACAATAAATTTTGAGGGATCATAATAGGGGTCAAATTAAAAAAATTGACCGCTTTTTTCTCAACATACACCTCCAAAAACCCGGGCAACGCCGGGCTAAAATGCTAGTATATCTATAAAACGTGTATGTATGTGTGTCTTTGTTTCTGTCTGTGTGTATATTTCTCTACGTAATAATTGTCAATTTTTAGTCTACAGACTCGAAATTATATATGCAGAGTACTGAGATTTGCGATAATCTATGTAATACGTTTTCGTCCAGAAATTTGGCTGTTAAGGGGTCAAGGTTCAACGATGTGACCTTTGAGAACTCTCCCAAATCCCTTCAAAAATTTTGGGTAAAAACACTTGAAATTTTAGATATCGGTTCTGTGGACATGGATCTAACGTAATAACTTGATTTAAGCCCAAAACAATAAATATTAAGGGGTCATAATAAGGATCAAATTTAAAAAAAAAAATGACTTCTGTGGCTTCTACCAAATTTCTTAGACAATTTCTGGTCTAAATATTTGAAATTTTACATAAAGGCTATTCAGAGATAGGACAAGCATTTTAATCGTTTTGGATCGAAAATTCTTAGTTACCAATATATAAATGTGTGTATGTATGTTTGCCCAAAACTTTCGATAAAGACGACGGATTTTAACAAGATCTGTATCGTTTTGACGTTCGACCTTTCAGTAAAAATATCGAAAAATTAGCAAAACGCATTAATATCTTCACCTTCAACTGGGCATTATTCTACAGGGGGTCGCTTTTTCGCCGATATTTTTTAAAGTCATCCTTTCTTTTCGATTGCCTTGCCTTAATTTAAACGTAAGTCACTTCCGGTTTGGCGGTGGTCGTAACAGCAAAGACCTCAAGTTTTTTCCCGTTCTTTTTCCTCCTTCACGGTGCGGGTTGAGCCTGCCTGCCTACTACCACTTTTTTTTTTGCTCAACATACACCTCCAAACTGAAATGTACATATATATATATATATATATATATATATATATATATATATATATATATATATATATATATATATATGTATGAATGTATATATATATATATATATATATATATATATATAAGTGTGTCTATGTACATTGTATGTTTATATATATATTTATGGGTATATATATATATATATATATATATATATATATATAGTAATCTATGTATATATACATACATATATATATATATATGAATCTATACGTAAATATAGAGGTATACATATTGCCAGTTTCAAAAAAAAATTTGTTTTTTATATATATATTGGAAATAGGTTAGTTTTTTATGTTGGAAATAGATTAGTTAGGCATACTGTCGAACCGATATTAAGAAATAAATATTTCTCAGCCTTTAAAGAGAGAGCTTGTTATTTTCGTTGAATAGGTTGAATAAAATCGATTTAAAGACTACGTTTTAATTTTCAATTTCTTTTTTGGTCTCCCGACAAAAGGAGGGCGGACCTATAAATTCACCCTAGTCCATCCGTATGTCCGCACTTTTCTCAATAACTACACATTGAATTTTTTGAAAGTTTTTAAAATTATAATTTTATAATCGATATCGAATTTATTAGATTTCTTCCTATAAACCTTATTACAATAGTACACCTAAATGTTGGTATTTTTGTCTGAACTTATATATCTGAACTTGTTTAATATACTGGATTTTACTGGGTTCGTATTATTCATTAAATTTTCATATACCAATGAATTTAAAGCAATAATAGATGACTTAAAATTAAGCTAAAAAATTATCATATTAACAAACCCAAGACTTAAAAAAAAACATTGGTAGCAACAAAAAGTGTATTTCACTGTAAGTTACAATTGTTTCAAGACCGGTTGGACAATTTCAAGCATTATGTCGTTTGAAAATCTTCACATAACCAGCCTTACTTCAGACTTCTTGAATAAAAAAACACACACTTAATTATAGAACATTATTTAAAGTAATTTCACTTAAAGGAAATTAAACATGCGAAAACATTTATCCTGGACGCATCCATTGTCAAGAGCTTATTTAAATATTAATATATCACTTAATTTTCGTATCCTTATTTAAAAACCTGTCATCAGAAGTTTCAACAAAATCACGTAGCCATTTAATATATTTTATAATACTATTCATTGCCGTCGTAAACTAGATTTCTATATTCCTTTATTTCACATAATTAATTTAAAAACATTTTATTTTCATATTTATAATATGGTCAGAACAACCTAGCTATAACGTTACGGTTATTTCTAGTTTCGTATTCGCCCAATGGTGGCTTCAATGTTTACAAAGTATCGACTATTCTATTACTTAGATTTAAGACCAGTTTTAGGTTAATATTTTATAAAGAATTATATTACCTTATATTAATTAATCCTGATACAACATTTCATATTAGGGATCCTATTCAATTTTTGATTATTTAATATTGTATTATTCTCTTTCGTTCTAATCTATTGTGGTTCTCGATAGTTGGGAAAACGTAACTACGAAGGGAGATAATCCATCAGGTTATTAATTTTCTCAAAATTAGTTGAAAATTATGTGGAAAACAGGTCGCCGTATGTACTTATAACAGTTAAAGGGAGACAACTAGAGCCGTTACATTTTTCAAGTCTAGTAAATACTAAAAAGTGTCTATGATTTATTAATTAATTTAATTATGCCTGAAGAGTCCTAGAGTGGATGAAACGCGGAATATTCAGTGTAGCTTAATCGCTATATATATATTATAACTTACTAACTAGCTCTACCTACGTATTGAACAATTTTTAAGTAAATACTTAAAGTTTACGCATAAATTTATACTTTCGTATATTAATTAAGTAGTTATATATATATATATATATATATATATATATATATATATATATACATATATATACATGTGTGTGTTATTTGTTTTTGTTTTTGCGCTACGTTTTGAATGAATTCAATTATTTACGAAAGTGCATTTTACCTAAATATGAATTGGAATAATTTTCCCTTTAACCAACTTGGTACCCCACATTGGGAGTGATATACATATTGTTTTTAAAATATAATTATCCACTGACACGTGTTTTGTCGTTTACGTCTATCAGAGTGGCTGACTCTACCGACTTTCAAATTTCGAAAGATTCAGCCACTCTGATGAGTGGTAGATGACGAAACACGTTTGGTTGGATAATTATATTTTTAAAACGATATATATATACAAATATATATATATATATATATATATATATATATACTAGCAGTTTTGCCCGGCTTTGCTCCGGCCCTATGTACTATTCATAAGGTTATGTACATATGTATATATAATCAAAAGTGTGAATATGTAAAGAAATACCTTTCTGTATAATAGTCTTCCTTAACTTCCAGAGAAAAGACAGGCATACATTTTTAGATTTATATATATATATTTATATGTATATATATATATATATATATATATATGTGTGTATATATATACACATATGTATATATATATATAGAGAGAGAGAGATTGGATGCAATATATAGTAATGATTTATAAGTATAAAAAAATGTATCATGAGCCACCACCGAGAATCAAAACCAAAACGTTCAGATCATGATTTATTTTGTCTCTGCCGTACATGGCTGGGCTATAAACACTGCAAGGCTACAAATGAAAACACGAACCACCTTATGAATTCGTAATGCCGGCGTTCGATCTTCACCTGGAAAATTTCATATATTTTTTATTTTAACACTTTTCCGCCGATTTTTCCTGGATCAAACCCAAATATAAAGTTTTTCATGGATTCAAATACCTTATATATGAAGTTTCATGTCTGTAGATCAAAAACACTACGAGGAATTTAGTAGACAAAATTTGTTAAACAAAAACATATACGTATACATAAATATATATGGAACCAAGTTTGTCTTTACTATAAACATTTATGCAAATATTATGTAAGTATAAATCATGTAGAATATCTGCAGCAATATAATTACACGTAATAGTTATCTAAAGATGATTATCCCATTAGAAAACCGAAGCAACTTATAGGGAATTAATTAAAATGAATGTTTAATAGGGAATTAATTAAAATGAATGTTTAAAAGAATTTGCAAATTAGCTAGATCTTTTACTAGTGAATGCAATTCCACAATCCATATATAACAAAATTGTATTTTTTTAAATAAATAGAAAAGAGGCTTGACTTTTTTCTGTTATTCTTGACCCTCGGGTCAAGATCAAATTGTAGTATCTGTTCCGGCAGATACTGCACCAAAACCATATGTAATTATCCAACTCCCCTACTCCCAGGGGAGTTGCCCCCATTTTCCCTTCACTCCTCACATTAAATATCGGCCTTGTGCCTAATTTGCTCGGTGGGGGAGCAAATAAATACCCTTTTTTCTGTCGGTCTTGGCATTTGGGCCGGGATCAAGATGTAGTATCTGTTCTGCAGATGCTGCACTTAAGATAATACTTACCAGTCCATGGAGGGGCAACCCTCTATACTGACAAAATTATTAATTTTTGTCACAACCAGTGTGCCCCCTTTTTACCCTACTTTTATGAGAGATTGTTTTCCCCCACATTAAATAACGGCCTTGTGCCTACTTGGCTTTGGTGGGAAAGCAAATAAATACAATAAATGAATAGAAAAGAGGGTTGCCTTTTTTTAAACCAAAGTAAAACGGGCTTACTAACCTGGTTCTCCCACACCTCCCTAGACAGAAATGAAATTTTATGAATGCTGTTATCTTTTTGTATTTTTTTTATATAAATAAAACAAAATTAAAGTGGGTTTTAGTAGGAACACCCCATCCCACCTCACATACATAAATACAAATTTAAAAGGGTAACCATGATAAAAGATGCTTGCCGAGTGATAAATTTTGTAAGATTTCCAATAGAGGAGAGATGGATCAACCAACCTCACCACCCCGCCTTCTTTTTGAGTTAGCCTTGTGCCTAAATTGTTTGTTCATTTTCCCAATTGTATTTTTTTCTTGAATAAAAAAAATAATATTTCAAAGTGTAATATCTGTTTCGGCAGATACTGCAAGCAAAGACGATATCTGGGGGCAACCCTACGTAGAAGTTATTGGTCAATGGAGGGAAAACCTTTTATACCAATTGTCACTATCTAGCTCCCCTACACACAAGGAGCTGGTCCCCATTTGTCCTTCACTCTCAATATTAAAAAACGGACTTTTGCTTAATTTGCTCAGTGGAGAAGCAAATAAATACTCTGTTGTTCTTGGCCTTAGGGCCGGGATCAAAGTGTAGTATCTGTTCCGACAGATGCTGCAAGCTATGACTAGCTATGACTAGCAAAGACCAGATGTGGGGGCAACCCCACATGCCTGACCATTAACCAGCTCCCATTTCCCACCTCTCGGGAGCTGGTCCCCTTTTTTCCCTTCCCCCTCCCTTCACTCCTCACATTAAAAATTGGCCTTGTGCCTAATTTGCTCGGTGGGGGAGCAAATAAATACCATCTGTTCCGACAGATGCTGCAAGCTATGACTAGCAAAGACCAGATGTGGGGGCAACCCCACATGCCTGACCATTAACCAGCTCCCATTTCCCACCTCTCGGGAGCTGGTCCCCTTTTTCCCTTCCCCCTCCCTTCACTCCTCACATTAAAAATCGGCCTTGTGCCTAATTTGCTCGGTGGGGGAGCAAATAAATACCATCTGTTCCGACAGATACTGCAAGCAAAGATCATATGTGTGGGCAACCCCACATATAAGACTTTGGTCAATGCAAGGGAAACCCTTCATACCAATTCTCACTATACAGCTCCCTTTCTCCCCGGGGAGTTGGTCTCCATTTTCTCTTCACTCCTCACATTAAAAATCGGCCTTGCGTCTAATTTGCTCGGTGGAGGAGCAAATAAATACCCTGTTGATCTTGGCCTTGGGACCGGAATGAAAGTGGAGTATCTGTTCTGCAGATGCTGCACTTAAGGTAATGTGTACCCGTCAATGGAGGGGTAATTCTCTTTACTGGGACAATTATTATTTTTTGGTCCCAACCAGAGTGCCCCTTTTGCCTTTTTCGGGGAGCTGGTGTAACCCCACATAAAACGACCTCGTGTCACATTTAGCTTTGGTGGGAAAGCAAATAAATACTAATAGAAAAAGGGTTTTAAAATGAATATCATTACACACAGAAGCAAAACGAATTTATATATATATATATATATATATATCTGCATTTTCTGTTGTAAACTTTCCTATCTATCTAATCTATCAATCCACCCACACTTTCACATCTGGTATTTTACTTTATGAATTTACTTACTTTTTTTTTCCTGAAATTGCAGATACCGGCTATCTTCTCCCCTTAAATAATTTTTATATTTTTTTATTTTTATTCTTATTTTATATTATATATTATATTTTATTTTTACTATATTTTATTTATTTACTTATTTATTTTTTATTTTCTATTAATTTATTTTATATTTATTTATTTTTATTTTCCTTTTAGTGTCGTTTAACAACTCTTGCTGACATTTTTTTAAGTGATGACCTGTACATTTCAGTTGACCTATATTATTTGACCCTATATATATTTTCGCGCCTTTAACATTTCCTGTCTGGGTCATTTGGACTTTTGTTTCCCTTTATTTTTTATTTTATATTTAACTTTATCATTTCTTTTCTCTCTCCTTTCTCTCCCCAGATCTTTTTTATTTATAGTTATGTCTCGGAAGTAGAGTGAAAAGCACATCTTATTTGTCTTTTATTAATATTATGTTTTTTCTTGTACACATTTTTGTGAATTATTCCATGGATTTCTGCCTTTGGATTATTATCGACCATCTTCTTCCAATTACGGGATTTCCTTGGATTTTACTTGTACAAATGGAAATTCTTTTAACTTTCTTGAAGTTTTACATTTGGATTTTACCGTCACTGAATTTTTTATCTTCCACCAGACTATCCTTCATATGTAATCACCTTTTTCTTTACCATATTCCCTCTGCTTAACTTATTTTGTTTTCAAGTAAGATCTTTGACTTACTTGCTGTTTTATCAAATACTTCTGCATGCAAAATCCGATCCCGCATTTTGTTAATTCCTAATATGTTTTAACTCATTTCAAAGTGTTTTTGACATATTTTATTAACTGTTAATTATGTATATATATATATATATATACATAATTAATATATATATATATATATGTGTGTGTGTGTGCGTGTGTGTGTGTGAGTGTGTGTGTGTGTGTAAATATATTTTTTACATTACTAGCATGGATACCCGCCATTGTTTGGGATTAAATTATGATCAGCATATGTTTGAAAAGTCTATATAGTTGGTGGCGCATTGACGTGTACATCGCAGAAACTTCACCTTCCTCTAAGCAGTGACTTAGTTAACAATACAGTGTGTCCTACATTGCGCTGTTAAGAAGTTACTGTTGATTTTATAAAATTATGTTTCTATATATTAGGTGGAATGAAAGTTTTAAATGCAAATGTCATATAACATGATCCAATTGTGCTCTGAAATAAAAACATTCATTTCCAACACACCCCTGTCATATCGAAGCACCTATAACTGATTTTTGCTTGTGCATTGACTATAATTTTGTTATATCCTTTCTTTAAATAAGAATACAGCTATACCACTATCAGCCGGTCACTGAGGTGTGACCGACGGTCACGTTATAGTAAATGTCTTAAAGTGGTCTCGGTAAGATATAAAGATGGCCGTCGTTAGGGTCTATAAGAAGAAAAGCATACATGAGATACTGGATGTGCTGTGTGGCTCCTTCTTCCCCCAGGAAACGTCTTGGCCTCTTCACCCTTGGTAGCGTTCTGACTGGAATTTTCTTTCTTCATTTTCCGGCCCGCTTCGTTGTTTCAATGAAGGCATTTATGGCAGACACAAGAAAGACGACACGCGACACAATTGTAAAATATATGGAACGTAACTAACTATTTTATTTTACATTAGATGCAATATATATTACACAAAAAAAACTTTTACAATTTAAAACTGGACAATAGGCTTTTCAAAGATAACTAACCTAACTAGTTTTGAGGAAGGTAGTTCTCCTCCCCCCTCATTTACGGAGGGACAAAAATTATGATGCTCACCTCATGACGGCCTGCTCAGAAAGAGGGAGAGCCCTAGGAAAGAGAATTATGGGAAGGCGTTTCTTTGTATTTCTACGCCCATGACCAAATAACCATTCGGATATGCTGCGGAGTGTATTAGAAACAGTGGCACGGAGAAATGGTGGCACACAGCAAGAAACATGGGGTTAGGGGTGAAAGACAATGGGGTTTATTTACAAGGGAATATAGGTGACATAAGAGTTACTCGACATCTTGTCTTATTCTCTTCCTGTCTTTTTTCATTCTCTTCCAGTCACGTGATATATAGTTCGTTTCATCTACGAAGGGATATTAGGTTATTCCATTACATCACCTTCCTTTCAAGCTTAATTCTTCCATAGAATTTTGCTTCTACCATTTTTTCCTTTTTAAACTTTGTCCAAAAAATGCGGCCCTTTTCCTTTTCCTTTCACTTCTCACCATTGTGTTTGCCGATTTTTTACTTTTGGAGAGTGACTAGATTTCCGAGTTACTGGTACTTCCTTGTTTGGAGGTTGTATATGGAAAGTATCATATAGCATTCCGTTGGTAACTCTTGGTTTTTGACTGTTTCTATGTATCGGGGTCTCAGTTGGTTAATATGATTTTTGTGGAAAAATTTCTGCCCTTTTATAATGTAAACCATTCTTCCAATTCTTCTTGGGGTTATGCCTTCTTCCCAAAAACTCTTCCCTCCCCGATAATTTATAAAGAAAACTTTATCCCCGTCATTGTAAGTCTTGTGTCTTACATTATGCTTGATACTATTTTTTTTTACTTTTTCTCTTGGGATTAACCGGTCGAACACCGAACATACCTTTCTGGCAAACGTAATTTCAGCCTGGGATAATTTAACATTTGGATTTGGATTTGGTGTTATCCTATAGACTGCTAAGAATTTTTGAATACTTTTTTCTTCCGTATCGATGCTATTATGCTTTTTAAAGCTCGTTTAAAAGTATCGACAAATCTTTCCGCTTGTCTGTTTGATCGAGGGTTAAATGTTGGTGTTGTAATGTGTTCAATCGCCAGTGCCTCACAGTAGTGCTTGAATACTTAACCTGTAAACATAGTGCTATTATCACTAACAATTGTTTTCGGAACTCCGAACCGACTAAATACCTCGTCCAGCACTTTTATTGTGTTTGCTGCTGTAGAGTGTTTGTATTTAACAAATTCTGGCCATTTTGACATACTATCTGCGATTACTAGGTAATAATATGCCTTCAGAGGTCCTGCGGAATCGAAATGGATGCGTGTCCAGGGTACATCTGTTTTAGGCCAAGGTTGCGTCCGTATGGGGGGATCTTGCGGCTAGTTGGCAAAATTTACATAATTTCACCACTTCCTGATCAATTCCAGGCCAGTTTGTTAATCCTCTCATTAGGACTTTCATTATGGAGATTCCAGGATGTCCCATGTTGAATTCCAATAGGATTTTCTTTTGTAATACTTGCGGTATTACCTCTCTGTCAGAGTTTCATCACACATAGAAAATGGAAACACTTTTAATCCTTTTCTATTCTTTTCGTCCCACGTGTTTTCTTATCTTATTAATATATTATATGTTTATACGTTTTCGCTGCTTTCTTTATTTCCTCAAGTCTAGGAAGTTCCCTAAGAGTATTTATTAATATATATGTCAGTTATTTTTCTTCTTTTAGTGCTGCTATAACAGTTACTTCAAATTTAGTTTTACTGGGGATCAATCTCGACAAACCATCTGCATGTGCAATTTTACTAGATGCTAGGTGTTTCATTTTGAAATCGTAATTGAGCAAAATAATACTCGATATTAGTAATCTATTTGCCGTATGAGTAGGAATCCCTTTTTTCGAACCAAAAATCGATAGTAATGGTTTATGGTCTATTTCCAAGACGAAAAATCTTCCATGAAGGAATCTATGAAACTTTCCCCCGGCATACACAATCGCACAACCCTCTTTTTCGATCTGGCTTTACTTTCTTTCAGCAGGTAATAAACCCCTCGAGGCGTGAGAAATTGGTTTAGTAGATCCATATTCACTTCTGTGTAGAAGCAGCGCTCCTAAACCGTATTCGCTCGCATCTGCCGCTACAATTAGATCCTTTTTTCGGATCGTAATGTGCTAACGCTAGATCCGATAACAAACATCTTTTAATTTTTTCGAATGCATCCACTCCATACCCCTGAGGAAATATTTACTAAGTTAAATGGAGGGAAAAATTTTCACAAAAATTGACTTATCAGAAGCATATTTGCAGGTCAAAGTCCACGAAGATTGTTCTAAATATTGACAATGAATAGTCATAAAGGATTATTTTCCCTAAAACGATTGCTCTGGTTTTTGTCTTTTTCTTTTTCACATAAACTGTGGGTGATGCCCATTCAGAGTAGTCCACTTTTTTATTACTCCGATTTCTTCGAGTCTATTAATTCTTTCTCAATTGTTTCTAATGCCGAATACAGAACCTTCCTTTTGAGTTTAGACATCGGTATCGCTTCATCTTTCAGTTCAATTTCACTTCCGTTTTAGGGCAGCAACCCAGACCTTCAGAAAATACATTTTTAAAATACCTCTTCAAATCCCTAACAAATGTTCCTGGCAGTTTGGGCCTTTAATATCCTGTCACATTTACTCTTTTGGAAAATGAGTTCATTGATTGCTCCCATAAATTTAGAAGTATCATCAAATCTATACCGAATTGATTAGAATTTTTTCCAGGTATCACATACATTTTAGTTTTTAACGTCTTTTCATTCAGGGTTACATTAGTATAAAATTCACCCTTAAATTTTAATCTATTACCAGACATTCCTCTGGCAATTTTCTTTGCGTTTTGCAGCTTTGGAGAACCAATTTTCTTCCATGTTGTTTCATCAATTAAAGATATGTGACTTCCAGTATTCAAAAGACAGTTTACTTTTCGCCCATTAATTCTAACTTCAATATATTTCCTTTTTTTACCATATATGGGCTCTTTTTTAGAATCAATAGTTTTTATTTCAGGCTTACAGTATTTCTCCTTTTTGCATACTGTTGACTTGTATCCTTTATGCCCGCACTTATAGCATATTTTGCTTTTGAAGTAGCACTCTTTTGTGAAGTGATTCTTTCCTCCACACGTCTTACAGTATTTTTTACATAGTGGTCAGCTTGCTTTACCCTTCGTATTTTGTAAACATTTTTCTCTTCGAAACAAGTATTATCCTGTTTTAAATTTAATAATTTCTGGCGTTCCTCAGTAACTTTCTGTAAGATTATTTCTATGTCTTGGTTCATAATGGATAATATCCTAGAACGAATCTCTTTATCCTTCGAGGATGTTAACCCTTGCACAAATATCAAGCATTTAAACATGTTCTCTTTTAGGTCTTTCAACTTAAATAACTCGCATTGGCCATTTACTTTCCCAGCATAGGCGATAAAGTCTTCATCATCTTGTTTCAAAATATTTAAACATCTATAACGAGTATAAAATACGCTATGCCTATCCTCGAAAATGTTCAATAAAATTTCGATAGTTTTTTTAAAAGAAATATCTTTGAGCTTCCTTGGGAGTATAAAATTTGTATACTTGGTATTTTCATGGGAACACAGTTTTTGCAACAGTAAAATAATTTTTTCTTCACCCGACCAGGCCTGACATCGTTTGGAAAAATATTTTCGTATCTACGATAACATGCTGGAAACGTTAAGCCATTAGTTGATTCATATAAAAATTCTGTCAGCGAATTTGCAATTGCTTCCGGAGTGAACCGACAATCATTTTCTTTTCTTTTTATTTCAGCAATATTGTTTTTAATAGGTCATTTTGTTTTAACTGTTCTTTTTGTAAAAATTCCATATGACTTTGTTGAGCTGCCAGTGCTAATTGTATCGTTTTTGTAAACTCAGCTAATTGTTCCATGTTGAAGCTTTTTTTGAAATACTGTAATAAAACAAACGTTTAAGAGTATCTGCATAAAGCATTAAATAAATTCACTGAATAGGTTTTTTTTTAAACCATCAAAAACATTCATTTGTAGACAACGTTTTTGCAACATCCACGAAATTGACACAGAAACAAAGCCTACACGTGTTTTTTTCCGCCGTATTTTTTCTTCTAATGAATCAAAAGAAATTTTAAATGGATACTTTCAAAAACTGTTCCTTTCAATGCCTGGTGAAATGTCAATTTTTTTCAGTAGGCTCGTAACAGAGTGAATTAAAAAAATATAACCTATTTTTGTGGGTCTTAGCTTTTTTTTTTTTTTCAATAGTTGAATGTATCCGTGCAATATTTTCTTCTCTTCGTTTTCCAATATTTTTGACTTAAAGTTCTCTTTTTGTGAGTTCAAATCCTGTCGCCATTTTTTATATCCTTACTTTAAATAAGAATACAGCAAGAAACACGAGGTTATGGGTGAAAGACAATGGGGGTTTATTTACAAGGGAATACATGTGAACTAGGAATTACTCGGCATCTTGTCTTATTCTCTCCCTGTCTTTATTCCTCCTCTCTCAGTCACGTCAGAGGGTATAGTTCGTTTCATCTATGAATGTATGTTTGGTTATTTCATTACATCAAATTTGAATGTAAGTCTAAAATAAAAAAAAAGCAAACTATTATCTTTCAATTGTGCGCTGAACTGAACATTCACTTCCGGCGAAAACTTTATGTCGGATTTTCCGCTTGTGTGGCAATGAAACTTTTCAAATTTTCTTGTGATTTTTGGGGTGTATAATATCTCAACTTTGGACACTGGTACAGCTCGTTCTAAATATGAAAAGGAGACCACGTATTCCAAAGGAGTCTACATTTCTCTGGAAAGAGTTATGCACTGAATCTGAAGAGACCCAACACAGTTGACCTGTGACTGATCTCCTATGTTCTGATTTGAGACTGACAGTATTAATGTTTTTGTCATCTACTGTAACATACACACACGCGCGCGCACACACACACACACCCACACACACACACATATATATATATATATATATATATATATATATATATATATATATATATATATAAGCAGGAGGACTTGACGTTGCCCGGGATTGAATGATGATCTACGAAAGTTTCACGATCCTATATTTTCATTATAATCCCAATAGGTGAAACTGACCAATTTTCAATGAAATCGACTGGTTGTTGCTCTGTTTGAGATCTATATTGATGCATTAGAATTTAAGCTTCACATACCTCTACGTAGTGATTTAGTCTACAATACACGGTATTGTACGTTGCAATATAAAGAAGTCACTGTCGATATTATACAATTATATTTAATATAGTGAATTATGGTTAAATTATATTTATATAGTAAATTAAGATTAAATTATATTTATATAGTTAATTAAGGTTAAATTATATTTATATAGTGAATTAAGATTAAATTATATTTATATAGTGAATTAAGGTTAAATTATATTTATATAGTGAATTAAGATTAAATTATATTTATATAGTGAATCAAGATTAAATTATATTTATATGGTGAATTAAGATTAAATTATATTTACATGGTGAATTAAGATTAAATTATATTTATATGGTGAATTAAGATTAAATTATATTTATATAGTGAATCAAGATTAAATTATATTTATATGGTGAATTAAGATTAAATTATATTTACATGGTGAATTAAGATTAAATTATATTTATATGGTGAATTAAGATTAAATTATATTTACATGGTGAATTAAGATTAAATTATATTTACATGGTGAATTAAGATTAAATTATATTTACATGGTGAATTAAGATTAAATTATATTTATATGGTGAATCAAGATTAAATTATATTTATATAGTGAATTAAGATTAAATTATATTTATATAGTGAATCAAGATTAAATTATATTTATATAGTGAATCAAGATTAGATTATATTTATATGTTGAATTAAGATTAAATTATATTTACATGGTGAATTAAGATTAAATTATATTTATATGGTGAATTAAGATTAAATTATATTAATATGGTGAATTAAGATTAAATTATATTTATATGGTGAATTAAGATTAAATTATATTTACATGGTGAATTAAGATTAAATTATATTTATATGGTGAATTAAGAATGAATTATATTTATATAGTGAATTAAGATTAAATTATATTTATATAGTGAATTAAGATTAAATTATATTTATATAGTGAATTAAGATAAAATTATTATATACATGGTGAATTAAGGTTTAAAATGCAAAATTCAGATATCATCGTTCAATCTTTCTCACACATTTCGAAGGCCCGCCTTTATATCAAAGGAGCTAATGTTGATTTTATATGTGTAGCTTTTCTGCTATTGCGGTACAAATGGCTTGAATTTTAGTATGAAGTGACAAGGGCAAGTATAATAAGTCAGTTGTGCGTTGAACAGAAATATGTATTTCAGATGCGCCCGTGCCATATCAAAGAACCTACTGTTGGTTAATTAGGCTGAACTTTCTGCTTGTGTAGTAATAAAACTTCTCAACTGCATTGTGATTTTATCCTCCATAAGGTGTAAAGTTTTGTCCAAATCGCCTGTCCAGTCTTTCATAAGATGTATTCGATTATCGATTAATGACACTTATTTAAAATATTGTGATATATAACTTATCTAAGAACACTATCAGATACATAATATACATTCGCGTTGAATTTTATTAATATCAGATCAGCCGTTTCGGAGTCCATAAGGAACAACCTCACACACAGAGACACACAGAAAAAGTTCATTTTACATAATAGTTGAGATATTAACATATTTGTCATAGTCTGTCTGTCATTCCACCTATATTTGGAAATCCCTAAAATGATATGGGTGAAATTTAGTATGTGCCTGTATTCGTTATGTCCTTGTTATTATTATTGTTAATATTTCTGTTCACAAGATTGATGTTTTATCTCGGGAGTTGAGCTGCAATAGCGAACCTCACCCATTTGTCTTAGGCATTGCAGCTGCCCTATTTTCTCTATTTTGTGTCCAACACTTCCCGAGTGATTCTGACTGTCCCAAGTAAACAAGGTTATTGTAAAATTTCTGCTGGTATTCCCAAATTAAACTTTTGTATCCATTTGTCAAAGTCTTTCCTCACCGACCCCAATACCCCCATTACAAAAGGGATTACATATACTTTTTTTCAATTTCCAGATCGTATCAATCTCATGTTTCAAGTTGGAATAATTGGTGCACTTTTCCTCTTCCTTCTTTCCGATGTTAGTGCAAAAAGGAGCATGCCGGGTAAATCAGAAGGCACCTGTTCTTTCTCTTCTTAACTACAATGATGCACCGCTTATTATGCTCCAGTGTTATTTTTTTCCTGTTTATATGGGAAAAGTCCACAGAATCTTGCATTCCTGTACGCCAACACTTTTTTCAGGCCTGTATGTGTGCCACTTGTCACAGCTTTCAAATCCAACCAAAACTAGCGCTAATACTTACAAAAATGTGTATACGTTGTTTTAAGGAGAATTGCTTCCCAGCACCCTGGAAAATCTCATCAGTATGCACTGTAGTTAAGAATTCAAGTGGTCGCTCATCCTCCTCTCAGTACAGGCTAATTAGTCTCCTGTGCATCATGCGTAAGGTGCTGGAATCTGCGTTAAATACAGAAATAATCAACCATCTCAGCAAAAATAACCTTCTTAGTGACACACTAAATGGTTCAGTTCTGCTAGATCTACAGCAGATGTGCTTACAGTTATATCTCACAGGATTAGCGAATCTCTCGACGGATGCTACCTTTCTAGGGCAATTGGTCTTGACATATTTATGAGAGGGTATGGCATAAAGGTTTACTTCACAAGATCTCTAGCTATGGTATAGCTGAAAATGTCTTCTCAATTATTAAATAAATTATTTCTGATAGGTTCATAGTAGTAGTTGATGGACAAAAATCAGAAGCTCACAGAATTAATGCTGGAGTCCCTAAGGTGTCCGGCCTGGGCCCAACTCTTTTCCTGGTCTACATACATGATCTTCCAAATCACATCCTTACATCATTCGTAGACATTTATGCTGATGACACTACGATCTATGGTAGCACATCTAAGACAGTAAACGACCAAGTTCTCTCCGATTCTCCCTGCTCTGAGCTTGAGCACCTGGTACAATGGGAAAAGGAGTGGCTGGTTACTTTTAATGCATCTAAACTCAACCTTCTATCTTTACATCATCAACGTTCTAATCCACATCTGGCATCAATTGAAATGAATGGCTCTCGTTTTGTGAATGCCTCAAGTTTTGACAAGCTTCTGGGCTTGACCATTACTCCTGATCTTAAATGGAACACGTACATCAAATCTGTTGCCAAGGCCGCTGGAAAAAATGTGGGATCCTTCTATCGCTCAAGTAGATATCTCACTGTTGATGCAATTCTCTATCTATATTAGAGCCAGATACGCCCAAGGATGGAATACTGTTGCCACATCTGGGCAGGAGTTACTAGAAAGGACTTGTCCTGCCTTGATAGAGTTCAAAATAGACTTCGGAGCCTCGTAGATGTCCTTTTCTTTTCCCTGCAACCTCTATCTCACAGAAAAGACATTGCGAGTTTGTATCTGCTGTATAGTAATTTTCATAGAAAGTGTTCGACTGAGCTTCAATCTATGGTCCCCCTCTCCAAACTTTCACAAGAAACAATCGGCTGAATACAGTATCAATATTTCCCCCCATCCGTTATCTGTTCCTAAACCTAAACATAGAGTCCATGAACAAAGCTTCTTTCTTAGAACTGCACGCCTGTGGAATTATCTTACGTTTTCCTGCTTTCCAGCTGACTACAATATGGCTGTCTTCAAGTCTAACGTAAACAATTTCTTGATGAGCCGTTCCACTTGGTAACAAATTTACCGAATTTCCATTATTAACGATTACTATATTGTCCAATTTTTCTACTGTACACTCTTTAACCCTTATCCTCGAGTGGCCGCTTGGCCTTGATATGTGGTGATGCCTATGTAAAAAAAAATAATTTCATTTATTTCACAAAATCCGAGTCGTTTGCTATATTATCGCGTCTATTTTTTTTATATTCCTTCTGTTATATTTATTTTTTACACTTATAAAGGCCATGGGACCACTTGAGGATAAGGGTTAAGAGCTTGGGATTAGTAAATGTGCGGTACTGGTGATGAAAAGAGGAGTAAAGGTTCATTCAAATGGAATAATGCTGCCAAATGGAGAAATCATGAAAGAAATAGAAGATATAGGATATTAGTATTTGGGAGTGCTGGATGGTGTAGGCATCATGAACAGAGAAATGAAGAAAACAGTCAGGAAGGAGTATCTTAGAAAAGTGAAACAAATTGCAAAGTCGAAACTGTATGGAAGAAAACCTAATGAAAGCAGTAAATGCATGGGCAGTCAGTGTTTTGAGATACAGTGCGGGAATTTTAGAATAGTCTGACAAGGATTTGCATGTAATGGATATCAAAACAAGAAATGTTTTAGCAATGTGTTGTATATTTCACATTCGAAGTAGCGTAGCAAGGATGTATCAAAAGAGGAAGGATGGTGGGAGAGGATTGAAAAGCGTAAAAGATCGTGTTAGAACCGAGATGTCGTTGAAGGAGCATGTGGTTAGAAGTGAGGAGTGGATGTTTAAGGTTGTGGCCAATGAAGTGGAAGTATGTTAGACCAAGGCTGATTATGTGAAACGTATGGATAGAGAAAGAGTAGAAGAACTGGCTAGGAAGAAAATGCAGTGAAGGTTCTTCCAGGATATTGCAGAGGTGTCTGATGAAAGATCATGGCAATGGCTAAGAGCTGGATATCTTGTTAAGAGTACTGGAGCTTTTGTTTGTGCAGCACAAGAGCAGGCATTAGGAACACGATTGTTCAAAAAAGTGGTTCTTGGAGAGGAAGTTGTTGCAGAATGCCGGATTTGTGGTAAGACTTCAGAGTCAATTGCGCACTTTGTAGCAGGGTGTATTAGACTGACCCAGAGAGTACCGCAAAAGACACGATCGCATGGGACTCCAGATATATTGGGAGGTGTGTAAGAGGGTTGGGGTGAAGTGTGCTGGAAAATGGTTTGAGGGTGTGCCTGATGAAGTGAGACCAAGTGAGGATGGCAAGGTAGAGGTATGGTGGGACAAAAATATAACGACCAAGCAATTGGAACATAATCGTCCAGATTTGGTCGTCATTCAGAAGGTCTAAAAAAACTGGCAGATTGTAGACTTCTCAGTACCCTGGGACAGGAATATGAGAGAGAAGGAGAATGAGAAGTGGAGCAATTTTGCTTAATTGACCTTGGAGATATGGCGTATATACGGGGTTAAAACACGAATAATCCCGGTCATACTTTGTACACTAGGAGTAGTATCAAGTCGTCTGGAAGGACAATTGAAAAAACTACAAATCCTCGATGTTGTAGGCGGGCTTCAGACCTCTGCAATTATAGGTACCACCAACATCCTTAGAAAAAACCCTTGATCTTTGAAGCTCCTGGTTTGAAGCCGGGATTAAACGAAATCTTTTTGAAATGAACCCCCATCCCTTTCCAGAGAGACGGTGATAAACGAAATCAGATTTATTATGATTAAGAAAATAAGAAAAAGTAGTTCACGTATCCACATAAATGTTTTACCGACATAAAATATTATGCACATTGATTTTAAGCATTCACCTTATTAGTGATCAATACGTTAGTTAAGCAAGGTTGTAATGTGTGAAATGATATATGTGTCGAATATTTTCATAATTTATTATTAATGTGCGTGTGTGAGTGTGTGCATGTGTGTGGCCTAATACCACCTGCAGATCTGTGTTTGGAAACTACACTCAGAGATTAATTTGCATTGTTTTATGAAAGGTAATAGTTTTGATTGTTCAGACCTGCTCAACCAAATAGAGCTTCCAGTTTATCTAAGAGATAAGTTTAACTAATAGATAAACTTCAAGATGTGTTCTATTAATTGTATAGAACTATCTATCTATCCGAAAATATCAACTTTCACAAAGTCTCTGGATATATAACATAGTTCACGCGTGGAAATGGATGGAGAGTTTAGAAGACCACAATTTAAATATGTAATTAAGGAAAGCCTCAAATTTAATTCAAGAATTTTCTAATAGAAAATGTTAATACCTGAACTGGTGTTTTAATTAATATTAATAACTCTGTCCTCGCTACTCTCTGATTCTCCCCGATAAACGCAACCTGAAAATGCATTAACATTATCGCACGTAATTTTTAATGCACCGGTCATCGATGTTGAATTAGAAGATTCCTAGTTCGCACTAAAAATATGACCGTTGTGATAACCTGCCCAAGTGAAAGCATCAATCTGAAGTTTAATCAATTTCAAAGAAAATGCTACATCGATGCATTTGTTTGCTTAATTAATCGTCGAGAAGCCTAAGGGCACATGCATGCATAGATTACAGATGAGCTGACACTGCGGGAGATTAATGAATTTAGTTACAAAAAAAAACATTGCTACACAACTGATCGCTTATCTATATTATATTTTCTCGTTGGAATATTAATTTTTCTCCACAATCTTAAAATATTTGATTAGATGCTAATACTATATGTAAGCATTCCAAATATGAATCTAAGATAAGTAGACGGCAAAGTCGTTCTTTTTTTTATTATTTTCTAATCTAGAAAATTATTTTCCAGTGAGTGTATGTTTGAGGGAAGAGTAATATTGCGAGAGGAAGAATGACGGTTTATGATCATTATTAATGGCTTGCATTTGGCCTACTTTGAGATTACAATTTCATTGCTTAGTTTAGTCAAAACGGAGACTTAAATATAGAACGTAATGTTCCATTTATAAAGAGAAGCATTATATGTTTGGTTTTGTTCTTTTATTTACCGGCTTTTCAACCTTTTCCGGGTTATTTAATGCTAAATCCAGTTATTTTGGAACTAGTATTCGTACTGCATCCAGTTATTTTGTAGAAGCTATTTATTCTTCAAGCTCTTTGTGTCTTCAATCGCTAATTTGTAGTGTTTGGTTTGGTTGTGTTATAATGAATTTCGACGTTTTTGTTCCCTATCTTACAGAACATAAATGAGATTTGCAATGGGAGAGGGAAAGGTTGGTTGGTTGGTTGTTTTGTTTTACAGCATATCAACCCTTTTCAGGTTATTTAATGCCGAATCTGGTGATTTTGAAGAACGATTTTTTAATATAGTATATTTGTTTTTTTAAGTCGTATTCTATTTAACCCATAGTTGGGACCCTAACAGGTGCTACCACTCCGAGTTAGAGTGGACCTGGGAGGAATGGCAATTAAAGGGTGGATCCACACACCCTAAGGCCTGCAAGCTGGGGCCCTCACCATCGGATATAGTTTAAGGTCATATCCAGGACCGGAGGGAAAGTTGTTACAGTATTAAAGTTTTCTTCATTTTAAGTAAGTAAATCAGCCAGAAAGTGTGGGGGGGATAAAAAGAGAACGAATAAATGGGGAAAAGAAAAAGGGGAAAAGGGGGATTGTTATTTTTTTTTTTTTTTGTTGGTTTTGATGAACATTCAGATAATTCTAGAGATGTTATTGGTTTCTCCGATCACTTTCTTGTGATACATCTTTTTTACATAGATCGGGTACTTAGAGGAGGCACCACGTGACAGTTGCATCTACCGCAATCACAGTGTTTTATAGTTTTTTTTTTACATAGGAGTAACCACTTATTAAGACGCAAATAGCCACTCGAGTATGAGTGCAAGGTTGTCACTGAGACAACAACTTATATGCAGTCAGTGTCGGAAATAGGGGGAGAAATGGCTTCTTTAGGGAGTACGCTATCAAAAATGTGTTTATATTAGGCTTGGACACGACGATATTGTAGTCAGCTGAAAAGCAGACTAGCGGAACAGAGTTACACAGACGGTGAGTCTAAGAAAAGAAGCTTTATTTCATGGAATTTGCGCCTAAATTTAGGCAGAGATAAAGAGTGAGGGAAAACTGTTAACGGTGGTTGTAGAAAGACAAGTGTTTCTTTGAAAGTTTGGCAAGGAAGGACTACAAATTGAAGCTCAAATATGCACTCGGCATTAAAATGACGGCTGAGCAGATATAGGCTCGAATCGTCTCTTCTGTGGGAAAGTTACCTATCATGTTAAAAGAAGACCTACCCAAGCAAATACAGACGAACCTTTATTTAAACATATAGGATCATATTGTCTTCCAGTACATCGGCCATGCACTACAAATTACCATTTGGTAATAAGACTGCAATAAATACCCAATGCCTTAAAGTGAATCAACGAAGGATCGAAGTGAGTTGGTTAGAGGCTGCAGATAAAACGTTAAATACACTTGCATCATCAACTCTAATCAAGCGTTAAAAATACCGAAAGTAGAAAATACATAATCTACATCACCAAATAAAGAAAATACCACCATTATGAAGTAACTAGCATGGGTTCACGGCGTTGCCCAGGTGTCTCGCGGTGTGCATTGAGCAAAAGAAAAACTGTTGTAGTAGGTAGGCAAGCTCGAACCCTTGAGGTGGAGGCGGAAAAGAAAGTGGAAATGTGTGTAAGGATGTTGGTTGAGCAAAACACAAACAAACAAAAATAAAACGGAAATTGCCAGCGTAAAAAATAGTGGTAGTACGCAGGAAAGCTCGAGCCCGTACCGCGAAGAGGAAAAGAAAGTAAAGAAAAAAAAGGTGACGCGTAAGCTGTTGCATCCATCGCCAAACTTGAAGTGACGTAGATTTCAATTAAGGCTAGACAATCGAACAAAGGCGATGACTTTTTTGAAATATAAGCGAAAAAAGCAACCCCTCCCTGTAGAAAAGTGCCCAGTTGAGTATGATGAAAATATTGTTTTTGACGATTTTTTACGATATTTGTCGGCCGAAAAGGCTTCAAGATGTTTCCAATCTTGTGAAAATCCGTCGCCTGTGTCGACATTTTTTCCGAGACATACACACATACATGATGATGATTGCAACGTCTTGTCAGACGAGTGCCACTCCCTCAGACATTTAAAATTCATGAGCCCAAATGCCTGAGGGAGTATCTATACAAAGATGATGTTACAGATTCTTAGCTTTGTACGACAGCTAAGTCTCTCTCTCGGTTCAAAATGTTGAAATCCAGCAACAAGCAAGAGCAAGATAGCCAGCAACAAATTAAACTGCAGACCAGCTTAATGCGGGTAATGGTCTTCCGCTTAATGGTTTTTCAAATCAGAGATTTGCTTCTCCTATAAAGGCTGCCTTCACCACGGCTTACGGGAGCCCTCTCCACCCCAATACACATACACACACACACAAATATACACGGTGCTAGTTGGCCGTTGACCCAGAAAAAGAGTTCCTTCGCCGTTTGGAAGGTCTTTTTTTTATCCTTCAGGGAGACTAACCGCCCTCCTCACCAAACAAGTCTGGTGGGGGAACCAGTTTAGTCGCCGGTGACCCGACCATGAGGCAGGTAGTACTGGCTTACATGGTACCAGTAGCATATGACATACATACATACATACATACATACATACATGCATTCATTCACACATTTAAACAGAAAGGTGAGATTTATATTATAGATTTAACACATATTCCGTTTAGCTTAATCAATCAACTTATAGAGTTTACATTTGATTTGATGCCTACTTCTACGCTACTGATGTGATCAGATTCTGTAATTTTCTAGTTGTCTGTGTCTTTGCGTATAGAAATAAAATACGTATGAGGTTTATTTATTTGCTATATCGAACAAGCCATATTGTCATTTATATGTAAGCTGTAACTGTGAGTTAACGGGACATATTTATAATGGGCATCTCAAGTCAGGAAGATTGTACAGTCAGATACTTTTAAATTGCGTATATTTGTATAGTAAGGGACACATTGAGAAGGGGTGGAATTCCAAATGCAGGCTGTTCCAAGAAAGATGCAATTGGAGTTGAACATTTTCCAGCTTTTAGGGATCTCTACAGTGAACTGCTGTGAGTTTTCTTCTTATGGGCTTGACTGGGGAATTTTTACATTGAAAAGCGTAAACTACTGTACGCTTGTCTGATTAAATCTCTTGATTACTTGAAAAATAAGTACAGGGATTCTACATTGAAACGATGAGAGAGGAGATGGATCTAAGTAGACAATGCGAGACGTATTAGGCAAACAGTTTTTTGCGCATTGTTTTAGACGAAATAATAGAATGTGCACTGGCTAAGATTTCTACATCGGCCCATTTTGGCTTTATAGAGATATACAATAGTAGCAGGTCAGATATATTTTCTATTAAGCAAGAGTAAGCCTACATTTTTGAGCAGACTTAACACTGTACTCAATGTAATTAATACACTTATTTTATAATCAGTATTAGGCTTCGCTGTTTGATCGATTGACTCACACGTGTGGTGCTATCAACCAGGGGCATCGGTACTTTTATAATTTCCGATAATTAATTAATAAAAAGGAGCTTATCCTAGCAGCATAACATGTAACAATCCATTTGAAACCTATTTTAGTTAGGACGTAATTTTTTTTAAAGTTAAACAATTTTCTTGATAAGTGTGCGTTCAATTCGCTCAGATACCGAGAATAAGCCGTATTGTCATTAGCTCATATACCATTCTAGGACAATATCAAAATGGAGAGGTTTCATGATGTTGTGAAGGAACATAACTGGCTATACACCGGTTACAAACTGTATATATATATTGGACTGTTTGGGCAGACAGCGGCAGACAAGC
The DNA here is from genome assembly GCF_053919585.1 of Euprymna scolopes. Lineage (NCBI taxonomy): Eukaryota > Metazoa > Mollusca > Cephalopoda > Sepiida > Sepiolidae > Euprymna > Euprymna scolopes. Next base: position 93,931,916 of record NC_136501.1, on the reverse strand, counting down.
AGTCGCAGTAAGACGGATAGTCTTACGTGTTGATTATCAGACTTTCTTCCCCATACTTGTTACTATGTACTTCTATTTACCTTAGGCGAGCAGCCTTACGTTTCTGTATTATAAATAAACCCCATTACACATACCACTCGGTGTAACTCACGTTTGTCTTTATTTCCTAAGTATTTAGGAATATAACAATGGCGACGAAAGGATGTTCTTTCTCTTAACAGAGATAAATTACCGTACCAAGGACTGTGTACAATGCAAGGATTTTTTGTTTTACGAAAAAAACAAACTACACAAGGATTTTTGACCACGTGCGTCAATGAATTTAAAAACTTTTCCTACCTAAAGTAGCGAAAAGTACGGATTTTTCTTCGTAAAGAACTCACAAGAAATTATAGAAACATGTTCAAGGTAAAGTGGAATTTATATTTATTTTGACAAGTAAAAAAAAAAAAAAAAAATGGTCGCAAGTTGAATTCGAAACTACACTAAAGGATTACGAGTTTCGAAAGAAAAAATATAAATACAACGACTATTGTACCATTTTATGCCACGTGGGAACGGCAGCCATATATTTTTTTTTTTTTTTGGAAAATTAATTGTTTGTTATTGCCTTTATATAAATAATTGGAACTATTTATCGTGGGAAGTAAGAAATATTTTGTGTATGAACTTACGTTGTTGAAAAAAAAAAAAAAAAAAAAAAGAATTATTTTACAAAGCCTGTTGAATTACTATGGATGAACTTTGTTGAAACGTGTTGTGTCTGCATATTGCTACTAATTTACGATATACGTAAATTTACGATTTTTCTTTGGAATTATTGTGTAGAATTCGAAAAGACATTTTTGTACTAGAAGCTAACATGGAACAATTAGCAGAGTTAACTAAGGCTCTAGCCCTTAGCATCCAGGAACAGACAAAAATGACTCAACAATTTTTAGCGCAACAACAACAACAACAACAAATTCAACAACAACAGCTACAGCAACAGCTGCAACAACAACAAGAAAGAACACAAAAAACTTTAGAGGCACAACAAGAACAAACAAACATACTACAACGACAAATGTCGACACAGCAAAAGAATTTAGAAAAGCTAATTCTAACGTCGACCGGGAAGAAGACTAATTTTTCTGCCGAGGGTATTTCAAATTCACTAACGGAATTTCGTTACTCCCCGGATACTGGTGTTACTTTCCCTGCATACTACAGAAGATACGAAACAATTTTTACGAAAAGATCTTTAGACTGGACCGATGAGGAAAAAGTTACCCTGCTACTACAAAAACTGGGTACTGATGAAAACACCAAGTATGCAAATCTAATTCTACCAAAAAAACCGGAGGAGGTTTCGTTCGAGGAAACAATTAGTACCTTGTCGAAAATATTTGATAAAAGGGATAGCCTATTTCACTCTAGATACAAATGTTTGAACATTCAGAAGGCAGAAGCTGAAGACTATCTAGAATATGCTTGCACTGTGAACTGTTTATGCGAATCATTTAAATTGAATGAAATTTCCGCAGACCAATTTAAATGTTTAATCTTTGTACAAGGTCTCACAGCACCAAGGGACAAAGATATACGTTCACGGATCCTAACAATTATGGAGGCGGATCCTAACATAACATTGCAAAAAGTCACTGAAGAGTGTCAACGTCTGATTAACATAAAAAAAGACAACACTCGCATTGAAGAGAAAAATATTTTTAAGGTGCAGCAAGTAAAAAGGCAAGGGACCACAAGAAAGTCCAGGTTCCAAGAACACAGGATCCTTAAAGGATACAAAGACCCAAAGCTAAAGTGTAAATGTTGTGGTAGTTTAAGACACAACAATAAGACCTGCTGGTTTAGGAACAAAATATGTTATGAATGTGGTCTCAGAGGTCACAAGGGAACATACTGTGCCCAGAAGAAAAGACAAGGGACCGATAATGTAAATACGCTTCGCATGAATAAAGAAAAAAGCTGCGAAAGACGGAAATATGTTGATGTTCGGATAAATGGACATCTGGTTACATTGCTTCTGGATAGCGGTGCAGATATTAGTATTATAAATGAAGATATATGGAAAAGGATAGGTCGACCTGAATTAACGAAAACCAGAAAGACGGCGAGAAGTGTGTGCGGCAAAAGATTAGAGTTCAAGGGAGAATTAAAATGCAAAGTGACATTCGCTAACCAGACTCATAAATCCAAAGTGTACGTCGTACCAGGAAAGAATACATGCCTGTTTGGGGTAGATTGGATTGTCCTGTTTAATTTATGGGAGAAACCCATAAATTCGTTTTGTAACGTTTTAACTGCAGAAAAAGCAAACCAAAGGGAAGACTTCCTAAAGGATTTGAAAACTGAATTTCCCAATGTTTTTGCCGAAGGACTATGACTCTGTATTAAGACAGAGGCAAAATTTGAATTAAAGAAAAATGCCACTCCAGTATTCAAACCTAAAAGGAATGTGCCTTTTTCAGCGATGGACGCAATCGAAAAAGAGTTGGATAGACTTCAACAACTGGAAGTCATTGAAAAAGTTAACCACACAGATTGGGCAAGTCCAACCGTGTATGTAAAGAAAAAAATAACAGAATAAGGGTCTGTGGAGATTTTTCAACGGGTTTAAATGACTGTCTATTGGACCATAATTATCCCCTTCCGTCCGCAGAAGATCTGTTCTCTAAGCTTAACGGAGGAAAATTTTTTTCTAAGATAGACCTCTCAGATGCTTACTTGCAAATTAAGATCAGCGATGAATGCTTCAAATACTTAGGCATAAATACTCATAAGGGCATTTTTAAGCTAAAGAGGCTTCCTTTTGGATTAAAGGTTGCTCCTGCTATTTTCCAGCAAATTATGGACACGATGCTGGCAGGGTTGGAATTTTCAATGGCCTACCTTGACGATATCCTAATTAAAAGTGAAAATTTGCAAGATCATAAGAAGCATGTAAAAGAAGTATTCAAAAGAATACAGGAATTTGGTTTTAAATTGAGCCCAGAAAAATGCGATTTTTTTATGAAAAAAATTAAATATCTAGGTCAAATAATCGACAAAGAGGGTCGAAGACCGGATCCACAAAGGACTGAAGCAATTGAAAAGATGCCTGCTCCAGATTCAGTGACAAAATTAAAATCGTTTTTGGGATTAGTTCAATACTATGCAATTTACATCCCTAACATACATAATTTAAGAGCTCCTCTTAACGAGTTACTGAAAAAGGGTGTTAAATGGAACTGGAATAAGGAATGTGAATCTGCTTTCCAAAATATCAAAAGATGTCTACTGTCAGACTTAGCATTGGCACATTTCAATCCAGAAAAGGAACTAATACTAGCAACGGACGCCAGTGATTACGGTGTTGGCGCTGTATTACTTCACAAGTATGAGGATGGTAGGACAAAAGCTATCGCCCATGCTTCAAGAACGTTGGTTGCAGCGGAGAAAAATTACAGCCAAATTGAAAAAGAGGCGCTGTCGATAATATTTTGAATTACAAAGTACAATCGATTTCTCCATGGACGATCTTTTATTTTGCAAACCGACCATAAACCCCTACTTACCATATTTGGATCAAAGAAAGGCATTCCCACACATACTGCGAATCGATTACAGCGATGGGCTGTAACCCTCTTAAACTATCAGTTTAAGATGGAACATGTATCCTCAAAAAAGTTAGGACACGCAGATGCATTATCACGGTTGATCCCTAAAAGAAGCGAAAGTTTCGAAGAAACGGTAATTGCTGCGCTTAAAGACGAAAGTGAATGTACAAGTTCAATGTGTAATATGATACGTGAACTTCCGGTAACTTTCGAAAAAATAAAAAAAAGAGGCAGTAAATGACATTTTCATTAAGAAAATGAAAAATCAATTGGGATGGATAAAAAAAATAAAAAGGTAGATCAAACAACGCCTTTTTCCATCTGTGAAGATGTGCTCATGTATGGTGAGAGGATCGTAATTCCACTAACGTTACAGAGGAAAATTCTGAAGGAATTTCATACAGGTCATCCGGGCATTTCGAGAATGAAATCCCTTATGAGAGGATATGTGTACTGGCCTGGTATGGACAAGGAAGTTGAAAAATGTGTCAAGACATGCAGAGGATGTCAATTAGCAGCTCGAGATCCTCCAGTAAAAACGACGCCATGGCCAAAGACGGACCTACCCTGGTCACGTCTGCATATTGATTATGCGGGACCTATAAATGGTTATTTTTACTTGATTATTGTAGATTCTTTTTCAAAATGGACAGAAATATTTAAGTTTAGACATCCAACAGCAAAAAACACTGTGAGTGCGCTTAATGAAATTTTTAGCCGTTTTGGAGTGCCAAAAACCTTAGTGAGCGATAATGGAACAGCATTTACTGCTCATGAATTCAAAGAATTCTGTGACTCACTAAATATTCTACATATGACAACACCTGTGTACCATCCACGATCGAATGGGTTGGCCGAAAAATTTGTAGATACGTTTAAAAGGGCACTTAAGAAAAATCTTACTACGGACACAGACGAACAATGTATTCAAACATTTTTAGCAATTTACAGGGTGACACCAAATCCTAATAATAATGTCAATTCTTCCCCGGCTGAGCTAATGTTTGCAAGAAAGATAAGATCTGTCTTCGATAGGCTGCTACCAGAGAAAAAGAAAGTTTTCAAAAAAGAAAACCTTAATACCAAGTGCTTCTCCCCAGGTGAAAATGTATATTTCAAAAAATTTTCAAAATGGACGAAATCAGTGGGTTGAAGGTATTATCAAAAAAAGGATTGGGAGCATGGTCTATACCATCCAAGGACTAAGTTTTGTCTGCAAAAGACACAGAAATCAAATACGTCCCAGACTGTCTCCAAATGTGGAAGAGACACCAATGGAAACATTGTGCGATATTTTTGATATACCAAAACCAGCGTGTGTACCGCAAACAATGAATATTTCGCCTGAACCGACCATACGGGCTGGACAGAAACCTTTACCCCGGGTAACGCTGACCAGAAGGAAAAGCGCAAGAAAGAGAAAAGTTACCAGGAGATTAAGCCCTGACCCTAAAAGGAAGAGGTATTTAAGCTAAAATCAGGAAGATTTCAGCTTCAGGGGGAGGTGTTGTGAAGGAACATAACTGGCTATACACCGGTTACAAACTGTATATATATATTGGACTGTTTGGGCAGACAGCGGCAGACAAGCAGTCGCAGTAAGACGGATAGTCTTACGTGTTGATTATCAGACTTTCTTCCCCATACTTGTTACTATGTACTTCTATTTACCTTAGGCGAGCAGCCTTACGTTTCTGTATTATAAATAAACCCCATTACACATACCACTCGGTGTAACTCACGTTTGTCTTTATTTCCTAAGTATTTAGGAATATAACACATGAAAATCAAGAACTATAAAATTCGATGTGTCAACCCCAGGACACACCTGAATTGTATGTTTCTGGTTTGCTGCAGCATCAGCGAAGACAACCTGGATCTTTCTTTTATCTAGCGAAGCAAATTAAATATTCGTCCAATGAATTAGTGATTATTTATTCCTGAACAGATGTTCATGCTAGGCCCTGTCAAAAACCTTGGATTTATTAGGCGCTACCGCAACAGATTCTTTGTCTAATTGTAGAATAGCTGCAGTGGAAGGTGATTATGTTGTAAATAGGGTGTACGTAACTGAACAACATATATAACGGAGGATAGGACACTTATATAACGGCGTATACGGAGACGACGACGACGACGATGATAAGCATACTAGACTAGCCTGGTGCCCGGCGTTGCCCGAGTGTTTGGAGGTGTACGTTAAGAAAAACCAAAGAGAGAGAAAAGAGGAAGAGGGCAGGCAGGCTCGAACACGTACCGTGAAGAAGGAAAATAGTAGTGGCGAAGGTTTAAACTAAGGCTAGTAAATCGAAAAGAGGGGAAGACTTTCGAAAATATCGGCGAAAAAGGCGCCCCCTCCTTGTAAAAAGTGTCCAGTAGAGAGTGTAAGAAGTAATGTTAGCCAATTCTTCGATATTTGTCGTCCGAATGGTCGCGCTTCAAGACGATACCGAGCTCATGAAAATCTATTGATCGGTTGAAGTTTTAGGCACACATACATACATAATACATACGTAAATTTAAACACACAGGTGAAATTTATTATAATAATATATTAATATAATACATTAATAGAATATATTAATAATAATACATTTTAATAGACAGGTGAGATTTATTATAACAGATGGAACGCAATTCATATTTATAATAGGAGCTTGATATAAAGAGATACGTAGACTGTTCTTTTTAACACGGATAAAGTAATACATTATTGTTGATGGGGACAGGCAGTTAACACTTAGGAAATAAGACACTTGGCAAATAAATTATATATATATATATATATATATATATATATATATATATATATATATATATATATATATATATAATTTATTTGCCAATTAAGCGACCACGAATATTCCGATTTTCATTCTCGTTAGAATTCTTAAGGTTTATTATTAATTCTCACGGGAATAAAACCTGGAATATTCTATATAGCTTAATTGCCATATATATTTTCATAACTTACTATCTACTGCTACTTATTTATTGAGCACTGTTGAAGTAAATACTACAAACTTTACGCAATAATTATATCTGTGTATACTAATTGATGTGATTAAATGAATGAACGATATATATATATATATATATATATATATATATATATATATATATATATTATTCGAGGACTGGATTCTTCTGTCGAAAGCAATAATTTATTTAGTCACCTGAGATGAAATTCTGGTTTTAAAATACCATTTGTCCTAAACATAAGCATATAGAGTTATAAAAATGTATATTAATAAAATGTATATTTTACTTTTATTAATCACTTTTTATAACCTTATTAAATTCATCAGATATTGTTCTTGAATGCATTTCACCATATATATGTATATATATATATATATATATATATATATATATATACTGTTTTAACAAAAATGGGTTGATAACAACAAAAAGTGTATTTTATTATATAAATGCTCAATTATGAAATATGATAATTTTGTAGCTTACGTTTTAAGTCATCTCTCTTTTTTGGCTTGAATTTAATGGTATATGAACAATTACTGAATTATATAACCCACGTATAATTCAGAATAAACAAATTCCCCCCTCTCTGTCTCTGTCTGTCTGTCTGTCTGTCTGTCTGTCTGTCTCTCTCTCTCTCTCTCTCTCTCTCTCCGGCTTTGCTCGGGTCCTATGTACTGTTCATATCTTTATGTGTGTATATATATATATATATATATATATATTTATATATATATATATATATATATATATATATATAGATAGATAGATAGATAGATAGATAGATAGATAGATGAAAATGTTTGACTCATGTCCAGGTAACCTGCATCTCAAATTTCAAGTCTCTGAGGACTTGGGTACATTTTTCACACGTCAAATCGTTGACCTTTGAACCTTTGACAGCTTAATTTCTGGCTGAAACCGATTACAAAGTTTTTCTCGAATCTCCATACCTATTATGTCAAATCTCCAGTTTGTAGACTGAAAATTGAAAGGGTAGTTTAGTATGAAAATGTACACTCACAGAAACACACAAATATACTTTCACTTATATATATATATATATATATATATATATATATATATATATATATATATATATATATATATATATATATAAATGTACAGAGGGTCAGATAAAACATTGATAGTGTCGGTTTCAAGCAGAAGAGCAAGCAGTCAATCGTAAATCATCTTAGGCTTGAAGCCGACGGTACCAATGTGTTTTCTGATCCTCCGTACATTTAAATAGATAAATAGTAAGCTCTTTAATCGAAAAAGGCTTTTTTTTCTTTGTAATCGAGAACTTTGTTGGAATTCTTTCCCCAAAAACGGTAAAAAAATATGTTCAGATATTTTAAACAATATTCAGATATTGTAAAAGAATATGGATTTCTAATTGTATTAAAAGAGCGAATTTAGACCTGAATCGAGAGTTGTATCTCAATCGTTTAAAATATTTGAAAATCGTCCCATCGCAGGTTGTAACATTCCTTGCATATTTTCTTGCATACGTACATATGAGGTTAATAAAATCAGGGGCATGCTGCACATAAACCCATTCAAGGCGAACATATAAAAGTTGTCGCATGATATAGCGAGGGGAAAACAATAAATCTTTCATTTCCAAGTGGAAAACAAACGGATATTTGTTTTTTTCCCCTCTCAATTCTCCGTGCACATCCGAGGAATCCATATCATTTATTGTTTAAGAAGAAGGCGTAAAATTCGGAATTGTCTTATATCAGAGTTTTTTTTATGAATCGTTTAGATGATTGCGTGAGAAAATATCGTGTTACGAAAGGGAGGATTGACTTTATCATGAAAGCAGTCGACATAAATTTAAACCTCACACATTTCGCCATGCACACACATACACACACACACACACACACACACACACACATATATATATATATATATATATATATATATATATATACCACAGATTAAATAATTGTAAGGCCAGTATAGCAAAGAATGTACACATTTGCCTAAATAATATTGATATTAGCACACACACAAACATATAATATATATAAAGAGTTTTACTTATCCTACACCCCTAATTAATGTAACATCCATATTGAAGCACTGAATAAATCGATATGAATTAGCATATATTTTTATATTGTTGTTTTCTATTTCTTTATATTTCATGTATATATATATATATATATATATATATATATATATATATATAATTATATAGTGTTATAATGGAATAATTCCAGGAGGAAATCCGGGTATGAGAGCTCAATGTGGTAAACAGAGCAATAACATAAAAATATAACACGGAAATTACATAATTGTCGATGCAATAATTTATTTCAACCTTATGGTATTTTCAAGCATCTAAACTAGACGATTACAAAAATGTAATTGTCTAGTTCAGATGCTTCAACATACCATAAGGTTGAAATAAATTATTGCATCGACAATTATGTAATTTCCGTGGTATATTTATATATATATATATATATATATATATATATATATATTTACATATCTATGATCTATGCATAAGAGCTAAATTGACCGAATTTAATTTAACTGAAAGTGCTCAACGATAAGAAACGAATGTATTAAAGGGGCTGTCATAATTATTTTTTACTATAATTAAATACCTACAAACACTATATATATATATATATAAATTAATATGTATATATATATATATATATTATACATAAATATGCACAGACACACACACACACACATATATATATATATATATATATATATATATATATATATATATATATATATATATATACACACACCTTCATTACACTGGACTCCTTTAATTACGGTGAATTATTTTTATTTTAATAATGAACACTGTATGAACTACATGCATGAGCTATTTTTCCATATTTATATTTTTATATTATAGTGTTTTTAAAGGTTTGTGACTACAAATCGTAACACTTTTAGTTTTATCCTATGGAGCAACTAGCAAATACATAGAACAGTTAAAAAAGTTTTTAGTGGGACTATGATTACTTTGTTAAATGTGTTTCTTCTGATGAACAGAATTTGCATTCTTTTAAACTCTCAAAGGGGCACCCAACTACCAGTTTTGGAGTATTCTGCCAAATAATAAAAACTTTTTTTATAAATTTGTACTAAAGAACTCTATTCTTTATATATATATATATATATATATATATATATATATATATATATATATATATATATATATATATATATATATATAAATCTGAATGTATGCGTGTGGCTGGTCACGAATAGGCTCCTATATGGTTGACTATTTTAAAAAAAACTGATTACATATAATAATAGAGGATGTATCGAGACACAGGAATGGGTATGTTTGATTTGACAGAACATTGGTAAATTAACAGTGTGGGGTCTGCGTTCGCTCCTGGTCCACAAAGTATGGAAAAAATTAAAAATTAAAAAGAAAGGTTTACAAGTGTTTTTGATATAGATTTACATAAGAATACTTTGATAAGTATGTTTTAACTTAAATGGGGATAGTATTATAAAATTGTGGGGTCTGCGTTCGCGCCTGGGCTTCATAGAATGGAAATAGGCACACACTTTAATAAATACTTTACAACTCGATCTGTTCAAGCATACTTTGATAATTATGTTTCTGTTTGAAAAAAATATGGTATAATAAAATTATGGGGTGTTCGTTCGCACCTGACCCCCATAAAATGGAAATATTTCACAAAGTTTAGCAAGTTTTTTATATATATATAGATCCACAGAATATTGTGATAAGTGTTTCAGTGTGAACAGATAAGGTATAATAAATTATGTGGGTTATCTATTTTATTTTTACTTTCATCATATTTTACTTTGGATTTGATACCTCCAAATTCAACCCAAATTTACAACCCTTCCTTTTCATAACCTATCATACTTTCATAAATCAGAGTCCATTTTCTATAGGCTGTTTTTGACGGGTACTTTTGCTAGTATATATATATATATATATATATATATATATATATATATATGTGTGTGTGTGTGTGTGTGTGTGTGAGTAATCTGGTTGCCACGTTTTGTGAAACGAGTGCTTACCCAGTCATTGAAAGTCCATGTGCCCGAAGATGACTTTTCAGTCCTGCCAGCAACTTTCACACCCTAAAATCGACATGACACTGGGGCATTGATGACGGTCTCTCGTCCGGATTAAACAAACAGCAGCGGAACTTGATATCCTCGTGTGCTTTCAAGTTATTATTTTGTACGGCTCTGAACAACAAAGCGCGGTCACATCTCTCATATATCTAGGGATCTCCATGACTGGGTTTGCAAGGCTTGGTGCTTCCTACATGCGCACCTGAGCTTTGCTCGGTCAATCTTATCCGCTTCAAAGTATTATTCTCCCCTTTATTTCAATGCCCTCCATAAAGCGGTATCCAGTTTGACTTGTTGCTGGCTATTTTTTGCTTGCTTGTTGCATGATCTCAACATGTCAAGCCATCAGAGACTTAGCTGTGGTACAAAACCAAAAATTATATAATAACATTATTTTACGGCTACTTTCCTAGAAAAAGACAATTGTCTACAATAAAAAAAAGTCCTCTGGCGATACAACAGTTGTGACGCGTGTACGCTTACATGTTGGAGACAGGTAGTAGCAGATCTGCACACAGGCGACAAAAGGCCAATTCTAACATTGCTTTTCGCAATAATACTAAGGCAGTTGTCTGCTTAATCGTGCTTTTATGACTGAGCAGATTTTTCAGGAGAGCACTGTTCATCCAATAATTTGGGACTGGACAAAAAATGTGGCCTAAACAAAGCTGCCTTTGACCTGTACGTCAACAACCTCCTGCTAACGGCTGTCCATATTAGCAGAAACGGGGACAGAATGTATTTTGTTAAACGACACATACAACAAATATGTTGCTGGAATGTGAGAACACGTATTTACAATGATAAAATACCAGAACGGAAAATTACAAGTTTGGGCAAGGCATTGCAAAGATAGGATGTAGACAGTGCTGCACTCTCTGAGACGCGTTTCTTAGGTGAGGATAAGCTGGCTGAGCTTTAGTCGTTCTACAGGATCCTTCTGTTGGGGTAGATCAGAAAAGAAGAGGCACGAGGTTGGTGGGGGCTTTGCAGTTAAAAACTCCTTAATTTATAAGATCTGGGAGTCAGTTGGCATAAGTGACCGTGCAATAAGATTGAGAATTCCCCTTGCTGCTGGTTGTTGCATGAACCCTGTATCTATCGTCTGAACGCGATATTAATTCTTTTTATGATTATAATATATATATGTGTGTGTGTGTGTGTGTGTGTGTGAATGTACTACATTAGAATATACCTGGCCCGTTGGGTCAGTATGTTATATAAGCTATGGAATTAATGTATGGTCGTGACACTTGTGACGTAAAGAAAAGAGAAACATTTCTATTAAAGTATATTAAAATGAAAAAAAAAGAATATAGAAATATTTCAATGAGTCGTTCTGTTTATAATTGTTTATTTTAAAAATAACTTACAGCCATTGAGTTATAAGTGGTTTGCCATACTTATAGGTAAATGTGAACTGAACAATTCAAATTTAAACGCAGATAAACAAACAATTAGGGCGCTGAAAACGTACACAGTAAAACAATACGTTTTATTGTGGCGTTGATGATTTATTTGTAACGCAAATCAACAAAAACATATTTTCGGGGTTATTTATTTATGTTGCTGGTGTAGATGAAAATATATGAATGTTTTTAAGAAAGGTGTATTAAAATGGAGAATAAATTCTGTTTTGTAAAGCCGGATAAATCGCCGTCGTAAAATGTTCTTATGGTTGTCAACAGGTAAAAGTAGATTTATTTGAAAGAAAATTGCGTTAAAATAACTTAAACGTAAGACGGAAATGAACGTAACAATTGTTTATTTGGATCATTTAAACACGTACAAAAAGCACTTGGGACGCTGAAAACGTACACAGTAAAACAGTCCGTTTTATTGTCGCGTTGATTATCTGTTTATGTATGCATGCGCAACTGCAAACCGTAAACCGGACGTTGGGTTACAACACCAGTTACAAGATCATTTGAATTATATATATATATATATATATATATATATATATACATATATATATGTAATATATATGTGTAATATATATGTAATATACATATGTAATATATATATATATGTAATATATATATGTAATATATATATATGTAATATATATATATATGTAATATATATATATATGTAATATATATATATGTAATATATATATATGTAATATATATATATATGTAATCTATATATATATATGTAATATATATATATATATATATATATATATATATATATATATATATATATATACTGCACCATCCCGTTCACACACCGGTTCTGGCCAGATCACCGAAGTTAAGCAACGATAAACTTTGCCAGTCCCAAATAGCTGACCAGTTTGGATTACTAGTCACGGTATGTATCGCGCCGATACATAAAAAATACCGCATTAGACTCGTGGAGCGAATTTAAATTACTCAAAAAGTGCATACTCCATGTCTTCGGTGAGACATGCGTCTAGAAGAAAGAAAACTCACATTTAAAACTTGGACACTTCTATACGCCGTGTCCTTTTGCAGCTATTGCACCTACGACAATTACCAGTTTTACTAAAAATATTGTTAGTTCTGCACAAAGTTTTCACCACTATAAGCGAATAAACTGTGTGGATTTTCAAATAAATAGTTATTGTGGTGAGAGCTCATACGTCGACATCGAGTCCTTTACATACACATAGTGTACATATAATATTTTATGTATCTGATTAAACATTTAGAAGAATATATAACATTTTATATCAATTTTCAGTATTTACGCAATGTCACGATGCAAGGGAAGCTACTTACAAAGTAATGAAAATAGTATGGCAATTAGATTACATATTATTTTTTGCGTTTCATAATCGCTGGGACTCTTCAGCTTGACTAGCTTAATTGCTATTTTCTATTCAGACAGATATTGTTAAATGGCCCGGAATCTTTTTTGCTTAATGATATTTTTTGGTCAATTTTCCATTTTTCGAATGAGCATTATATATATGTTACATAGGAAGGACTGTCCCATTCTCATGTAAATAAAAGGGCAGACTAGATAAGTGAAAATTATATCAGATAGAATCGAACCTTGTAGGCAAGTGTTAAAAAATAATGGATAAATTTAAATCCTAGAAATGCAGTCGATTGTTAATTCTTTTAGAAATAACTAAATATTATTTATGTCAGTTAAAAGAATGGACAATGCGAGTCTTTAGAGGATGATTTAAAATAGTTAAGATATTGAACAATAAAAATTGGGAATTCTTTCTTTGCCATAGTGTTTTTGGACAGACACATATGAAATTCAAGTGAAAATTTAATCCCGTTGGTTTCCGGAACACTTCTGACAAAAAGGATTCTCGATATATTGAGATGAGATTCGAGGTTAGCATCAGATAAGCTAGGAAAATCAGAGAGTCAAGCTCACAGCCATAAAGAGAAGGCCAGAGAGTGAGGTTGATGCCTTTAGAGGCCAAGAGTAAAAGAGAGAGACCATATAGCTATACAAGTTTGAATTCCTGATATCATCAATCGGCTGGGTGAGGTATAAAGAAATCATCTAATATTTTGTAACTGTTTGTCTTCATGTTGTTATTCACACAACAGAAAAGACAAATGCGTTTTAATGTCATCATCCGTAACGAACTTTGTGTAACCGCTTCGAAGTATTATTTGTCCTCCCCGTAATTATCTGATGTAAAAGAACTGTATTCTACATCACTTTAATAATAAATTCGCATTTTTCATAGCTCTTTTATAAATGTCTCTCCCATTATATAAATGTCATCATCGTCGTTATCTCTGTTCTGAATCCCCCGTTAAACGTGTCGCTAATATGAACCTAAAACACACAACATTTATACGTGTTTGTATATGTGCATATATAGTTACATATGTATATCTATCTATACATATATAATAAATTAATAAATAATATTTTTAAAAAATACTGTAATTTCTACACCACTTTGTGCATCACACTTTTAAATCAGTTTAGCCATGTTTTAAACACCTTCAAACGATTTTTTACACACGAGTTGCTTCACAATTTCAATTACTACCATTGTCATTTTGACCACATGTTTGAATACCCTGTATACCAAATTTCATGTGTGTAGATCAAGAATTCGTTGAGTATATAGGTTAATAGTTTTTTTCACATATTCTGACGTATATATATATATACATATATATATACATATATATACATATATATATGTATGTATATATATATATATGTATATAGTTAATATATATACATATATGCATATATATATATATATTGATGGCTACATATAGACCAATATACATAATGATTATTTAAAAAATAACAAATAAAAATAAAGGCCAGCTAACCCGGTTTCGATCCTCGCTCAACAGAGCCAAATCGAGGACAATACGATTAAAAATAAATAAATAAAGTCATGAATATGGCAAGGGAAAGGAGAAAAAAAACATAAAAAATAAAGAGGGGAAACAAAATTACATAGATACCAAATAAAGTCCGAGAAGATTTTCTTTTTGCTTGCAAAGAGAAGGTCTCATCGACTTAATAAAAATAGTCTCTAGAATTTTTAAATGATATGGAGAGTGCGACCTGCTCAAAATAGTGAACATGTCGACACTGAAATTCGTGGCACACGCATGGTTATTTATAAGGTGGTCGCAAATCGAAGAACCATACGTATTATTCAAAACATCCGACGGCGAGAAATTTGCATAACGAATTTTCGAAGGCACATGCTGTTTCAAACTAAAATCTAAACTTTGTGATGTTCGCCCAACATAGTGCGCACTGCAACTACATTTAAATAAATAAATAAGAGAATTATTATGGTGGGGGGAAGAACATCTTTGCGAATAGACGGCAACATAGACCTGGTTGAAAAAACAACACGAGGATTAGATGCAAAATAACACCGTTGTACAGACACAGAAATCTGCTTGGCAAAACGGTCACTAATGTTGCCCAGCTAAGGTAAGCGTAGGTAGACAGGACATCTATTAACCGTAATTACTTTAAGTTTATAGAAATTGGAAACCCTCTAATTAATAACAGTTTTAACAATATCCAATGGGTAACCATTATTACAGAGAGTCCTTGTAATAAATTTCAACTCATCATCCAGATTAACCCTGGAACAAATCATCAAGGCCCCATGTGTTAATATCTTAATCAAATTATATTTTTGGTTTATAGGGCAAAAAGAGTCCCAACGAGTATAGAGACCCGTAAAGGTTGGTTTATGATAAACCGAAGAAAACACGAAGATGTCTTAGACACAAGTAGATCTAAGAACGGAAGAGTAGAATTCGTTTCCTTATCTACCGTAACCTTAAGGGCTGGTAATACCTCTTAGAGTCCCACCTATGGGTTGAATCGAAACCGACTTAAAAAAAACACTCTATTACATTTTATACAAATATACTCTATTAAAATATTGTTCTTCAAAATTACTGGACCCGGCATTAAAGAACCTGAAAAAGGTTGATATGCCGTAAAACAAAAGCAACGAACCATCAAACACAATTTGAACATATGATAATAATTTGACATAATACAGGGTGACCCCAAAAAAAACCAAAAGCTAAATGGAGGCCATCTAGAACATATGCTGTAGAACGGAGAAAAAAGGCCAAAGACCCAAGTGTTTTGATGTGATGTTTGGTAATATAATAATCTAGTTGCGATCAAAGTTTCATTTCATTCTAATAAAACACTAAGAAACGCGGCCTAATTAGAGTTGGGCCCGTTTTTTTTTGCCACCTGTATTTTACGTTATTCAACTTCTATATACATTATTAATTATCGTCTGCTTATATACCCCTTCAAATCGCCTAATCTAATAAGTGTCATGTGTAAATGTGTTTAAATTAGTCTCTAAAGGATCTTATATAAGATAATTATACCCATCATTTTTTTTCCAAAATAACTTTATCCATCAGTTGAACAAATTAAAATTTTCAAATTAAAATTAAAATTAAAATTTACAAAATTAAAAAAATTTAAATAAAATCAAAATAAAAAATAATTTTTATTCAAAACTAGCGGGCGTTTCCCAGGTGTTTGGAGGTGTGTGTGTGTATGTATGTGTGTGTGTGTGTGTGTGTGTGTGTGTGTGTGTGTGTTAAAAAGAGGTGTAAAAGAAAAAAAGAAAGTTTTGGTCGGAAAGTCGGATTGAACAACGATGTCTTGACAAGAAGAACGAAAGGGACAAAAAAGCCAGTCACCTAACCATCTGGGCCACGACGGAGACGAACTCATAAGGGCGTTATATGAACGTTTGTGAAGCGAAATAAACAGGTGCGAAGAAGTCTGACCTAGTTTTGCACGCCAAATCATTCGCGAGCATACACAAGAAGAAGCGAGCAAGCACACACACATACACACACACACTTTCGTGTTATATATATATATATATATATATAGGTGCCCCCTGGTTTAGCTAATATATGACGGTAGTAAATTTTCTGTAAATTAAACAGCGGAATTTATTTTGTAAACGAAATAAACCGGTAATGCTCTATGTTTAATTTGTTCTGTTAGTGTTCAATCTTGCGAAGAAATGAAACTTTATTTACCCCTCCCCTGACAAGCAAAAGGACCTAAATATGTTTAATGATATTTTTATCTGTCTGTTTTATGTGCGTAAAATTGAAATAATTAAAAAAACTAAAAACTGGGGGAAAAATGTAAGAAAGAGCGTTAAGA
Organism: Euprymna scolopes; assembly: GCF_053919585.1. Lineage (NCBI taxonomy): Eukaryota > Metazoa > Mollusca > Cephalopoda > Sepiida > Sepiolidae > Euprymna > Euprymna scolopes. Next base: position 93,914,568 of record NC_136501.1, on the reverse strand, counting down.
AATCATTGTTTAGGGTCGAAGAAAAACGGGGAAATAGGAAAAAATAAAGGAAGTCCTGCATAATTGGACCCGAATTCGCGTGAATTCCCGTCAAGCATTGATCGTGCGAGACAAGCAATCATCGGTGTCAGCCGCAGCCTACCGAAAAAACAAACACACAAACAAACAAAACGAACTGGAAAGAATACAAATGGGAGGGGACAGGAAAACCTCAAGAAACTTAATGTGTTAAATGTTTATGGTATTTTATTATTTATTTATTATTGGTTTGTTTTCTACAATAAAATCCCCCAAAACAAAACAACTGCAAAAAATACAAACGGAAAAAAAGTAAATAAATAAAACCAGAAAACTGACCATGCACAATGAAAATATGTTGAAAAGATGTTATTTTTTAATGCTGACTTGTGTTCTGCAAAAAAGTATTTTTTAACCGTATAATTGTTAGGTGTAAGTACAATGGTTGGTTATGTGTTTAGTTTTGTTTTGTTTTTTGTATTGTTTTCTTTGTGGTCGCTTTTTACCAATTGGAATATCGTCTGATTCCCTTATCGATAGCGTAGTAGTAATTGGGCGAACGAAACTTCCATAAATTCAATGTATAGAAATAAAAAATGAACAGATAATTACTCCGAAAATAAGAAACCAGCTCTATCCCTGTATTATCATGTAAAAATCACTGCATAATAGAAGTAAAAAATACACTAAATAAAATATTAGATTGAGTAATCGTTTTAACATGTGAGGAACGCTCGTGGCTGACTGGTAGATTTTGTTCTAAAACCTGGAATCCAAGGTTACTTCGTTTCGTTTAAGTAACCCCTCGACTCGCCGAAAAGGAAAAAAAAGGGGGGAAAGGAAAAAAAATAAAATAAAAAGAAATATTTAAAAAATGGCATGAGTAACCCATAGAATAGCTGTAATCGAAAGTTGGGTTTTACCCGACATCAAAATGCCAATCAATTTCTTGTAAACAACTAAGAACCTAAACCGGTGTTTTCTCGTAAATTCCCCTGTGGACGTATCCGCAACGATGTTAAGTGGTTGCGAGGGGAGTATGAATCTAATAGACAGAAAAGATTTTCCACTTCCATTGATTGTAACAAATTTTGGCCGTGAACTTTCAGCAGAAAAAATATAGGGATCTAAGATTATCGAGGAAGTGGATAGGTAATAGACCTATAACACACCAGAGATATTGTGCTGCAGTCCGTGCATAATACATTCGCAGGAAATGTCTTGATTTTTAATCCTATTAAGATCAATCTCAGAGGTGAAAAATGAGTTAATTTTATTTATATACAGATTAATTAAACAATTTCAAAATTTTCACAACACTGTGAATTTAATGTTCTGTGTTACTAAGGACTGTGAGACATGGGATGATTTGGGCCGTAACGGGATTTGCAGACTAAGCAATGGTTTGTGCGTTTACTGAAGTTCTTTTCTGGGCAATCCCTAGTACTATGTAATGCGTTCTTCCATCGGAAGATGAACACAAAGAAAAAAATTAAATTCATCCCAGATCCAAGTAAGGTCATCAAATTGATTTTATTATCACTCGCAAACGCGATAAGCAGACATTTTTAATATTCGAGTAACTCGTAGTGCTGTGTGTGTTTCGGATGACAGGTTTCTAGCTGAACATGAGCAAGAAAAATGCATGACAGGAGTTTCAATTTCTGAACACATTGGTGCTGAAAAACTAAAGCCAGGTACGGCCAATGATGGAGTACTGTTGTCACATCTGAGCTGGAGCTGTTGGAAGCAGCTTGTCCTGCCTTGACAGAGTTCAAAATAGACTTTGTGGCTTACTGGGGGGAGTGCTCTTTTCTCTTCCTTGCAATGTCTTCCTTACAGAAGAGACGTTGCGAGCCGTTCTCTGCTTTATCGTTATTTCCATGGCAGATGCTCGTTTGAGCTTCAATCTATGTCCTGCTCTCGCAAAACTTTCACGAAAAACACTCGTCTAGCCAAAACCACTCTCAACAGTTGCCCAGACGTTATCGGTGCCTAACTCTAAATGTAGATTCCATGAACAAAGATTCTTACTTATAACTGCCCCCCTATGGAACGTTTACCCGTTGGCCTGCTTCCAAGTTGATGACAATCTTCAAGTACAACGTAAACAAGTTCTTGATGAACCGCTCCAACTTACAAAAATTCTACTCCTTTTGTTCACTACGCTATAATCACATTGGCTATTGTATACCCATTAACCCTTTTTCCTCGAGTAGCCTCCTGAACTTGATAAGTGGTGATTCCTGTGTACAAAAATACAGAGTTAATGATTCGTGCGAAGGAGTAATTGCATATTTTTGTTTTTGGTGGATATTGAGAAAAGTACAAAGAATAATTATATTCTGCTTGTTCAAGACAGGCTTTAATAATAATAAAAAACTAGCGGGAATTGTGAAAATTCCACAGGGACTTATTCATATATAATATATTGATGCTGGCATTTTGTAAATGTTCAATGAAGCTGGAGACGCTCTGATATTATTGTAGATTTTTTGTTAAAACTTCAAAAGTATTTATCTAAGCTAGCACGAACGCCCGGTAAAGCCCGGTCGTAAAGTACACTTAAATATGATATTTTAATTCTTGAAGATTTCTAATATATTATTATAGAGTTAATGTTCTGTTGAGTTTTATATGTTATAAAATTGCGATTTCAAAAAGAAAAAAAAACATATCCATATTACTTGGGTCCATTAGCTTGAATCGAAACCGAAATAAAACCTTACGAAAAATATATGGATATATATATATATATATATGCATACATATATATGTATATAACTGCAATTATTTCAGCCATAATCGAAACCGAAACCAAAACTTACGAAAAAATCATGGTTAAATTATTTATAAAACAACCAGCTATAGTCGAAACAGAAATCAAAACTTGATAAAATTAATTTTGATAAGAAATAGAAGAAGATAACAGTTAAACGACCAGGACAAAACACACAAAAGAACGCACACGCTATCGTATTAATATATATATATATATATATATATATATATATATATATATATATGTATGTATATATATATATATATATAATTATACAAAAAAATCAATAAACCACTTCAATAGAAACGCAGTCTTTATGATAAACTCCTTCACTAAAACACGCGAGGTAATGTATCTGTTATTTTAAAAAAAATACAAGGAACACAAAGTCGCAAAGAACTGAGGCTGATGAGAAAACACATTGTGGTCTTATTTATCGCCTGAAATACTGTCTGCCTTTGGAAGAAAAAACTCAAAAACATGTTTCGTCTTCTTAATCACGTGTTTGGTCTCTCTTGATCCTAGATAGTTTCTTCAATTCCCCTTCTAAATTTTGGAACGCTGGAAGGGCATTGCCCTGACCTCTTCTATGATTCATTTGTTGTTGATGAAGCTGAGACTGGACGTTTACTACAAATAAAGATAAAACACTCATTTTATAACGCTCCAACAACGGAGAAAGTGAATAATACTGTAAGGGAAATCAAACCTATGAAAGCACAAGTATACATATCAATGGAGCTCATAAAGACCAACAATGAGAATGCGCGTAAGACCATTGTTGGCCTCATTGTGCAAAACTGCGCTGAAACAATTCCACAAAACTGGATCAATGGGATTCCGATGCCGCTCTACATGAGTAAATGAAGACAATAAGTCTGTGATAATCACCGTGGAATTACTCCTTTTGAGTCTGTGATAAACTTTATCACCAAGTATTATTTAAGTGATTGAAAAGGGATATGAGTCCAGTAGTGACATTGGAAAGTAAACGCAGGCTTATAATAAACAAATGATTTCTGGATATTTTCCACTCGCCAGCAACAAAATAATTGTATTGATCAACTAGTACTCTTGTATCGGTTATTTGTTGACCAGACAAAGCGTTAATACAGTCAATAGAGACGCTTTGTGTAGGGTGCTTGGTAATCGAGTGGCATTCAATGGTCAGCTCTCAGATGGACTATCTCCTGTTAAAAACGTTAAACAAGACAATATTTCTGTTCATACCTTTTTAAAAATCTTTTTGCTGTTATTTATGCTATGCATTCTGGCTATTACATTTTGGGACATCTGAAAAGGTTTTTAACTGCGGCTATTACTCTTCAGGGCATCTGGAAAGGTTTTGAACCTTAGGAAGTTCGATGCAAAATCGAATCATTCCATGATCTGATCGAGGAACTTATTTATGTAGATGGCGCATACTTTCTTAATCACTCTAAGAATGGCGTGCAGATGCTCGCTTAAAAATTTACAGGCCTGTGATGCATTCAGGCTCAAAATCAGCTTGCAGGAAACTAAGCAATGTTCACACATCTCTCGGAAAAGGAACAATATAATGGTACAGGATATGATGTTTATCTTTGTCTACATTAATAGCATTCTATACAGAGAATGACCCTTGGATGCTAAAATATATGCTTGCATTCTAAGACAGCTGTCGCATTTGGGAAACTGGCGAGGATATTGTTGAAGGATTCTGGGCGCAACCAAGATAAATGTTTATATGGCGTGTGTTGCTACAATTCTCTATGCTGCAGAAATTGAAGAACCCACCATCAGTGTTCCAGAACACTTTCATCTTAAGTGCTTAAAAATAACTCGAAACATCAAATTGCAAATGCACACAACGAACCTAAAAGTGCTAGAAAAAAGAAACAGTTACCGAGCCCCAAATTTATAATTACACAAGCACTGCTGCACTGGGTGGGTCACCTCGCTCACATTTATGACGGTCCCCTGCAAAGATAGTCTTCTATCGAGAACTTGCGAAGGGTAAGCGTCCGCAATATATTCCCAGAAAGCGCAAAAGGGATGGCGTCAAAAGCAATATTAAGGATACGAATATTGATGTCGACAAAAAACTGTTAAGTTGGCAAGAATTGGTATGAACTGGCTGTACTTATCAAAAGTAGGAATTCCGACCTGCGTGAATAGTTATCGCCACCTTCATTATTGCGAAAGAATTACAGGTATAATTCTCGGCGAAGTTAATATATTTTTCTATATTTTTTCAAAATGATTAAACTTTAATTTTAAACACACACACACACACACACACACACACACATATATATATATATATCCATATATATATATATATATATATATATATATATTTAAAGTGATGGTTGTGTAGTTCCAACGAGAGAAAAAATGTATATTTAAAAGAGTGTAGCCATCAACAATTGTGGGTTTTTTTAAAAGGTTTTCATCATATTTTTATTTTAAAATATTTTTATAACGCGTTTCGAGCTTAGGGTGTGCTCTCTTCAGATATTTTCGTAAAAAGTTTTTCTTTAAAATGGGAGTTTGTAGATATGCCTCCGCTGATATTAAATATGTTTTTCATAGTGATGCGATGCGTGTGTTCAGTGTTCAGACATTCTGTCTCCAACTGTAAGTGTTCACAGTGACCGGTCAAAGTTAGTTTCAAAGAGTGTTTTTTAGTCCATATGGTGAAGGTTTTTATGGCTTTTTTAGGGTTCTTTTTAAAGACGTTCTTTCCCCATGTATAGCATACACTCACACACAATCACATACGCATACATATACATTCATGTACATGTACACATGCACACGCACACGTACGCAGGCACACACACATACACACACGTACATACATAGAAATATATGTAGGAGCATACATATATACACATATACATACCCACCTACACACCCACACACGTACTCGCATACATCAACCGCTAACAATTATTTTTATTTTTTTATTTTTTATTTTATATATATATATATACTTTTTCCCCCCAACCAAAACACGCATGTATATATGCGCTTAATCATTCAGACATACGTACACGCACCCACACACACACAATAAGATGGAGAATAGGTAGAAGATATATATACACACACATACACGCACATACACACATATATGTACACACATATATGTATGTGCACATACACTCACAAACATCCACATACTATGTAGGCACACACTCATACACACACATGCACACACACACAGACATATGCAGGGCTCACACATACGCGTATATCCATATTCACACGAACACATTTACCCACTCATACATGTGCATACATATGTATATATATATATATATATATACACACACATACATACGGATGTGTATACACTCATCCACTTATATATATATATATATATATGGGTACATGCACTTACAATCACACACACACATACATATTCATACATTCCACCTTATGTATATATTGGTTGAAGTTTCCTTTCCAATCCATGCACATATGCATACATGGATTCGGTCACCCAAACATAAGTGCACGTATACATACAAACAAGATGTAGCATAGATAACAGATGATATATAATTATACACACACGCATACACAATCATATGTGCACACCCACGCACACACACATATATACACACGCACACGCGCGCGCACATACACATACATACGTTTAATTTCTAGTTGTTTGTTTAGTTAAGAGAAATGGTACTGTACTGGGTATGGGCGCGCGCACCCGCGAAAGTGTGCGTGTGCCTTATTGTGCTTTTTTGTTGTTTCGTGTGTGAGGGTGCACACCTACCCAAGCATGCATGCGTGTAAGTGTATTTTGTGTTTTGCCTATTTATGTGTATAATTATGGAGAGATGTTTAAGGCGGGGTTAAACTTTGCTATGAAATTTTTTTCTTGAGTTAGCAAGTAGAAGTAGTTGTCAGTTTGGAAGATGGGCATTATCTCGAATCTGCCTCCACTGCATGTGTGTATATGTTGTGATACATGTAGGTGTCTATTTTCCGCGATTTTGATGTTGGATCGGTGTAGGGCTACTCTATTACTAAGGTTTTTTGTAGCGCCTATGTAGGATTTATCGCATGCTGGACATTTCATTACATAGATCACGTTTTTTGAGGTGCAATCCAGTTTTTTTTTAAATTTTGAATGTTTGTATGGGGTTCGTAAATGTGTATGTGTGTCCCTCTAATATTATGTTGCAGACTCCACATCGTTGTTTGTTGCATTTTGTGACTCCTTTTGTTGCGTCTTGATTGAGTTTGGATGAGGTAAGTATGCGTTTTAGGTTTTTGGGTTGGCGTTTGCTTTTTATTATTTTTGTTGTTTTAAGGAAATTGTTTAGTTTGCTGTTTTGGTTTAGTAGGACGAGGTTTTTCGTTATCTCTGTGAAAAGCTCTGGGTTGTTTGTGTTGTGTTTGGAGACGTATGTTAGGATTTGTTCTTTGTTTCGTTCTTTAGGGGTTCTCAAATCTTCTACTGGTATATTTGTCGCAAGTTGGATCCCTTTGTCTATAAGTTGTGATGGGTATTTTCTTTTTCTTAAATTTATTCGTAGTTCCTTGAGTCGGATTTTTCGAAGGTTATTGTCCGTGATTATGGTGCAAATTCTACGTGCTAGGGTGTAGGGAATTGATTTTATGCAGCTTTAAGGGTGGTGACTTTTAAAGTGTAGGTATTGTTGGGTGTCTGTAGGTTTGCGGTAAATGTCTGTGATAATGGTATTGTCTTTAATCTTTATCAGTATGTCTAGGAAAGGTAATTCTGTAGAGCTTTGTTCTATGGTGAATTTAATTTTTGGGTGTAGGTTCTGGAGTATGGTGTGTAAGTCTTTGATGTCCCCCCATGTGGGTTTCCATAGGATGAAGCAGTCATCTAAGTACCTTTTCCATGATTCTACAAACAGTATTTTAGTGCTGTGGCCAAATTTTTGTTCTATTTTTTTTATATAAGGTTTCTTCTAGGTAGGCTAATGTAAGGGTTGCGTAAGTCGGTGCCATTTTCGTTCCCATTGCTGTACCTAGTGTTTGGATGTAGTTGGTATTGTTGAATTCGAAGGAATTATTATTTAGAATTATGTCTATACTATCGATAATGAATTGCTTTGTGAATCTGGGATGTAGTGTTTGTGCGTGTCTGTTGATCCAAAATAGTATTGCTTCTTTTCCTAATTCATGGGGTATATTACTATATAAACTGCTAACGTCAAATGTAACTAATAGTGTCCCGTTTTCTACTGTATGTGGTAAGGTAGTAAGAAAATGGATGTCGTCCCTTATGTAGCTCTTAACTTGATCTGTGAAAGGTTGTAATAAGATGTCTATTAAGTTGCTAAGTCTGCTTGTCGGACAGGTTGGTCCTGCTACAATGGGTCTAAATGTAAGGTCACTAGGGTTTGGAGCGCTAATATATTCTGAGTTTCGTGTATCGATGGCAAGTTTTATTGTGCCAGATTTGTGTATTTTAGGCAGTCCGTAGAAGTTGTTGGTCTTTGTAATGAAATTTGTGAGGAAGTCCTTTTCTTTCTTTTTTAATATTTTGTTGTGTGTTGTACAAAGTTTTGTGATTTTTGAGATGGTGGTGTTATCTATGTTGGTACTAATGGGTTTATAGTAGTGTTTGTCATCCAGTAATTCTGTAATTTTTGTTTCATAATACGTTCGTCCATGATTACTACGGCACTGCCTTTGTCTGCTTCTTTTATTATTATGTCATTATTATTACGGATCTTTTCGAGTGCTTGTTTTTGCTTATATGTGAGGTTGCTTGTGGTTTTGTGTTTTTTTTTGGAGGTTAAGGTTCCAGAGATTTTCGAAGTAGCTGTTTAGTTCTTTTGTGTTGTTCTGTTTATTAGGGAAATATGTTGATTTGTTTTTTTACTAAAGAATCATCTTTGTCCCCTTTGTTATCTAGTGTTTCTATTAGTTTAAATTTCCGTTCGAATTCTTTAAGGTCCTTTTTTAGTTCTGCTACATTGCTTTTAGGGGTGGGGCAGAATTTGAGGCCCAGCTTCAGTATTTCCATTTCATTCTTTGATAAGGAGTATGTGGATAAATTGATGATTTTTCTAACCTGGAATTGTTGTTCCCTGGGGGCTTCCTAAAAAAAGCTGGGAGTTGTTTGTTTCCTTGTTTCGAGGAGTGGTGTGTTTTAGGGTGATGTGATGTCTCCTTGTAAAATGAGTGTTGTGTACAATATTGTGAGGGTTCAGTGATAAATGGTTGAATGGGTTGTCGTTATATGTTTTTTGTGTTGGATAGTTGTGTTTCAGTTGGAATTGGTGTTGCTGTTGAGGATACATGCATTGTTGTATAGGGTTGTGTTGTCGGGGTTTGTTGTAGGGAAGGTCTGTTTGTTGGGATTGGTGTTGCATGGGATATTCTGATTGTTCCCGTTGATGGGGGAGGTGCCTTAGGGGTTTGTTTCTTTGTGTGGGATATGAGGGGTGAGAGTTGTAGGTAGTGTTTTGAATTATGTGATGTCTCAGGTAGTTGTGTTGCATTGTGGGGATGTTTTGGTAGGGGTTGTTTAGTAAAGGTATTTTTTCGTTGTTTGTGTTAGCGATGTAGTGTCTGTGGGAATGGACTTTTGATTGTGTTCGCTGAATTGGGTGGTAATAGTTAGGTTTGTATTGCTTAGGATTGTATATTAGTGGGTATTTTTGTGGAGATGTATTGTGTGGTATGTTGTCCGGTGTGTTGTGTTTGTTAAGGGTGCGGGTTCTTGTGTAATTTTGAGGTGTTATTAGTGTGCGTTTTGGCTGGGCCAGTTGTTGGGAATTTGTGTATGACGTGGATATATTGTGGTTGCTTCTTTGTGTGTAGTTGTATCTGTTGTGTGGATGTGTTTGTGTATGGTGTATGTTTCGTTTCTTACCTTTGTTATGTGATCTCTGTGTTTGCGGATATCGTGTAAGAGTGTTCTGTTCCTGGTTGTCCTTGTATGTGTTTGTCGATTGTTTGCTTTTTTCTTTTTCC
>NC_136501.1:93889808-93899808 GCF_053919585.1 Euprymna scolopes | reverse complement strand
GAGGTGCCAGACCAATAGGACAATAAAGGGGACAGCGCTCCCCAGGAGGGCTGCTCTCCCAAAAGGGGAGCAGATCAAGAAAATGAGGGGGCATACCGCCTGGACCTCACAAACGAGGAAGGGGCAGATGGCCTCAAAGTAAACAAAAAAGATTATGCTCCCCAAGAGGCCGACTCCCCAAAACGGGACGCTGCTCCCGAAAAAAACACTAAAAATGGAGTCGCCCCCCAAAAATGTGACACTCCCACAAAAGGACTGACCAAGAAATCTGGGGAGGCAGGAAGCGTCGCCAATAAACAGGCAGGGGCGACGTCCATAAAATGACCAAAAACGGTCTAACCCCACCAAAGACCCCATACCAACACCAACACCACCCAGAGGGTCTGCGTGGGGGAAGACCGTAGAAAAACAACAGTCCCCTCAAGAGTATAGAGACCTGTACCTGACAGAGTACAGACAATACATAGAGGGGGCAGATATAAAACCCATACCAGGTGCCTGGGAGGCGATTGAAGGCAGAGTCGTGTCCTTTGCCATTTCCGCTATACCGGAAAACCGCCTCCTAGGGATGAAGAAGGACGATGCGGAGAGACTCTTCCTCCAAGAAATAAAGCATGGGAGAGTTAAACTAATACCCGTATACCAGGGCAAGAGAAGGACTCGGGTGCAAGTATTTAATGTGCCAACCCAAATACCTGCGGAAGTGTTAGGATGCCTCTTCAGCCAGTACGGTGAGGTGGAACAGGTGACCCCAGTACGGTCAAAAACTGGGACTCACCTGGGCTGCTACACAATAGCAATGAGGCTGAAGAGGGAGGGGGTTCGAGCGATACCACCGCTGCTGACATACAAAGACGCCAGCATAACGGTAGTGGTGGAGGGCCGTCGTCCACACTGCTGGTTCTGCCAAAAGTAGGGCCACATGGCTAGGAGTGGCCCCCAAAGGGTAACCTCTAAACAAACAACCCAAAAGGCGGTCACAACCCCTGAGACAGCGCCCGCACCAAAACAGGCGGCAACAACCTCTGCAACTGCAGCACCAACCCCAGCTCCAAGGAAAACCCAAACCACCCAATAGGCCAAGGGTGAAGAATCGGGCACGGTAGTGAGACAAAAACGGAAGCACATAGTCCCTTCTGCCACTGTCCCACCACCAGCCCAAAAATCGAGGCATCAGCCTCTGCAAATGCAGCAACAACAACAGCCACCGCAGCCAATGCCGCGGAAACAACTGCAACAGTAACAACTACTGCAGCAAGTGCAGCAGAAGCAGCAGCAGCAACGACACCAGGGAGAGCAGCAACAACAAAAACAGCTGCAGCAGCAACTAGAGGAGCAGACACAACTAACGGTCCCCACACTAATCGAGACGGGGATCAAGCGGAGAAAAGACTGCTCCTCTGAGGATGAATCCGAAAGTGAGAGGGAGAGGAACTCAACCTCACATCTCCCCGGTTCATTCGAAAGAATAAAAAAGAAAAACAAAAGAAGAAAAGAGGAAGAAAAGGTGGCCCCACTCCCTGTGAACATACACCACCCCTAACAACAAAATCCACTTCCACCCCCAAACAACACACTGCACCAACACCAGACACCACACCAACACCAACTCCAGACACCGCACGAACACCAGACACCGCACCAACACCAGACACCACACCAGCACCCACACCAGACACCACACAAACACCCGTCCCACACCAAGGCAAACTGAGCCACTACCCCAAAAATAAAAGGAAAAGAATAAACCGAGGGAGGGGAGAGACTTCTCTGCCTCTCGCAGACCAACCAGACTAAAAGTCCTTGCCCCTGAGGAACTATGTTATGTAGACTCTCTATCTGTGGCCACAGACATTTCCCATCGGCAGATGAAAAACTTAAAACCTCTGCTCGATTACAAACAGATAGAGGGGAAATATGTTAATATCCCCTCAAATTTCCCGGAGGCCCCACTCCTAATAACTTTTGTCAGAACTCCAGAGGCTTGCAAGACCAACTTGTGGACAAGGCTGCAGGCTGCTGACGGGGCGTTTCCGGGAATTGAACTGGTGAAAAAAAAATACCCTTCTCTTGATGAACTGTCAAAACAATGCAAGGGAAGGGTCCCAGTGTTGGTCCATCCGTCACTCTACAGGGCCATAAATTAATTTATCCTTTGGACGTCGGCGGCATTGCGAGAGAAGGTCAGGATATGAAAAACCTGACCACCTTGAGCATGGCACATAACGTCGGCGTCCTCTTCCCAGCTGACTTCGGAGCTGAGTGTGACACACCCTAAGGTAGGTACCATGGCTTTGAATTTGGCTAGTTTGAATGCGAGGAGCTTGAGATCATCGGGCCGGGCGGCTCGCCTCCGGCACGACCTCTTGTCCCTGGGAGTGGATGTGGCTGCGATTCAGGAGACGCATTTCGTTTCCTCTGTGGACTGGTAGGTGTTGGACCCCGAGATAGATAAGGTAAGGGGCGATGCTAGAGGATCGGAGAGGTGCGAATCAAGCCTGGCTAATTTGATGACTAGATGCGGTCTGGTCGAAAGGTTTCGGTTCGAGCATCCGGGGCGGGAGATGTGGACGTGGACCAATAGTGTTTCCTCCTATCCAAGCACTTACTTGGACAGGATGTTAGTTAGGAGAGGCGAAGTAAACTTCTTATCTTGTCCCACGTTCACTTGGCTAGGCCAGACGGATCATAAACTAGTTATTGCCCGGCTGAAGCTAGGAAATAGGCCAAAGTTAGTGTCTCTCTGGAAGTTAAACACTTCCCTTCTGGAGATACAAGACTTCCAAGAGAAGCTAATAGAATTAATTCAAAAAGCACTAGTGGGGGGCGGTTACCGGGAGTAAGTGGTGGGTTGGTCTAAAAGCCAAAATTAGAACCTTCTCTGTCAAGTATGCCCAGCGCCTCGCACTAGATAGGGCCAAGACGAAGAAGAAGCTAGAACAGAAAATAGCCCGGGCTACGGGGGAGGGTTATATTGTTAGTCAGGAACTAGCTAAGCAGGACCTTCTGCGTGAGAATAGCGAGCGTTATGAAGGTCAAGTAGTCATAGCTAGGCTTAGAAAGGTAGGCAATGAAGCAGTCAATTCCAACATTGATATGCATTGTGTAATTTCTAGGCGTGGCTTGGACAAGTACATTGCAACGGTAAGACATCCGGATGGACGCACCCTTGAATCGACTCGGGAGATCTGCGAGGGGTTTCGAGAACATTTCGAGGAGCGTTTTCGCAGCAGTCCGATCTTCCGGTCCTTGAGTTTAGTGGCTATTTGGCCCACTCTCCCCGCCTCGAGGTGGCTAGAGCGGCTAGTTTCGAGGACCGGGTGACGGAGCAGGAGGTTTTTTACTGCGCTGAAGCAGGTCAGCTGTGACAGATCGCCAGGACTCGATGGTCTGCCATACGAACTGTTTTTGAGGCTGTGGACCATGCTTCTGCCTCTTCTGACGGATGTGTTCAACCATTGATTTGCTCAGGGATCCATCCCGGGGCAAGTCACCAAGGGAGTGATCACATTGCTGAGGAAAGGTGACGGGCATGGTGGGGAAGAGTTAGACGATTACAGGCCCATAACTCTGCTAAACACAGAGTTGAAGATTTTGGCCAAGGTCCTGTCGTATCGGCTGCAGGTTGTTATCGGCGATTTGGTTGAACCAGAACAGAACTACGCTGTGAAGGGGAGATCGATTAAGAACAACTTGCACCTGATCCGCACGATCCTAGAGGGAGTGATAGATGACGACACGGAAGCCACGCTGATCAACTTAGATCAGTCCAAAGCTTTCGATAGGGTCGACCATCGTTTCTTGGCATCTGTCTTAGAGGCCGTCGGTTTTAAACCGGACTTCTGCAAGTGGATATCCGTGATGTATCGACAGCCCACGGCCGTCGTGCAAGTCAACGGAAAGCGCTCGAAACCATTTGTTATCTCCCGGTCGGTTCGTCAGGGTTGTCCGCTGTCGCCCCTTCTCTATGTCCTGGCTTTGGAGCCCCTGCTCTGCAAGCTGAGACGTGGGGAGACAAATTCGGCCCTGCGCGGAATTGCAATACCCGGTGGTTCAGCCGCCAATGTATCCGCGTTCGCCGATGATGTCACGGTCTTTGTGTCGAGCTTCAGAGACATCGAGATCGTGTCGGAGGCACTCGCTCGGTGTGAAAGAATTACAGGGACCAAGATAAACCGCAGCAAGTCGGTAGGACTGCGGTTGGACGCCTGGAGTGGCAACGCCAACCTCCCGGCGCCCTTCAGCTGGACAGATGGCCCGGTTCGGATCCTCGGCGTGTGCTTCGGCCCGGGTCTCCAGCTTGACAAAAATTGGTTGGAGGTACGGTCAAAGGTGTAGGCTGCAGTCAATTCGTGGCTTCCTAGGAAACTTTCCTTAAAGGGTAGAGCTTACGTCTTTCCTCTCATCCTTTACCGACTTGCCGTACTTCCCCTGCCTGCACAACACCTAAAAGCTCTTGTCGAACTCTCTCGCTCTTCTGGGACAGAGGAAGACACTGGGTGAGCAGACAGGTCTGTATTCAACGTCCGTGTGAGGGAGGCTTGGGAATGCCGGACTTGAAGTGTCATCGAGACGCTAAGAGGCTGGCCTTCCTGAGCCACTATATGCAAGATAACCAACCGTGGCACCCCGTGGTTACTGCCGCCTTCCCCGACCTCGTTCTTGACCCTTCTATCGAGAGCCGTCGCAGGCCGCGGGGAGAATCTGCCTACATGAAAGAGTGCCGAGCCGCGCTAAAACGACGACCAAGGTCCAGCGACCTTGTGACTGCTACCCGTAGGGAACTCCACAGGGGTCTAGTGATGGGGGCTTCTGACGACCAGCTATGCGCGCGTTTGGGTTGGCAGCAGAGTGAGATCCGCTCAGCATGGAGCTGGGCGCCAGGTTCGAGTCATATGAACAATTCGGAGTTCTCTCTTACCTGGCGATTGGCCCGAAATGCACTTCCACTCAACAACGTACAATGCAGTTCTGGGTTTTTGGAGTCGCCTGATTGTCCCGGTTGTGGGACAACGACGGTAGAAACGACTGATCATGCTTTCTTCGATTGCTGCGAACTCCGCCAGTACTGGTCGTATGTCAGTGAAATGACGGCTCGCATCGATCCTGAGCATCCTCGCCCAATTACTGTATCCGATGTCGTGGACAATGTGAGGCCACCGTGAGACCGGGAAAAACAAATGGTCTATGTTACAATCCTGGCCGTGGCGAGAATGGTGATTTGGACGTCACGTCTGCAAGGTTGCCGGGGGGGTGTTGTCTTTTTCTGATCAGGATCTGATTGCTTTCTTTAAATACGAACTACGGGTGAATATCAGATGTGATAGAAGAAGGCTGCATCGCGTGGCATTTGACAGAAGATGGATACATGTAGCAAGTCTGTGTGTACGAAGATGAGCCAAATTTGAATACGTGTTCCCTGCCTAGGTGTGGAACACGCAGTTCCGTAAAGTAAAATTTAACAAATATCCTCTCAGCTAGCTGAGTGTGTGTTCCACCCCTCCCTGATTAGGAAGCCTCCAAGATCTCCACCCCCTCTTTCTTGCAATTTTTGTTTTCACCCCCTCCTCTAAATTTCACTCATCTTGGAGAGAAAGAAATACAAACTAACCCCCATTTCTCACCCACAAAATGTTCTTTTCTCCATTCACCCCCATTTAGAGGGCATCCCCACTTAGAGACTGACCCGCAGAAGCCAGGTTCCTTTTACGAACCTAGTGGAACGGGCAGTCTATACACTAGACGGGGTTTGGAGGGTCCTACTAATCCCTTCCTCTCTTCCCCCCCCGCCCTCGACACGAATGAATTATTGTACCATTTTTATTGTTATCTCTTTTTGTTTTTACACGTCAATAAAAAATATTTTTAAAATTGGGAGTTAAGTAGGATGTCCCCTGTATGAAAGGGTGAATGTGGTATTATGGTGAAAGATACTAGCTGGGAGAAACTTTTGATTTTGTTTAGTTCTGGAGTGACAAGGATGACCAACGACACCTACAGTTGGCCATGTGCCTAAGTTTTTTGTTCATTGTTGATTTTTAATGTATTTTTAACATGAATAAAGGATTTAATATCCGAAAGTGTAGTATCTGTTCCGGCAGATACTGCAAGCACAGACCATATGTGGGAGCAACCCCACATATAAGACCTTGGTCAATGTAGGGGAACCCCTTCATACCAATTGTAACTATCCAGCTCCCATTTCCCACCCATCGGGAGCTGGTCCCCTTTTCCTTCCCTCCTCCCTCTCTCTCCACATTAAAAATCGGCCTTGTGCCTAATTTGCTCGGTGGGAGAGAAAATAAATACCGCTTTTCTTGGCCATTTGGCCAAGATCAAAGTGTGGTATCTATCCGGCAGATACTGCAAGCAAATACCATATGTGGGGGTGGCCCCACATATAAGACCTTGTTCAATGTAGGGGCAACCCTTCATACCAATTCTCATTATCCAGCTCCCCCACTCCCCGGGGAGTTGGCCCCCATTTCCCCTTCACTCCTCACATTAAAAATCGGCCCTGTTCCTTATTTGCTCCCTCACCGAGCAAATAAATCCCCCCCTTTTCTTTGCCTTTTGGCCAAGATCAAAGTGTAGTATCTGTTCTTACTACATGCTGTACTTATGTTTGTAATTTTGTGATATAAAGTGGGGGATCACTTTTCTGTATTAATTTAATGTAAAATGATCACCCTCTTTACAACCAGTCAGTCTCAAAGCCATTAAACTCATTCTCCCGATCATTCAAGTTATTTTTGAAGGATTCCAGTTATTTTCTCAGCATTCAAGTCATTCTTAAGGTCATTCAATTCATCCTTAAGTCCA
Organism: Euprymna scolopes; assembly: GCF_053919585.1. NCBI lineage: Eukaryota > Metazoa > Mollusca > Cephalopoda > Sepiida > Sepiolidae > Euprymna > Euprymna scolopes. The sequence goes on along the minus strand of NC_136501.1, from coordinate 93,892,986 downwards.
TTAAAGCCATTCTAAGACATTTACTTTTTATTTATTTAAGTCATTTCAGCCCATTTTTCGGTCATTTTAGTTTATCTTTAAGAATTTCATGTCAATCCTACATTCACGCATTCATTCGTTACACGAGAGCACGCGAGTAATGGCTATCGGCCTTGTTTATGTTCATTTAGCCTTTAATCATCAATGAGTTTCACAAACTTATAATTAATTATTATTGCATTGGACTATATAAATGTCTGCATTAGATATAAGTTGGTTTTAGAAAAAAGTGTTTCCAATATTTGTTTTATAGTTTGTTATGTATTTTGTATCATTAGAATTTCTTGTTTGTTTAGAGTGTTGCAAATTATTGTATTATTAGCGTGTGTAAATAAAAAGTTCGTATCAGTTTATAAGAGAAGTGTCTGGGGGTTACATGATTATTGCTTATTTATTCTGTAAAATATATGTGTAGTTTTTTTTCTTTGAATTAAACATAACATGTGTGGGATATTTTAATGTTTTTTTTTATTCAGATAATAACTTTATCTGGGATAGAATAATATTGTTCTAAAGTACAATGTTCGAAATTGTTTAATTCATAAGGGTGTCTTTTTTTTTAAATGATCCCTGAATCAGTAAAAATAATTTGGTTCATACTGATGTTTGTAAGTATGAAACGGTATAAAAATCTATGCAGGAGTATCTGTATTGTTATTGTATATTTTGTTTAATAGTCTAAGGATGGGTTTGTAGTCCTGAATAAAAGAACACTACAGATTTATTTTAAAACTTTTATCAAGATATCAATTCAGATAACTATGATTATGTAGTAGAGCTGAAATTTATTCAATGTAGCCGCCTTCAGCCTAAACCAGCGCCTCAGTATGGGTCCGGAACTGGTAGCATGCATATTCCACAAGCGCCGGCTGTTGCAGGGCGAATAATCGGTGGATTACGTTGATCAGGCTAGCTTTGGTGTCGTGGGAGGTCATGTTGGTGATGTTCCCGACGTATAACCAAACGAAGTAGTCCAGGTAGGGGCAGTGACAGAAGGGTACAAAGTTGTGGCACACTTTCTGAAGTCAAGTTTAGTTTTTTTTCGACTTGTGAAACGACAGCGAGTCCTGCTGCTAAACTCAGTGCCTGTCAGACGCCATCTAATTGTATCCGAGGCATCGCCACATTCTTCTTTCTACACTCACGTAGACTTTTGTGTTGATTTTCAAGCCGACTTCGAAAATGGGAGGTGGAATCGTGTTGTCCTCACTTGAAACCACACCAAAAGCATAACCGTGGGCTGGAAACTTCGTGGAGTTTCGCCCTCAAGCGTTGAACTGTCCAAATGTGCATTGTGAGGCTGTTGGACATGGTCCTGTATTCATAACTTTGATCAGTGGAGAGCATGAGTTATACAACGGTGCACCGTGTCACTTTCAGACATTATAGAAGGCTCCTATCACTCAGGGATTTGTACACTATTGTCCAACTAGTAGATGTCTTGCAACAAAAAAAGAAACCCGTTTTTCATCAAACGGAAACGGAATAATGTCGTCTCTTCTATCTATCCTGCTCTGTATATTATCACAATAATAAAGACATTCGTATGAATTTTAATTGCCTACAGAAGACCAGTATAAACACAGTTATCTTTATTTTTTTACAAAATGTAGCCTTTATCTCTTCTGTATGGATTTTAACTGAATAGCAACCAGTTTCTTTGCACGAATATTTTAGTATCTTAAATCAGATGAATTCCAAAACATAAAATAAAGACGAGAAATGCATGAATAATTAAGAAAATACGAAGCATCAAATACAATAAACACAAACACAAACAAGTGTTACGTGCGCTGAGAACAAGAATAGCAAAGCTAAACTAAGGCGGGTGGGTGAAACATCTAAGATCATGGCGGATATTTCGTGTAATTGTATTATTTAAACGATTTCCAATTCTAGCGAACCACAGTAATTTGTTTTGATTACAATGCGTTTTAATCTAATAGAAAGCCATTTTTTTTTCTAATCTTCTTGGTCGTGTTTATCCTTTAATTTAGTATATCTTTTTGTTTGCTTCGTTCTTGGCTGAAAGCGCGCAATGATCCAACAGTTACCGGCTCGTTTTCAAAACGAAAATAATCTTATTAATGCGTTTTTATTTTTTTTATTTTTGTAAACAATGCTTTGCTGTCGACACGCACACTGTGTTTGTCTCGTTTTTAGTATTATTTTTTTCTTTGCGTGTTTTTTTCACAAAACAGAAATTTTAAAAAGATGCCGATACAATATCCGTACATATAGAGTTTCTCATTTCGTTATTTCATTTTTCATTTTATAATTTAGACAATGATAGCTGGAGCCTACGATGTTGCTCAGGAGTGTATGCAGCAAACTACTATATATAAAACATAATCAATTAATTTCCTCACAATAGAAAAGAAATTGAATATCTATTTAATATTAGACTAACGGTGACACGATGGGTCACTATGTTATATTAGTTATGGAATAAATGTATGAGCGTAATGTATGAACGTGACACTTGTAACGTGAGGAAAATAGTTTTTTGTTTCTTTACATAACAGAAACATTTCTATTAAAGTATATTAAAATGAAAAAAAGAATATCGATAGAGTTCTATGAGTCGTCCCGTTTTTAATTGTTTATTTAAAAAAAAAAACTTAGAGCCATTGAATTATAAGTGGGTTGTCATAATTCAATTTAGATTTTTTTTTTAAATAAATAAATTTCAATTCCTGCTGTAACTGTTCATCTGAACCTGAAATCATAAAAATTGGTCAGTCATTTCATAATTTGTATAACGATTACATACATTTCAAGATTCGCTGCATGTATTATGCGACTCAACGTCTGATGCTGGATTCGTGCAAGATAGTCCAAAAGCAGTCTGAAACATTCCATATGTATCTCTTGGCATTTTTCCAAATTTGAAACATAATTTTTATTGTATATTGTTCTTTGAAAGTATCATCACGTATAGATGTATTTTTTTGAAATTCATTCTCTGTAAAAACCAAGCTATAGTAGTAGGCATTCCAATCCCTGCTGAAACTGTTCATTTGAACCTGAAATTATAAATATTGGTCAGTCATCTCATATTTGGACAGCAATAAATTACCGATTTTTTAAGAATCTACGAAAAAAAAATTAGTAGACATTTAAAAATCTAGTATGTACA
>NC_136501.1:93882308-93884808 GCF_053919585.1 Euprymna scolopes | reverse complement strand
TGTTTTCCAAGAGAGATCGTTGATGAACTATGTGAAAGCTCTTTGTGGGCGAATAATAATAATAATAATAATAATAATAATAATAATAATAATAATAATAATAATAATAATAATAATAATAATAATAATAATAATAAATCTGATTTCGTTTATCACCGACTCTCTGGAAAGGGATGGGATTCATTTCCAGAGGATTTCGTTATATCCCGGCTTCAAACCAGGAGCTTCAAAGATCAAGGGGTTTTCAAAGGATGGTGGTGGTACCTATAATTGCAGAGGTCTGAAGCCCGCCTAAAACATCGGGGATTTGTAGTTTTTTAAATTGTCGTTCCAAACGACTTGATACTACTCCTAGTGTACCAACTACGACCGGGATTATTTGTGTTTTAACCCCGTGTATACGCCTTATCTCCAAGGCAAATGGAGCATAATTGCTCCGCTTCTCATTCTCTTTCTCTCTCACATTCCTGTCCCAGGGCACTGAAAAGTCTACAATCTGCCAGTGTTTTGAGAGCTTGTCAATGACGACCAAATCTGGAAGATTATGTTCCAATTGCTTGATCGTTCTGACACATTTATCCCATCATACCTCTACTTTGCCATCCTCACTTGGTCTCACTTTATCAGGCACCTCCTCAAACCATTTTCCACTTCACCCCAACCCTCTTACACACCTCCAAAAATATCCGGAATCCAATGCGATCGTGTCTTTTGCGGTACTCTTGGCCAGTCCACTACACGCTACAGCAAGGTGTGAAATTGACTCTGAGGTCTTACCACACATCCGGCATTCTGCAGCAACTTCCTCTCCTAGAACCACTTTTTTGAAAATCGTGTTCCTAATGCCTGCTCTTGTGCTGCACAAACAAAAGCTTCAATACTCTTAGCCAGATACACAGCTCTGAGCAATTGCCACTCTGCTATATCCTGGAAGAACCTTCCATGCATTTTCTTCCTAGCCAGTTTCTCTGCCCTTTCTCTATCCACACGTTTCACATAATCAGCCTTGGTCTGACGTACTCCACTTCATTGGCCACAACCTTAAGCATCCACTCCTCACTTCTAACCACATGCTCCTTCAACGATATCTCCTCTGTTCTAACACAATCTTTTACACTTTTCAATCCTCTCCCACCATCTTTCCTCTTTTGATACAGCCTTGCTACGCTACTTCGAATGTGAAATATACCAAACATTGCTAAAACTTTTCTTGTTTTGATACCCATAGCATGCAAATCCTTGTCAGACTATTCTAAAATACCCGCACTGTATCTCAAAACACTGACTGCCCATACATTCACTGCTTTCATTGGGTTTCACTTTTCTAAGATACTCCTTTCTGACTTTCTCCTTCATTTCTCTTTATGATGCCTATCCTCCCAACACCCCCTAATACTTATATCCTGTATATTCTATCTTATTTATGTTTCCGTTTTTGTGTACTTTTTTTTCCGGCCAACACCAACATCAGCGGCGGAGTTAAAAAGATAGCAGACGACAAAAAAAAAAACAATAAAGAAAAAAACTAAGCGTTTCTAACTGAAATATAATTTAAACATTAACTTTACGGTTAAACGAGGAATTGTTTTTCACATGTTTGGATGTTTATGTTTATGTTTTTGTGTACTTTTTTCTGACCATCAGCCACATAATCAGAGGAGTTTAAAAAAATAAAAAATAAAAAATAAAATAATAATAATAATAATAATAATAATAATAATAATAATAATAAAAACAAGCCGTGCGTTCGTGATCCTCCTATGGGGCTGCATATAAGATGACGCCACAAAAAATAGGGAAGAAATGATGAATGTGAGAAGTGTGAAGAGCGAACGTTGCCTTCACATTTTCGTCAAGTTTCAGAAAAAATCATGAAGTGAAAAGTATCATTTTTTGTAATGTTGGGGTATTTGTGGCTTCATTTTGAGCTCCTGAGAAAGCTGAATCCCAGTTAAAATGGACAAACGATGCAGTTTCACGACTAAAGACATGTATATTTGAATTCAGCACCATGGAAAAACTACTATATAGACAAATATATTAAGTTTTTGAGTAATATGAAAAAAGGGCTACAAAAACATGTTTCTTTTAGCCTTAAAATCCAAGCGAGATGCGAAGCAGAATTTTTCCAGGGTGACCTATACTGAATTCATATTAATGACAATAACCTCCACAATTCGGCCAAGATCCAGGAAAATCTAATGGGTACATCAAACGCTAAGGGGCAAAAAGTGTCATTTTTGGACATTTGGGGGAATTTTTTATCACTTTGGAACCCCAGTGTAAATGGATAACAGTGCAGTTTCAGGCCTAAACACATGTATATTTAAGTTGGTCACCATGAAAAACCATTATATATTCAGACATATAAAGTTTTTGTGAATAATTATGAAAAAAGAGCTACAAAAAGGTACGCTTTTAGCACTGAGAGTCCCCAATAACGCGAACCAGAATTTTGCCAGGTTAATCATACTGAATTTATATTAAGAACAATAGGCGC
>NC_136501.1:93819808-93877308 GCF_053919585.1 Euprymna scolopes | reverse complement strand
TTTTTGGTCGACCTGGACTCTTTTTGTGTCCATATTGATCTGGATTTCTTAAAAAAATTATAATGGCCGTTTTGCTACGATTCACTTCGTTTGCAATGGATCCATGGGAGAGTCCACCCCTGTTAAGCTCAAAGATCCTTCCTCTCTCAAACTCTGATTATGGTTTCCCTTTTGCCATTCATAATTTAGTAAAATGTTTTTTATCCACTAACAAGTTACTTTTAGTAATATAGACAGCTTTCCGTATTCACTTTTTCAAAACTAGCCAATTTTATTGAAGTGGTTTTATCATTTTGACCATGTGAAAATGTTTGTTTTTTAAAAAGTAATAATTAGATCAGGAAGCAGAATTCATTTTTTCCATCATATTTTCCCTTTTGGTTTCAACCATTTGTTTGATTAAAAATTCGATAATATGCGTGACCTCTTACTTTCTTAAGTGGTCTTATGATTTTGACCAGGACTGTATATATATACAGTGTGTCCATAAAGTCTGTGTGAACTTTAAAAAATTATAACTTTATTTGTATTTGCAATGAAAATAATCTGTAAAATGGATTTGAAAGAAATAAATCGATATTTTTTAAGCTTTTATTGACATTTAATTTAAGTTTCTACATCCCCTCCATCATTAGCAATACAAAGGGTAATACGATTTTTCAGTTCACAACAACATTTGCCAAATGATTTATAGTAATGCCTGAAATCACATTAGTTATTCTAGCTTTCAAATCTTCCAATGAACTAGGTTTGGTTGCATACACAATTGTTTTCACATGTCCCCATAAAAAAATCTAATGGAGATAAATCTGGCGAATGTTGAGGCCAATGAAATGGTCCACCCCTTCCGATCCATCTGTTAGGAAGTTTTTGATTTAGAAACTGTCTAACACGCCGAACAAAGTGACAAGGTGCTCCATCTTGTTGAAACACTGTATCATCTTTCAAGTTTAATTGTTCAAGTTGCGGTATAAAGTAATTCTGCAACATATCTAAGTATCTGTCACTGTTAATAACACGATCTTCAAAAAAATATGGCCCTATGATTCGATTTATTCCCAAAGCACACCACACATTAACTTTAAGAGAGTCCCTTTCATGTTCAACAGTTTCATTTGGGTTTACAGTTCCTCCAATTCGGCAATTATGCTTGTTGACCTTGCCACTACTGTGAAATGTTGCTTCATCAGAAAACAGTAAATTACTCACGAATGCATCATCATTGCAAATCTTTTCATTGAACTGGTGACAGAAAGTTAGCCGTGCATAATAATCCTCTTCTAACAAATGTTGATGTAATTGAATTTTGTCAGCTTTCATTTGAAGTTTTGCCCGCAGAATCCTATGCACAGCAGACTTTGGCAGCCCGAGCTCCAATGATGCCCGTCTTACAAACTTGTTTGGACTTGCAGTAAAGGATTCTTCTATGGAAGCAACACTGTCGTCACTGACACATGGCGTTCCAGACCGTGGTTTATTATGGACAGAGTCTGTCTCTTTAAATTTATTCATCCATTTTATAATGGTGTTCCTGTGAGGCGCTTTTTTTTTGGTTGTATTCAATGCTAAACTTTCTTTGTACAGCAATAGTAGATTTCAATTCAGCCAACGAAATGACACAGTTTACTTTTTCCTCAATTGAAGCCATTAAAAACAAAAGAAAATATTTTTTACTTATCTAAAAATTGTTACGAATTTTTTGGTGAACAATTATTCAATACCTATACTTAAAACTAGATACATAAAACTTTATAACATTTTTACAGATAATTTCTATTGCAAATATAAATAAAGTTATAATTTTTTTTAAAGTGCACACGAACTTTATGGACACTCTCTCTCTCTCTCTCTCTCTCTCTCTCTCTCTCTCTCTATATATATATATATATATATATATATATATATATATATATATATATATATATATAGAGAGAGAGAGAGAGAGAGAGAGAGAGAGAGAGATAGATAGACAGATAGATAGTTTCGTTTTTATACAAGCTTATGCACTAAAGTCATATGAATATATATTTTTTTAAATCAGAAATTCATTATATATAATAACTATTGGGGGTACCCGGTGTTGCCCGGGTGTATTGAGGTGTGTGTGGGGGGGGGGCAAACTAAAACAAAATAGAAAATAAAAGAACGTATAACCCTGTTTTAATATTATAAATAAAACAGCGAACGCGATGCACAATAAAGAATAAGCTCTGGCGTTGCCTGTGTGATGTGAGGTGGTGAGGGGTAACTCACCACAAAATGGAAAATGAAGTATATGCGAACGATGTTAAATATTATGACAAAAAAAAACAGCAAACGTGATGCAAAATAAAGAAACCCACGGTGTTAAAACATTTTTAAAAATTCGGAAAAACAACTAAAAAACAAATAACGTGATGGAAAAAAATGTGTAAAGACAACCGAAATAATGGCATACATAACCCTGTTTACATATTAAATCTTTAAATATCGAAAAATATATCTGATATCGCCATTCGAACTTGCAATTATAAGATAATACCAACAGGCCTATGACCGCGTCAACGAAATTATGTCGTTTTTTTTTAATATTTAAACTAATATAAGAAAGAACGTTTTTTGCGCGTGCGTGTATGGCTTAATTTTCATGAAGGAACAATTTGTTGCTACACCTCCCTGTAAATAAGTGCCCAGTTGGGGGTGAAGGAATTCATATTTTCACCCAATTATTCGATATTTATTGTCCGAGACTTCGTGCTTCAAAATGATATCGATGTCGTAAAAATCCGTCGCTTCTGTCAAAAGCTCTTTGCGAGACATACAATCATACATTTATACATACATACATACATACATGATGATTGCAACGTCTTGTCAGACGAGTGGCACTCCCTCAGACATTTAAAATCCATGAGCCCAAATGCCTGAGAGAGTATCTATACAAATATGATGTTACAGAGTATTAGCTTTGTAGGACAGCTAAGCCTCTCTCTCGGTTCAAAATGTTGAGATCCAGCAACAAGCAAGAGCAAGATAGCCAGCAACAAATTAACTTGCAGACCAGCTTAATGCGGGTAATGATCTGCCGCTTTATGTTTTTTTTTAATCAAAGATTTGCTTCTCCTAGAAAGGTTGCCTTCACCACGGCTTACGGGAGCCTTCTCCACCCCAATACACATATACACACACACAAATATACACGGTGCTAGTTGGCAGTTGACCCAGAAAAAGAGTTCATCCGCCCTACATACATACATACATTTAAACAGGTTTTTGCCCTTTATAAAATAGAAAATGATGATTTTTGTTGTAATGCATTTCCCTGATATCTTTCTATAAATAATTCATTCTAGAAAGGTATCTGGTTAGTATAAAAGGGACGACGAAAAGTTTGCTTATGGCTTTAAGTTACAGTGTTTATGTAAAATGACATGGGTTCGGTCTTTGTACACCCTGGTTGTCAGCTCGCGTCGTTAAGCACCGAGTCACATTTACTTCCTTTTTCCTGCTGCTGTTGTATCATTTTTTTATTTTTTTTATTTATTTTTTTTTTTGCTTTTGCATGGCATTCATTTCCTCGATATCTTTCTAGTTAGTTTTTTTTTATCGGAATTTTAAGATATGAACGCCGAAACGGTTGCTAGTATTCAAGGTGATAGTGTTTCCGTGGAATGAACTTTAAATTTGTTGCATCAAGGTAGTCAGTCACGGTCGTAAATCAATAAGTATTGTTCCTGTTTCTTCTGATCGTTGTTGTTGAGCATCGTTCATGACTATATCGTTGGAATTCTTTTTCTCGGTATATTTTTTACGATTAATCCATAGCTTATAGAGTACTTACGTGCGTAGATGAATTTTTTGTGGAATAACGTGGATTCGAGTTCGGCATATCCAGATTGTCAGTTCGTGTCGTTAATCAATGAATCCTCGCCAGGTCGCTGCTTCTTCACGTGCAATAAACTGAGTTAAAACATTCGAGAAAATTCAAGTGGGTATCGATTTATTATTTAATTACTTAGCCGGTTGCCCGGCGTTGCCGGTCGTAGATACGCTTAAAAATGATAGTATCATTTGTGGAGCTTACGCATTTATTATTATGGGGATAATTTTTATCGATTGTATAAGGAACGTAATATATGGCAGTTAAATCCAAACTAAATATATAGACATATATGGGTGTGTATGTGTATGCATGTGTGTGTGCATGTGTGTGACTGAGATGCCACCAGCTAGCATCGAAATAAAAACATACAACTTTCAATGTTTTATTCTTTCGCCTCTAAGGGACCCCAATCAACCAAGAATTGCACTGAGGAATGCGTAGTAAAAACCGAAGACACTTTCTCAAATATCCTGATTTGAAACCATGAAGAGACAACAACATTATCATGCGATATATAGGTAAACTTGCATGCTCTTTAAAACACTTCTTAAAACTGTAACATCCTGATTAAAAATATGCAAGAAGTAAACAAGAAAACAAGTTTCATTCGTTGCTACACATTATTTTACACTAGAGGGGACCCGGCGTTGCCCGGTTCTTTGGAGGTGTGTGTAAGGTGAGGGGGGTAAAGTAAAGAATAAGCGAATTAATAATCGTGTTTAAATATAAAAAAATAAACGACGTTAAACTTCTTTAAAGAATCGGCGAAACGAAAACCAAAAAAAAAAAGACAAACAAAAAAGCGAACAAACGTAAAACTGTTTTGAAAAAGAGATCGGAAAACAAAAAGCAAAAAGCAGTGGGAAAAATTATGAACGTGTTAGAAAAAGCAAAAACGAAGAAACACAGCGCAAAAAGAAAGAAAAATGGCATAGATAACCCTTGGATTCGGTTAAGTCCATGGTGTGTTTCACCCAGTAGCAAGCATAGAAGGAAAAGTTACGTTAAAATTCCATTCCATTTTTTTAAGTAACTACAAAACGAAATAAACCGAAAAAATGGCATAAATAACCCTTCGATTCGGTTAAGTCCAGTCCATTCCATTTCTAGGTTTTTTAAGTAATTACGAAAACACAAACCGGTGTTTCTTCGTAACTGTCCCTTATGGACGATCCCGCAACGGTGTAAGTGGTGGCGGGGGAAGGAACAATTTATTAGAAAGAAAAAATTACTACTTTCATTGATTTTTACCGATTTTGGCAGTGAACTCTCAGCAGAAAAAATATAGAAATCTAGGATTACCGAGGAAGTGGAGCGGTAATAGGCCTATAAAACACCTCAGATATTGTGCTGCAGTTTGTGCATAATACATTTGCATGAAATGTCTTGATTTTTAATCCTATTAAGGTCAAAATCAGAGGGGAAAAATGAGTTCATTTTATATATATATATATATATATATATATAGAGAGAGAGAGAGAGAGAGAGGATATAAATAGATTATTAATGGATTAACTTCACCGTAGGTTCATTTATTTTTTTTTGCATTATTAGCAGAAGTACTTGTCTTAGACTGGGTTACAAAATGTGTCTTCAAAAAATGGATTCTTATTTATAAAAGGATGCTAGGTTATAGGAAAGGGTGTGGGTGTAAAGAGATTGGTTAAAGCTTTTGTGCTATCAAAGCAAAAATAATCCCCTAAAACAAACATAAGGGGGCAGTCGTTGGCTTATTGACAAACACAAACGCATGGAAACTAACAAAGGTCCCCCGTTATTAGTGCCTCCATATGAGGTCCTACATCATTTGGTGTAAGTTCGCGATGTAACACGTAAAAACCTTCCCTTATCTATGGTGGGGTTTTCATGACATATCGGTAGCTCTACATCAAACGGTGTGAGCATGCTTAGGGTTCCCATTTATAAGTGATATTTCTGGGGCCCCGCCATTGTTGGTGGGGGGGTGATCGGTGTTACCCGTCAAAAGCACTCCCACACTTTGATGGGCTATCCTCTCATATTTGGTAATTCACGAGTGTAAATAAAACGTTATGAGCTTCCGCAGGGTTTTCAGTTGTGTGACTCCCCTAGGACCGCAACCATGTTGGTGGGGGTAAGTTGTGTAACTTGTCAAAACCCTACCCTCAACAAGGTGGGTTATTTTGACAATTTTACTAGCCCTACGTAAAATGGTTTGGGCGTTTATAGGGTTTCCACCCTGGGACCCCGCCCTTGTTTCGTGGTGAGTGACTTTATCGCAATCAGTTTTGTTCTTTGATACTTCTTCTGCCATTGTATATTGTCAGTTTCATATAATAGTAAACCACATATAAGCATTACTTCTAGATCTGTTTTTAACCACAGTTCCCGATGATTGTATAACGAATGCCGACAGCCCACTTGAGAACGCTGATCATGCATCTCACCTCAACACAGTAGAGATCCCTAGATGTAAAAGATATTTCTACGCCAGTAGTTTTTTTCCCCAGCACCGCTAGACCTTGGAATTCCATTCCAGGCCCCTGCTTCCCCAACTGTTCTGACGTGCAGAAGTTCAAGCGTAACGTGAACAGATATATTGCTGCCCAAATCCCCACATAGTACACCAGTAGATGTTACCCCTAATAGTATCCCCCCACACCAAAGTTGCAATGTACCTTGTTGGGATGAAAATGTAATAAAAATAATCATGAAATCACCTTTTTCTTCACCCTATTTACTTGCTTCAATATTTGTTACCAAGTAAGATTCATGATTTACTTGTAGTTTCATTAAAGGCTTTTGCAAGCAAAATCCGATCCCGCATTTTTCTAAATCCTACCCTCTGATGAGAAGGAATGTATTTTTCGAAACTCCGCGGATTAAAGACCATCCACGTATTTTGTGCTTCATTTTAAAATTAGATATGTTTTTAACTCTTTTCCAAAGTGTTTTTTAACATGTTTTATTAACTACTTGTCCTTATATATATATATAACTATATGCTTTCCGGCTGACTACAATATGGTTGTCTTCAAGTCTAACGTGAATAAGTTCTTGATGAGCCGTTCCATATAAGTTATCAAATTTACCAAATTTTCATTACTAATGATTACTATATTGTCCAATTTCTACTTTAACCCTTATCATTGAGTGGCCTCTTGGCCTTGATAATGTGGTGATGCCTATGTCAAAATAAATATCCAGAAAATATAGATTCTATTTCATATTTTCATATTTATTGATTGAATATATTTGTTATTTCGTGGAATTCTAACGGATACTTCTCGACGGATACTTTTCTGGTCAGAAAACATTAAAATAAGTCATGTTAAAAAAAAATTAGATTTAATGCATTTATATACAGTCAAAAGACGACTGTAAACCTGCATAGCAAAGGTATTATTATGAACTCCACTGGCAGTTTGTTTCAGGAAGCAGAAATACAGGGTGTCTAAAAAAGATTGACTGACTCTGTGACCTTCTATTACTCGTGAATTTTGTGTGTGAGTACATGTCTTGCCAAACATACAATCCTAAGGAGTTAAATTGATAAGTAAAATAAATAAGTCACTATTTATTTTCATATATTTCTTTTACATAAGAGTCACCACTTATAAAGGCCCGGAGGCCACTTGAGAATAAGGGTTTTATAATGTACAGTAGTCAATGGGATAATATTTTAGTAATCGTTAGTAATGGAAATTTGGTAAATGGGATTACTTAAGGAGGCGGTTCATCAAGAATTTGTTTATGTTGGACTTGAAGACAACCAAGTTGTAGTCAGCTTGCAAGCAGACAAATAGAAGACAGTTACATAGGCGTGCAGTTCTTAGAAAAAAAGCTTTGTTCATGGAATCTACGTTTTGATTTAGGCACAGATAAAGAGTGGAGAAAATTATTGATAGTGATTTCAGCAAGACGAGTTTTTTCATGAAAGATTGGCAATGGGCGTCCAGAGATTGGAGCTCAGATGAGAACCAATGAAAATAATAATAAAACATATACAGGCTCGTAATGTCTCTTCTGTTGGCAAATGTTGCAGGGAAGAGAAAAGGGCATCTCCCACTAAGCTACGAAGTATATTTTGAACTCTGTCAAGGCAGGATAAGCTGCTTCTAGCAGCTCCTGCCCAGATGTGACAAAAGTACACCATCTTCGGACGTAGTTGGCTTTTATATAGACAGAGAATTTCATCAGTAGTGAGATATCTACTGGAACGGTACGCGTTCCATTTCAGATCAGATAAATGTAGATGTTGATAAATATTATCTCTCATTCTGTTTGTGTTCTAATTGATTGTGTCTATTTGGGCTGGTAGATGTTCGTGGTCTTCCAGAACGTTGGTTACTGACGTTGTGCATAGTTCCGTATACTTTAATGTGTTCATTCTGATACAAGTAAAGCTACGTCGCGTTGTGTGGAGTCTTCTGAAACTATCTATTAAATTCTTTAGATTTTCATGACATACTAGTGCTTCTACTACAACTTTAATATCATTTTTTTTCAAATGCTAGTTGTACGTTTCCTATTATGAAGGGTTGGCTGCATCTGAAATGAAAAAATATACAAGATTGTATGGATTTTAAAACTACAAAAAACAAATTGTCTTTCAAAAAGTTAATACATCTTTTGGAGACACCCTATATACGCGGAGAAGGCTGCTTTTATCTGTTCAGACAAAAACGACGTAAGTATAGCTGTGGATAAGGCGAAGATATTGCTCAAGTGCGCTTGTATAATCGTGTGTTGTTTATGAACACATACATCTGCTAGATACTTTGCGTATCTCGTAGAACTGTATCCATAAATTGGGTAAGTAATTTTTATAACTTCCATCAAAATCGAATTTGTATAAGGAGATTGCATAAAGTTACGTTATAGAAATAACCAGTGACGTTCATTGAATTAATTTCAAGTCAGAATTATATACAAAAGCGATAAATTGTATCCGTGTGTCTTTTTATTCATAGTTAAATTATCTTGTTTATTTGTTTTGGGCTGTAAAGACTTAATAAACGAAGGACAAATAAATGAGCATTCTGTAATGTTTATTTTCAAAATATTTCTCACTCGAAATATAATAAAACTAGCTAGCTACCCGGCGTTGCCCGGTGGTAAAATACGCATAAATATGATATTCGTACAGAAGCTAAAATACGTGCATGCGAGAATATAGTTTTTTTTTTCTAAACAGTCCATTTCTTGTAAGTAAAAATATATACTCGAGGTGAGATCGAAACCAAAACATAAAAACAGTTAGACAAGTACAATAACCATTTTGTCAAATGGACACGATCTTAAGAAAATATTTACAAGCATGCTTAATCATGACATAAGAAATATGTCATGTGACTCATCCAGGCATGCGCATTAGTGAAACAAACTTCCGATTGCCATCACTTACCAATGTTTCAATGTTGGCCCCTTTGTACCACTTTTTTCTGGATTAAAACCGAGCGTAAAGTTGACCATATACCTGAATACACTATATTCAAAATTTAAAGTCTATAGATCCAAAATTCGAAGAGTATATAGGTTGAGAAGTGTCCTCTTACACACACATTCTCGCTTTTATATATATATACACACACACACACACACACACACACACACATATATATATATATATATATATATATATATATATATATATATATATATATATTGATTATAACCTTAAATCGCGAACACTAATTTTTTTTTGTATTAACTAACTCGGTTCCGTTTCTAGGAAAGAACAGATCATATGTGAAAATAATTAAACCACTGTATCCTTTGAATTATGTAAACTACCGTTCTAGTATTTGAGATTATACCCAAAGTGTTTCGGTAGATATAATCTCCGACCATATTAAGCTATGTTTTATCTAACCCGGAACTTAAATGTCGAACTGATCAATCTATACGAAATTCCAAAATCTACATTGATACATTGTTCACGTCAAGCCATACCAGTGTATAAATAATCAGTAATTCTGTTGTCCAGTCATATAATACGTTTTTACATAATATCTTTATTTATGCAGATTATTGAATCAATCCTCTACTGAATATTATATACTACGTTCAATAATTTGCCCAGATGACTAATTCGAAAGGAAGAAAAAAGTCTGTCTCTGCTTTCTCGGTATTTTCATGGCAAGTGTTCGTCTGAGCTACAATCTATGGTCCGCCTCTTGGCCTTTTGTCCAAGATCAAAGTGTAGTATCTGTTCCGGCAGATACTGCAAGCTATGACTAGCTATGACTAGCAAAGACCAGATGTGGGGGCAACTCCACATGTCTGACCTTTAACCAGCTCCCATTTCCCACCTGTCGGGAGCTGGTCCCCTTTTTTCCCTTCCCCCTCCCTTCACTCCTCACATTAAAAATTGGCCTTGTGCCTAATTTGCTCGGTGGGGGAGCAAATAAATACCATCTGTTCCGGCAGATACTGCACTTAAGATAATTTGTACCAGTCAATGGAGGGGAAACCCTCTATACTGGGAAAATTATTATTTTTGGTAACCAGAGTGACCCCTTTTAGGGGAGCTGGTTTTTACCTCACATTAAAAACGGCCTTGTGCCTAATTTGCTCAGTGGGGGAGCAAATAAATACCATCTGTTCCGGCAGATGCTGCAGGCTATGACTAGCTATGACTAGCAAAGACCAGATGTGGGGGCAACCCCACATGCTTGACCTTTAACCAGCTCCCATTTCCCACCTCTCGGGAGCTGGTCCCCTTTTCCCCTTCCCCACCCCTTCACTCCTCACATTAAAAATCGGCCTTGTGCCTAATTTGCTCGGTGGGGGAGCAAATAAATACCATCTGTTCCGGCAGATACTGCATTTAAGATAATTTGTACCAGTCAATGGAGGGGAAACCCTCTATACTGGGACAATTATTATTTTTGGTAACCAGAGTGCCCCCTTTTTGCCTACTTTTAGGGGAGCTGGTTTTTACCTCACATTGAAAACGGCCTTGTGCCTAATTTGCTCAGTGGGGGAGCAAATAAATACCATCTGTTCCGGCAGATACTGCAAGCTATGAATAGCTATGACTAGCTATGACTAGCAAAGACCAGATGTGGGGGCAACCCCACATGCCTGACCATTAACCAGCTCCCATTTCCCACCTCTCGGGAGCTGGTCCCCTTTTTCCCTTTCCCCTCCCTTCACTCCTCACATTAAAAATCGGCCTTGTGCCTAATTTGCTCGGTGGGGGAGCAAATAAATACCATCTGTTCCGGCAGATACTGCACTTAAGATAATTTGTACCAGTCAATGGAGGGGAAACCCTCTATACTGGGACAATTATTATTTTTGGTAACCAGAGTGCCCCCCTTTTTGTCTACTTTTAGGGGAGCTGGTTTTTACCTCACATTAAAAACGGCCTTGTGCCTAATTTGCTCAGTGGGGGAGCAAATAAATACCATCTGTTCCGGCAGATACTGCACTTAAGATAATTTGTACCAGTCAATGGAGGGGAAACCCTCTATACTGGGACAATTATTATTTTTGGTAACCAGAGTGCACCCTTTTTGCCTACTTGTAGGGGAGTTGGTTTTATCCTCACATTAAAAATCGGCCTTGTGCCTAATTTGCTCAGTGGGGGAGCAAATAAATACCATCTGTTCCGGCAGATACTGCAAGCTATGACTAGCTATGACTAGCTATGACTAGCAAAGACCAGATGTGGGGGCAACCCCACATGCCTGACCTTTAACCAGCTCCCATTTCCCACCTCTCGGGAGCTGGTCCCCTTTTTTCCCTTCCCCCTCCCTTCACTCCTTACATTAAAAATCGGCCTTGTGCCTAATTTGCTCGGTGAGGGAGCAAATAAATACCATCTGTTCCGGCAGATACTGCAAGCTATGACTAGCTAGGACTAGCTATGACTAGCAAAGACCAGATGTGGGGGTAACCCCACATGTCTGACCTTTAACCAGCTCCCATTTCCCACCTCTCGGGAGCTGGCCCCCTTTTCCCCTTCCCCCTCCCTTCACTCCTCACATTAAAAATCGGCCTTGTGCCTAATTTGCTCGGTGACGGAGCAAATAAATACCATCTGTTCCGGCAGATACTGCAAGCTATGACTAGCTAGGACTAGCTATGACTAGCAAAGACCAGATGTGGGGGCAACCCCACATGAATGACCTTTAACCAGCTCCCATTTCCCACCTCTCGGGAGCTGGGCCCCTTTTCCCCTTCCCCCTCCCTTCACTCCTCACATTAAAAATCGGCCTTGTGCCTAATTTGCTTGGTGGGGGAGCAAATAAATACCATCTGTTCCGGCAGATACTGCAAGCTATGACTAGCTATGACTAGCTATGACTAGAAAAGACCAGATGTGGGGGCAACCCCACATGCCTTACCATTAACCAGCTCCCATTTCCCACCTCTCGGGATCTGGTCCCCTTTTTCCCTTCTCCCTCCCTTCACTCCTCACATTAAAAATCGGCCTTGTGCCTAATTTGCTCGGTGGGGGAGCAAATATATACCATCTGTTCCGGCAGATACTGCAAGCTATGACTAGCTAGAACTAGCTGTGACTGGCAGGGACTGGATGTGGGGGCGGCCCCACATGCCTGACCTTTAGCCGGCTCCCATTTCCCACCTCTAGGGAGCTGGTCCCCCCTTTCCCTTCCCCCTCCCTTCACTCCTCACATTAAAAATTGGCCTTGTGCCTAATTTTCTCGGTGGGGGAGCGAATAAATACCATCTGTTCCAGCAGATACTGCAAGCTATGACTTGCTATGACTAGCAAAGACCAGATGTGGGGGCAACCCCACATGCCTGACCTTTAATAAGCTCCCCTTTCCCACCTCTCGGGAGCTGGTCACCTTTTTCCCTTCCCCCTCCCTTCACTCCTCACATTAAAAATTGGCCTAGTTCCTAATTTGCTCGGTGGGGGAGCAAATAAATACCATCTATGGTCCGCCCCTTAGCCTTTTGTCCAAGATCAAAGTGTAGTATCTGTTCCGGCAGATACTGCAAGTTATGACTAGCTAGGACTAGCTATGACTGGCAGGGACCGGATGTGGGGGCGGCCCGACATGCCTGACCTTTAGCCGGCTCCCATTTCCCACCTCTCGGGAGCTGGCCCCCCCTTTCCCCTCCCTTCACTCCTCACATTAAAAATTGGCCTTGTGCCTAATTTGCTCGGTCGGGGAGCAAATAAATACCATCTGTTCCGGCAGATACTGCAAGCTATGACTAGCTATGACTAGCAAAGACCAGATGTGGGGGCAACCCCACAGACCTGACCATTAACCAGCTCCCATTTCCAACCTCTCGGGAGCTGGTCCCCTTTTTCCCTTCCCCCTCCCTTCACTCCTCACATTAAAAATCGGCCTTGTGCCTAATTTGCTTGGTGGGAGAGCAAATAAATACCATCTGTTCCGGCAGATACTGCAAGCTATGACTAGCTATGACTAGCAAAGACCAGATGTGGGGGCAACCTCTCATGCCTGACCTTTAACCAGCTCCCATTTTTCACCTCTCAGGAGCTGGTCCCCTTTTTCCATTCCCCCTCCCTTCACTCCTCACATTAAAAATCGGACTTGTGCCTAATTTGTTCGGTGAGGGAGCAAATAAATACCATCTGTTCTTCAGATGCTGCACTTCATTTTCTTGTTCTCTTTCGGTGGAGGAGAAATCCTTCACGACTGAGACAATTTTTATTTTAGTACCTTTTCTCCACGTTAAAAAACGACCTTGGTGTCTAACTCTCTCTCGTGGGGAGGCCCAGTAAATAGCTACAATCTATGGTCCGCCCTTACCAAACTCTCACAAGGAACATTCGTCTAGCCGAAAACGCTATCAATAATTTCCTCCACGCTTTACCTATGCCTAAACCTAAACGTAGATTCCATGAACAAAGCTTCTTTCTTAGATCTGCACGCCTGTGGAATTTTCTTCCGTTTTCCTGCTTTCCAGCTTATTACAATATATTTGTCTTCAAGCCCGACGTAAACAAGTTCTTGATGAGCCGTTCCACTTAAGTTAACAATTTTACCGAATTTCGATTACTAACGATTACTATATTGTCCAATTGACTACTATCGACTCTTTAACCCTAATCCTCAAGTGGCCTCTTAGCCTTGATAAGTGGCGATGCCTATGTAAAAAATGGCATCTCTTTTTTTCATTCTTAAACTGAATTCATTGATAAGAAAAGATAAACTTAAATGCTCAAGTACACACGGGCCCGAACAGGAGATCTTACGATCTGTAGCCGAATACGCTACAACTGAGCTATATTTCCAGATGTCAATAATACTGTTTCCTTTTTTTTAAGGAGAAATAGTTTGTTAAGATTGAATTACCATCCTTGTAGGTGTAACATAAAATAATTTCCTGTCAAAATTAATTCTAGACTAGTTTTAAGATCGGATTTTTTTCGATTTTTTATACTGTTCGTATAAATTCCTATACACAACATGCCTAAGCAAGCAGCTAGACACATAAATTACCTTTGGTTGAAATTTGCAAAAGAAACACTCGGCCATTTCGGAACCTATAGGGAAGTAACTGACACACATACGTACAAAGTGATATATATATATATATATATATATATATATATATATATATATATATATATATATATATACAAGCTGTACCCTGCCACGCGTTGCTGTGGCTAAATTTGGTGTAACGGAAAATTCTAATAAAAAGAGAAAATGCATGTTTCTTATATTCTTAGTACAGCAATCCACTCTAAAAAAAAATGAAAAAAATGGTACTCTTGCAGAATTGGATCCTGATCCTCAGATTACCGTAAATCATTGCTTGGGCTCGACCAACAATCAGTGGATAAAACTAACGTTGAAACTCTAAATGTTTTTTTCTGTATACAAAAATATCAGTTAGTAATTAATATTTGAGTGATGGGGGGGGGTTACTATACACAGATTCGA
Organism: Euprymna scolopes; assembly: GCF_053919585.1. NCBI lineage: Eukaryota > Metazoa > Mollusca > Cephalopoda > Sepiida > Sepiolidae > Euprymna > Euprymna scolopes. Next base: position 93,862,563 of record NC_136501.1, on the reverse strand, counting down.
AAAAGTTGTCCAAAAACAAACGAAAGCAAAGGTAAGGTAAGTTACATTCTCTACCTAACTGGATAATTGCTTAGTGTTTTATATGTAAGGTGAACTGTTTAATCGGCCCAAAAAACAAAAATGGTTGCAGACTGTTGAATACGTTAAGTTTGGGAAATTAAGTTGAAAACTAAAAACTATACAATACAGTGTCAAAAACCCACCGAATATGTTACCATGACATAGGCTGACATAATCAGTGGGTTTGTGACAGTATTTTGTATAGTTTTTTTTAGTTTTAACTTACTTTCTCAAACTTAATATAATCAACAGTGTCCGCCACCATTTGTATCTTTCAAATACATCGATAAACACTGTTTTTCGAGCTGACTAAACGTTAGATTAAATGAAAAGGGTTTGTATTAACAGATACAAAGAAGTTGTCAAAAAATGAATATATAACAAATAAATGTTGTCAAAGGCAAGAAAAGTAAATGTTCTACCTAACTGGATAAGATTGTAGTTTTTTTTATGTAATGTATAATGTTTAATCAGTTCAAAAAACATGCAGTGTTTATCGGTATATTTGAAAAATACAAATGGCGGCAGACTGTATCGAACACGTTAAGTTTGGGGAAATTTTGGGAAAATGCGTTTAAACTAACAAAACTATACAAAATCCTGTTAGGAACTCACTCAATATATGTTACTGTGATGTAGGCTGACATATAATCAGTGGTTTTAAATTTTGATCGATACAGGTAACGACTTTTAAGAGTCCCTTTTAGTGATTACCTGGTTTGAAGATATACAACTAAATGGCAAATCTGCCCCAAAAACCCGGTATTATTTTACTTTAAGGCCCGTTTCATGTTCGTATATAACGAAATATTTTATTGTAGATTTCAGTGTACTAAAAACGAATCTGCAAACCGTGTCCGTCGCAAGGAATTGGAATGCATCCTACTAAATCCTGATTGCCACCGCTGCTGAATTTTAAAAATAAAATCTGGGGGTGATGACACTTTAGAAGAACAGCATACAATAAAATTATTTTTTAAACATGGAAGAATCAAGCATCAGTTTTTGAGTGACATAGATTCTAAGAAGGCAGGGGGGTCTGTGGTGATGACAGATGCGGGAAGAGTACGGAAATCAGAACAGCAGAGTTGATTTGTGAAATAACGAATTTCATAGATAAGAATCGTCGTGTGTTTATTGGGGCAATAACTGCACAGCTTGATGTCAGTGTGAGAACTGTCACATAACGAGGAACTGACGATGCGGAAGATTTACGAGAAGTTAATTCCAAAGATGCAGTCACCAATCCCATTTTTTTCACACACTATTTAACCAAAATTGGCATCAAGGCACTTCCTCACCCTCCCTACAGTCCAGACCTTGCTCCATGACTTTACGTATTTTCCTAACCTCAAGGAAAACATTACAGGCTGCTTTTATCAGACAATTGAGGAGATGAGCATTGATACGTTCACGCAAGAGGATCTTCATGGGGTCTTCCACAAGATGTTTGAGCGGTACAACAAGTGCATTACAGCCGAAAGAGATTACTTCGAAAGGGGACTAGAGCTTCGTATGCGTACTATTAAAAAAAGTGACAACACGAAAGAAAGTCTGGAAACTTATTGAAGGCACCTCGTATATCTGATCAGATTGAAAATATTCTCTCTATACACACGTGTTTCCTGATTTTATCAATTAAGTTTCACGCTGTTCTTTCTTGGATTTTTCTTCTGGTATTTTAGACGCGTTTGTGATTGACTTATTTTTTTTTATATTTGTGAACATTATCTAGAAAAATAAAATGATCCGGTTAACGTTGCTACGTGTCATATTTGGTTCACAGATTATTATAATCCATGGTTTCAAGTATCTTCATGTTGTCATTGTTTATTTCGTTTTCTTATAAAAACACATTATCGGAAAACTTTAAGCAAAATAGCATTATACTCTACAATTCGTTATCTTTTTTTCTGTTTTGAATGCGTTTTTGTATTTTTTTTAGGAGGTCTGATTTGCCATTTTTTCACAAATCATGTAAGACTATCACACGTATGTTTCGCAATACTCTTAGGAATTAAAATATAATTGGTTTCGCTTCTCGATATCGCTTTAGAGTCTATTTCTTATTTACTATTTGAAATAATTTAACCGATAGTAATTCATAAAACATATAAACTTAAGAATGAACGGAAACAAAAGTACTACTTAATATGACGACGCAACTAATCGGAAATGAAAAAACAACGGCAAAATATATTTAGGGAAAAAACAGTGTTGTGAGGTGTCCACCCTACAGATAATGATGAAAATAATCACTTTAAAATGGGAGAATATATCCCTTGTTGAAATATTTCACTTTGAAAACGGGAGAATATATCTCCCGTTGTTTGCACACATAATTTACACTTGGCAGTCGGACTAACGTATAACTACACTGGATATGTAGAAAAATAAATTCAAAGGTTGCTCGTTTTTATAGTACAAGTGCCTTGTCATAGCTGTTCAACTTTTTGAGTTAAAAAATAGGAGGCTTTGCAAATTTGCTATATTTATTTTTTCCTCAATATATTTTGTATCAAGCTGTATTTTCCTTTCGGTCGTTTTCGGTACCACAACAAAAGGCAAACGTAGTCGATGAGAAAAATACAAAATTACTTGATTATAAGGCAGTATTGTTTGATAAAGGCAATATGAGAAAGCGACTGCATAAAAAACTAAAACTGATTTATAAGAAATCGACACATTTAAATGGTGTAAAAATAAATGCAGTAACAGACACAACTAATCCACGAATAAAAGAAAACACAACTAATAGATGAGAAGATAAATTTAATGGATACGAAAAACGAGCAAATATATAAATGTAATTCACAGGTACCTAAAAAAGGATAAACTAAATTCGATTAGTCAAAAAATAAAAAAAACTGAACGATAATTAACAGAAATATTCAAGCGATTACAAACACAACTAATCGTTAAGTGAAAGAAGACAAACTGAGTGATTGTAATGAAAAAAATAATCAATAAACAAAAGGGGGGGGAATTAATCGATTTATTTAGACAAAACTTATTGAAAAACAATTAAGGCAAAATTAATCAATAAGAAAAAAGACAAACCGTATTGGAAAAGGGAGGCAAAATTAATCGATGAAAAATCAGTAAAAAAAAAAAATAGTTAATCAGAAAAGGTTACAATATATGATTTAGTAATGGTGTCAAAAATTAAAAAAAAGAAGATAAAACTATCTATTTTATCCTATTTCTATCTTTCCTGCTATACTCTTTTGTTGTAGTATATGTGCTTTTTACCGTTTTTTTAATATTTATCCCAGCCTCATCTTTCTACCAGTGGAAACCTGCCCGTGTGTCTCTTGTCTGCGCATCAATCTATCTTTCGATTTATCGATCGATCTATCTACGTGGCTATCTATCGATTTTTCTATCTGTCTATATATCTATCTATTTCCCCCAATCTCTCTCTTTGTCTCTCTCTCTCTCTCTCTCTCTATCTCTCTCTCTCTCTCTCTCTATTAGTGGTCTGGCAAGGCTACAGGGAAGACGACCGAAGCAGCAAAATGTAAGCTTGCCTGCATAACCCTATATATACAAATGAAACAAATTTGGGCATATTTTATTGATTTCAAAATATTTTATTTTGCAATTGTCATAACATTTTTTACCATAGATCAGCATTATAATCTTCAAAAAGCCATTACATTTTCATGTAGCTTCGTCCCCTAGAACAAAAGATATCATCATTTCAATGTTCAATTTGTCTACCAGTATAAATATATCCATAGATATACCACGTTTTTGACAATTTTATGAATTCCAAATCTCAGCGAATATTGATCAGAATTTAACAAATGAAAGCTCGTTGGAAATGTAATGACCTGAATAGTGTAGTGTAGTGGAAATATAACTGCTCAAATGCACTTGTGGTGTTAGGTTGTGTAAGGTGTTAACTCTGGTAAAAATCGCCTGTTCCTCATTCAACCGATTATTTCGATTATCGATTATCGACGCTATGTAGCATTGCCCTTAAACTCGTACATGAAGGTGATCAGCCATCATCCAGAGCCTATTTTTGTCACTTGTTTACAGCTATAAATTGATACAATTATAATTTTTTTTTTGTTTTCTTCATCTCGCAAATGAATTACAAATTACCTGATAATTTCCCCAAACCTGTTGCCTTGATAGAGGGAAAACTAAAACTTGCTGTTTTGGTTTCAAATGATCTGAAATAACAGCAAGAGAGACTTGATTCCAAACAGTTCTCCAGTTCTCCTTATATCTCCTATATTTGGTTTTCACGCATAAGCATCATATTATACTGCAGATATTAATAATCGTACCCTATTTCCTACAGTTATATTTTCCCTTCCATCAAGGCCAGAGGTTCCGGGGAAATATATAAAAATTGAATAATACTGAGCGCAGTGCCATTATTTTTTGTTGATGTATCTTTTATAGTTTTAGCATATATTACTAAATGGGAAAAAATGTTTTAACGAATAGAAACAAAATTACTCTAGTTCAACATTATTAAAAACAACATTATATATATATATGTATGTATATATATATATATATGTATATATATAACACAAAATGTGTATTATGTATGTATGTATTTTCGTTTTTTGTGTATGTCCGCGAAAGACTTTTTTCCGAGAAGCGATCAGTCGGCTAACTCCTTCCTAAGACGTTTTATATCATGTCTAAATGATAATATCTAAGAGTTACAAACAGGGGTCGCGTGTGTATTTAATTTGCCTGAATTTTACCAGCTCGCCGCTTCGAAAAGCGAATGATTTGGCTTGCAGCGCAAATCTAGGTCAGACACCACGCCACTTCCTCACACCCGTTAATTTCGCTCTCTAAACATGCACTTAAAGCCCTCATCAGTTCCTTTACCTCGTGGCCGAAACGGTTAGTTGTCTGGCTTTTTCCCCTTTCGTTTCCACCTTCGCGTCAAGGCTTCGGGGTTCAATCCTTCCTTCATACTAAAATATTTTTTTACACCTCCACACACTCGGGTAACGCCGGGTACCCCCCGCTAGTGAAAATAAAATAAAAATTAGACGAGGAGGAGAAATAGAGAGAGAAACTCTAATAAGACATTGTTGGGCTGTCGCTTTTCAAAATAGTCGTCAGAACCGGGGGGAGGGGTAGCATTGTTTAAAAATAGTTTATAATCATTAGAACAAGTGATACCCAAGGTTAGCTTGATTAAAAGAACAGTCAGTATTACTCAACTAAATCCGTTTTGGAGATTTTTATGGAGCAATACCGTGTGAGGACGAAAATTATCATGATGAAAGAGGACTCCCTTTCTGTTTGTTGTCAAACATCGTTTTATGGTCAACATTATTGTGAACTAGCAGGGATACCCGATGTTGCAGTGGCAGGCAGGCTCGAACCCGTGAGGCGAAGGCGGAAAACAAAGTGGAGATGTGTTTAAGGATGTTGGTTAAGCAAAAAAGAAAAAAAGGAGGACAATTGAAAGCGCAAAAAAGTGGTAGTAGGTAGGCAGGCTCTAACCCTTACCGCGAAGGAGGAAAAGAAAGTAAAAAGAAGGGACATGATTGCTATTGCGTCCATCACAAACTGGAAGTGATGTTCGTTTAAATTAAGGCGTGACAATCGAACAGGGGGGATGACTTTCGAAAATATCGGCGAAAAACAAGACTCCTCTTTGTAGAAAACTGGCCTATTGAGGGTGAAGAAATTAATGTTTTGGTTTATTTTTTATATTTGTCGTCCGAAGGTTCAAGCTACAATTGTTACCGATCTTGTAAAAATCTGTCGGGCCAGTCGAAAGTTTTAGACAAACATACATACATACATACATACATACATACATACATACATGCGTACATTTTAACATACAGGTGATATTTATATTATAGATGTATTTAATTAAAGTTTAAAATGAAAGTCAAGTATCATGCTTGATTATTACTCCAAACAGAAACATTCATTTCTAACTCACCTCCGTCATATCAAAGAACCTACTATTCATTTAATATGCCTGGCCTTACTTGTTTAACGATGACAATGGATTCAGTTTAATTTTAAACAAAAACATTCATTTCGAACACGGCTTATTATATCAAAGAAACTACTTGATTTTATATGGCGAGCCTTTCATCTCATGCGGAAATATAAATTCTCAAATGCACTTGTGATGTAAGGTTGTGTAGGGTATTAACTGTGATAAAAATCGCCTATTCCTCTTTTAGCGGATTATTTCGATTATCGATTATCGACACTTATTGAAGACATCCCGATACAAAACTTGCTTTAAAACACTGCCAGGGACAGAAACTATGTTTGTGTGAAATTTCATAAAAATCGGGCCAAATTTTTTTTCCGTATCCATAGAGAACGAAATGACACACACACACACACAGACAAAGTCCATTTTTATATAATAAAGATATTGCAGGAAATATGAAAGATTCTTTAATAATCTGAAAGAAAACGACATAAAGCATGCATGATGTAAGATCCAATGGTTTAAAATGTGGCTTCTACAAACAGGAAATCATTTAATCATCGCCAACGAGATCTCCGATTGGATTGAAACTTTATAGATCAGATCAAACAGAGGGTTACTTTATTTCTATTAGTCAGCTTTTTTTTTTTTTTACTCGCCAGATTGATTAGATGGTCTGTCTGTCGGATGGGGGAAGAACATGCTATTATCATTGAAAGATTATTGAATAACACCTGATTAATTTTGAAAAAAAGCCTGCGCTGTCGAAAACTACTTCTCTCCTGAGTCGGCATGCTTTATTTCAGTAGCAACAAAAATCCATGGTGGCTGAATATAACAGAACGCATATGATAACAGAGCGCATATGATAAGATCAGCAACAGAAAAGGATAGATAGTAAGCGATTATACTATCAGCAGAAGCAGAGTTTAAACGTGTAAGCAAATTTACAAGTGTGCTGGACCTTGCGTCTGAGGAAAAAGAAAAATAACACCGTGATCGAGAAGAAACAATGTCGGCGTCGAAAGAAATAGACGTGTAAAATAGAAAAGAAAAGAAAAGAAAAAAGTGCGTGTAGTAAAGCAGTAGCGAGAGACTTTTAAGCTGGTGTCAGGACGGGGGAAAGAAAAAAACGGTAATAAGCGACTAGTGTTAAAAAAGAAAGAAAAGCCAAATCGGATTTATTTATTTTTGTTTGTTTGTAGCTACTAAGCAACGCCTGTAACGTTACATGAAGACAGTGTCAAACTAAGCGGAGAGCTGGTAGAGCACATGGTGTTCCATAATGGTCACTAATTTTAGTACGTTCTGGGCTAAACAATGTTTAATATCGGTGATTTAACGGAAGACAAAGTGTCAACGTGATTATTCCGTGTATCATATACCTTCCGATTCTTAGAAAGATACGAAAATAAATCCGCGTGCAAGTCGGTGAATATGTGATTGAAGAATTTACGCACGATAGATTTATGGAAAAAGAAAAAGAAAGCCAAAACTTCAATCTGATCACATTTAAAGATAACAGAAATCCCATGCTGTTTGAAAAGCGAGCCCACCTGCACACAAAAATACTTTCTTTTTAAACGACGTCTTTTATTTCTGCAACTGTCACTTTGATAAAATAATCGGACTGTCGGTGATGTAGCACCTTTCAAAATGCCTGCATTGTCTACGGAAATGCTCAAAGAAATCTGAGAGTGTTAAATTTATTTGCTTGAACAGCTGATGTCGTCGCCGTTTTTGTTGGAGTAGGTGGCGAGTATATCCTGTTTTTTTTGTTTTATCCCCCCCCCCCGCCAACCACAATAACACATCATTGAGGCGATTGTTTCTAGGGAGAAGAAGAAACATTTTTGTATGCAACATTGCAGCTCCAAGATTTGCCGTTTCTGTCAGTATGTCGGTTTATGTTTTTTTTTTTTTTATGCTGGTTGAAATCGCGTTATCAGGGCAAAGCAACCGGATGCAACAGAATATATTTTGATAAACAATCGGCCACCTATCCTCGATCAAACGTTTTGTCGGTCTATATAACTAGGCACGTCTACAAATAGCACTTCCGAACTACTTTAACGAATATAGATAAAGTCCTCTATATGTTATATCTCTCTTTATCTCACTATCTTTCTATATATCTCGCGACCTCTATATCTCTTTCTTTCTCTATTCTCACTATATATATATATATATACATATACATATATAAATATATGCATATATATACATACATATATTTATATATATATATATATATATATATATATATATATATATATATATAGACGCACAAGCAAAAGTACCCGTCGTGGACTGGGTTCAAAAACAGCCTACAGAAAATGGACTCTAATTTATGAAAGTGTGATAGGTTATTAAAATGAAGGGTTGTAAACAGATAGCTTCGAATTTGGGGGTATCAAAACCAAAGCTAAATATGATGAAAGTAAAAAAAAAAAAGATAAACTCCATAATTTATTATACCATACCTGTTCACACTGAAACACTTACCACAATATTCTGTCGATCTATATTAAAACCCTTGTTAAACTTCGTGACATATGTCCATTCTATGGAGGTCAGGCGCGAATGCAGATTCCACAATTTCATTATACCATCCCTATTTAAGTTAAAACATACTTATCAAAGTATTATTATGTATATCTATATCAAAAACTCCTGTAAACGTTTTTTTTTTAATTTAAATTTTTTTTTTATTTCCATACTTTGTGGACCAAGCGCGTATGCAGACCCCAAGTTTATAATGAATCATTATTATGCCAGATCAAACATACCCATTCCTGTGTCTCGATACATCTATCATTATATGAGATCAGTTTTCTATAATAGTAAACCATATAGGAGCCTATTCGTGACTAGACACACACACTGACTTTCATTAATATATATATATATATATATATATATATATAAGGTGTTTTTAATGTGTAAACGTTAAAATGATAGATCTATATTCTTTAATTGCTAATGTTACAACCATCTTTATTTGGAGTTCGGTTTTATTTCGTAATTCAATATGTTTTTTAGTATAGACAGAGCCACATGCCACACAGCGCACGATATGTTCAATTTATCCGAAAGAAGCATTTAATGAATGAATGCTTTCAGTAAATAGAAATGTCACCTGGACACATCTTCCGTGCGATTTTAAACTATAAGATTACTTTTTCCGATCTGTAAAACGTTATGTCTTCATTGATAGACACAAAAAAATTGACAAATTTGAAGACAACATTTGACGCGTTATTGTCATAATACAGCCTAATTTAATGTGTATAGCTCGGATACTTAAACCTCCTGAGTTTCCCGTATGCACGGGAACCGCCGTCCCCACAATTGTATTTGAATTATATATCCTTAGTATGTACCACAATTTAAGTTTGCCGCCTCCAAAAGAAATACCATCCATATACTTACATATATACAGGGTGTCCGTAAAGTTACTATACAGTCTTATTGTTTGCCTTGATTGTTACAGTCTTTTCGGATGCAACACGTGTATTTTCTGAGATTTTTTATAAACATAAAGGTGTTATTTCTTTTTTATTTCTTTTGTTACAAATAAACATTTTAATACAATATCTTACTGTACTGTTAATATATTACTGTATAGTAACTTGTAAGACTGTATAGTAACTTTACAGACACCCTGAATATATATATATATATATATATATATATATATATATATATATATATATATGTGTGTGTGTGTGTGTGTGTGTGTGTGCGTGCGCGCGCGCGTGTGTGTGTGTGTGTGTGTGTGTGTGTGTGCGCGTGTGTGTGTGTGTGTGTGTGTGTGTGTGTGTGTGTGTGATGAGAATAATGGGATAGTTTTCAAGGAAATAGAGAAATAAAAGGAATAAACCAAGTTCGGTATTCATCAACGTTTCGTCATCTTCATTAAGACTTCCTCTTGAGAAATTAAATTAAGAAAACAAAACACCAGTACAAATATTTTAACATTTTTCTTGTGAAAATTGTGACGCTGTTCCATTTCAACAATGGAAAACAACGTTGGAAATTCAAAAAAGAGGTGAAGGTTGCGTTGTTAAAGAGATACACACACACACACATACACATATGTGTGTATGTGTATGTGTGTGTGCATAGTTGTATTTATAAAGTCTCTTTGATGGAAAACCTATTGATCTATCACAAAACAGAGCATTGTTTTAAATTTCTTTTTTACACGAATACTATAAAAAAAATTTTCGAAAATTAAAATATCAAATACCGACATTCAATTTTGCAGTTTTAAAATTACATTAATTATAACTGTGTTTTTTTTAATTATAACGAATGCTTTTATCGGATATACAACGAGTATATATATATATATATATATATATATATATATATATATATATATATATATATATATATATATATATATATTTAAATAAGGGAGTAGTCACCAACAATGTGTATTTTTTAACATTATTTTATTATTTCGTGTCTTGGTTTTTCATTGAGAATTATGTTTGTATCATTGTAATAATGTTTTTAAGACATTGAAATCGTTTACGTACGTTTCAGACGGTCTGATGCGTCCTCGTCAGAAATTATTTTCAAATGTGTAAAAATGGCGATTTTCGTAGTTAGTTTGAATTTTTTCCAAGGGGTGGAGGCTTGTAAGTGTTTAATGTACATTGGTATGCTGAATTTTTATAGCTTTTTTTATTGCTTTTTTTATTTGGTTTGTCCAGGGAGATTTTGACCTCGCTGTAGTCAGTTGCTATCTCTTTCTGCTAATGTGTTTTTCTTTTCCTTTAGGGTGGGGTAGGGGGGTGTATGTGTGTGTGTGTGTTTGTCTATGTGTGCGTGTGTGTTTATGTGTGTGTGTCTAGTATATATATATATATATATATATATATAGTATTTCACCTGCCCATTTCTTGTTTTTTGGTATTTAAATTAAATTATGTTTCCTCTGAAATCTCTCCTTCCATTTTGCTGTACCAAAAATGTACTTACATATATAGTATATATATATATATATATATATATATATATATATAAACACATACATGTATATAAATAGGTAATATATTATGTTTATAAAATAGTGCGCAATAAAAAGTAGGTTTATTTTATTGTATAATTTTATTTATTTAAAAATGAATTCTCGCTTGCATATAGATATACATATCTCAACCAAAATCTATATAAGTATTTAACTTTCCAAGCCTCTGATGATGACGGAGGTATAGATTTGATATCTGGTTCTTGTGGAAAGTTGGATCTGAAATGCGTAAATAAACAAGTATCTAAAGATTGTTGGTAGATAAAAAATATGCATAATTTCCGATATTTTATGTTGTTTTTTATCGTAATGCCTTGTTTTCATTTTTATACCATCCACTTTTGTTTACCTGTTGTAATATTTTTCTGACCGTGTGTATTTGAGTGATGACAATGTTGGCTATATGCCCAAGGAAACAGGTGTAACATAATTATAGAAAAAGTAAGTATTACAAGAATTCTTCAATAAATTATGAATAGATATATATCATGATTGTGAATTGATTTTTGTTCGAATTAATATGTAAATTTGCAATATATACACAGACACAAACACACATATATATATATATATGCATATATATTATCATCCAGATGTAGTATTGTTTCCTTGTATCAGAATTCATCAGTTCAGCCAGACATATACCTTTCCCCGCCCGTGGATCGAACCTACAACCGTCGACTTAACAGTCGGCTGTTCAAACCATCAGTGCCGTAAAAATTTCTCCTCGAGTGGGTATTAAATCCACACCCGCCCGTCGCTTACAGTGCTAAAACCATAAGTTTATATATATATATATATATATATATATATATATATATATATATATATATATATGTGTGTGTGTGTGTGTGCGTGTGTGTGTCTGTGTGTCTGTGTGTGTGTGGACTTCAATATGCAATTTCAATAATTGGGATAGCAATTATAAATAAATGACAAAAATTACAAATTTAAATAATTAAATAGTGCGATGCCAGTTCTATATATATATATATGCATATATATATATATATATATATATATATATATATATATATATATATATTACATGGAGGTCGTCAATTATCAAGGCCCGGAAGGCACTCGGGGATAAGGGTTATTGCGTGTACAGTAATCAATGGGATAGTATTGTAGTAATCGTTAGTATTGGAGATTTGATGTCTTACTTAAGGTGGCGATTCATCAGAAATTGTTTATGCTCTACTTGAAGGCATCATCTTTAATTATGAACTCATCTAGGGAAGTGGTCGGCCCTATGCCAGTTTCGCTTAGAAAGAATACGTCCGATTTTATCTCCTGTAATTGGGTTTCAACCTCTGCAGGGTGGAACGTAGACCCCTGATATTAGAGAAGTAGGCATGGTAGTAGGCGTTTATGTTGGAGGATGGGGTTCTAGGTTTATTCGTGTTTTTTTCTGGAGATATGTCATGTTGAGGTGTGTGGATTTGCGGAACAAGTAAACAGACTGTGTTAGAGCAGGAAAGAGAGGGAAAATAAGAGAGAAAAAGAGAGGAATTTCATTTTGTAGTCCATGGTAAGGTAAAGCCGTAACTATTACCCACTAGTATGGCATCGAGAGGCCCCACCAGTAACTACTGCATGGTCCAGAATCCATTCACAAAATGGCAATACAGCAGCCCCGGTACTTTGCACCTGCTGATAAGAGAGCGTCCTTAGTGGTAAATCCAAGGTTTGGGTCCCTGACTATCAGGCAGATAACGTCATCCCAGATAAAACGTTTACCTCCAACACCCTTACTAGTGAGATAGTCACAAGGATAGACATTGAAACAGAACATTTCCGACATCTCAGGCTAATGTTCACGCAAGTACTACCGACCTGGAAAGCAGCCTTTTCTTAACCCTTTATCAGAAAACCCACCCATTGGAAATTAGGACTGAAAGACAAATAAGGAGAAGCGAGAATTACTGGGACTGTTGATCCGCAGTTTATTATCTACTCTCCATGATATATATATATATATATATATATATATATATATATATATATGTATATATATATATATATATATATATATTCAGATACATTTTGCATCGAACATACACACAAATTGCTGCTCATTTAAAAAAACATTATGCTTAAATGTTAAGAAATGTTCCTTCCCAACGTTGACATATACGTATATAAAAGTGTGTTAATTATATTTTTAACTTTCAAATTTTTCACATCTTACCAGCAGGCCTCACATATACACTAGATATCTCTGCAAAGGCTATCTAGCATAGTATATAAAGTCATTGGTTTAAAACAGTAGTAACTGTTGAAAATTCAATATTCCGTGTGAGATTGAGAGTTCAATATTCCGTGCAAGCGATAACAATTTTTAAAAAAATTATTTGCATCTTCTACCAGCCATGCTGTCGGAACGAGATAATGCTGCACCAATGGATTAAATAGACGTTCGAAATTTCATGTCACGAAATTTCATGTCACGAAATTACATGTCACGAAATTTCATGTCACGAAATTACATGTCACGAAATTTCATGTCACGAAATTACATGTCACGAAATTTCATGTCACGAAATTACATGTCGATTATGAAACTAACACTAAATATGAGAACAGTAGTCCGAGCGATCCAAACAAAGCACGAGTTTTTCCAAAAATAATGCAATCCAGTTTTTTTTTATTACTCTTGAATGGAATAGAAGTAATTACAAATTATACTGTGATTATAACTCTGAAGGAATCATTTCTCTGTTGCAGATATTTACTGTGTAAGACTCTTAGAACGAAACTGCTGTCACGGACGTGCGTTAGAAGAGGATATGCGTTATTGAATTCCTCTATGTAAAAAAATGAACAAATAAACATTAAGAATTTGTTGAACAACTAGGAAGTCGGTGAAGGTGATATAAACACAGTTAAGATATAAGTTTGTCGATTTCTAATTGGCAAGAGATGTACGTAAGCGATAACGTGAACTATGAACAATTACGATTGAGGCCTTAAAGGACATGGTAAAGTGCATTTAGAAGCGCCGTGACTGCTAAGAAAAGTAAATCCTTGAGCACAAATGCTCGCTCGTTTTAATGATACAACTCTCGTAGCTGTTTTAATTTTTTTTAGTTACAAATAGCAGGATATACATTTAGAACGATTTTCGTAATTTTTCAATTGCGATGGTACTCTGACGGCGGACACAACAGACATTGTCAAGTGTCAAAATAAGCTCACTCTGCACTCTGTTTCTCAAGTTTTTTTTCAGTCTGCCACTATTTCTACTGTTATCTGATTGGCAACACTTCTCTTATCTTCATGCGACGCTTTAAATGATGTATTATTCTTAGAAAAGTTTCAAACACGACATTGTTAAAAATCGGCGAATATTTCTTCAAATTCTAATTTCCGTGAATGATATGCAATTAAAACGAAGGTATACACATTTTGCTTTACCGTTTAATATTACTTATATACGAGGGGCGTGCAATAAGTAATGCCCCTGACCCACTGCCCATAGGAGTAGAGCAACGAAACTTGGCGTAGTTATCAGACTTTCTCTACATAGGAACCACACATAGTTATGCATTTCTCCCATCGTTTTATGCAGCTCTGGATAACGCTTTTGTAGACACCCTAGATTGGTCCTCCAACCACGACGTGACTTCAGAAATCAAGGCTACATCATCTGGGAAACGCTTTCCTTTCAAAAACAACTTCATGGCTGGGAAGAGGTGAAAAAAGGGTGCAAGGTCAAGAGAGTAGGGAGGATGGGAAGGATTTTATGACCACACGCCCCTTCTTCTGATCTGGTGACATGCCAGTTGTGCGGAAGGAAGGTACCTTTGCTGATCTTGCTCCGCCTCTTGATTTTGATAGCTTCCCTTAATTTCCTCAAAAGTTAAGCATAAAAGGCTCATGTAATTGTGGTACCCTTTGCCAGGAAATCTGTAAGCACTAGTCCGTGCTGGTTCCAGAAGACTGTGAGCATGACCTTGCCAGCGGAGGGCTGCACCCTTGCCTTCTTTAGAGGTGGTGAGTCCAAGTGCTTCCACTGACGTTAACCTGGTGTTGTTCTCTGGATCATAGTGTTTGACCCAGGTTGAATCCTGTGTAAGCAGTTTTTTGAAAAAAATTGACTCATCTTCTTGGCACATCTCCAAATCCATCCTCGAGCACTCGAAGCGTTCTCACTTCTCAAATGGTGTGAGCAACCTGGGAATCCATCTGGACGGAATTTCGATCGAAACCCTTTATTTACATCACGGTTGTAGCGTGCTATTATAAGGATTCATAGCGTAGTCGTAAGGGTACTTTAAAAAATCAATTGTAAAAAGTGATATTCTTCTGAAAGTGTAAGGTCCAATTCTGAGTGTGGGCGTCTGAAAAATACAATTGCGGATTACTTTGGACTTCTATCTAGTAATGTTTGACGGAACAATAGCACGCTACTCTCGTGAAAGAATTAAAGTTCGACAGAAACATTCCCGAGTTCTACAAGATACAATTGAAGAAGGTCAGAGGTTACATCGACACACATTGTGAAAATCACACTCAAGATGAGAACAGTAGTCCGATGAATAATAATACAAATATACTGATGAATATATAGATTTATTATCCAATTTGAAAGAAGAGGATTTATGCATGGGTTATGAGCGTTCTTTATGCCGGGCATTTCAGAATCTTACGCTTTTCATCAGAAGGGGGAATAGCAAGATAAGGATGCGACGGGGCCTTGCTGAAGAGTATCAGCGGTTGCATCGACCGAAATGTTGTGAAAATCACACTCAAAATGAGAACTAATTCGATGAATCCAAATAATACGGGTAATTAATCCTCATCTAAAAGATTCAGAGACGTCACAAACATATCTGTTTCTGTACGTTAAACCCGAAGAGAATCTTCATGAGAAATATATGATTTTTTGTTCTCTCTTTACTTTCATGGTTGTTGGTGGTAATGCTTGGCACATGTTTTCTTCACATGTTAGCAAAGTGTAATGTCAAATCTCCGATATCAGAGAAAACGCAGGTAGAGCATGCTAAGTAAATATATATATATATACATATATTTCTTGATGAAGATTCAGCTATCAATTTATATATCGAAGTTCATATTAATAAATTGATCTGTTCGTTAATTGAATAAAAATATGCACTTGTTTTTGTCTTTAAACAATTAAATATCAAATTTTGCATTCCTTATTAAAGTGCTTATAAAGAGTAGATTAATTTTTTGTCAGGGTTTACTTCTTTATACAATGAGACGTTTTTATTATTCTGCTGTAAATATTTCTTCATTATTTTTTTCCTGTTTGATAGGGTCGCTTAATTGTATTTGGAAGCCTGAGCGTTTTCATTCGGCATCACTAGAAGATGCTGACGAAAAATCGGTTTTCGGATTATGCTAAAACTGTATCAGTACTTAACCAAATAATTAACCTACATTTTTTTGGTGGTTTTGTCTTAACATGTAGGGACCCTCTGATGAAAACCCCTTACTTTTTTCATCTCGATTCAGTTTAGTTTGCCGTTTCGTCTTTCAAACACCATCAAATAGACATTCTTTTCTCAGCCATTCACGCGCACTATGACACAAATACAAAAAACAAATATCCGT
Organism: Euprymna scolopes; assembly: GCF_053919585.1. NCBI lineage: Eukaryota > Metazoa > Mollusca > Cephalopoda > Sepiida > Sepiolidae > Euprymna > Euprymna scolopes. The sequence goes on along the minus strand of NC_136501.1, from coordinate 93,845,929 downwards.
ACATCTTCAATATTTTCCTTGAGATATTTCTAGAGTCGTCGACGGTGATTACTATAATTATTGTCTACTTTCATTTTATTTTTTAAGGAAAACTCTGTTATCTTTTCCTAACCCGAAATACCAAATTCACGCCTGTAATTTGGAGAGTGGAAAAAAAGTTCTATTTTTAACTTTCATTAAGCTGAAACTTTTTTCTCGCCATCATCAGTCGTTTTGTGATTACTAAATTAGTTCTTTTCTGTTTATCAGCAATCATTCTACGCACAATACTATTAATACCATTATCGAATTTTTTACAACAATTTTATCTCCTGGCGCTTTTTACAGTCGAGGAATAGCGTGTCGATATCGTATCCAAAAAACAAAACAAAAAAAAACCCACAAAAACACGTAAACTTTTCAAAATAATTTTTGGATAGGTAAAATATATTGTATACAGTCTTGAAACATCGACACCTTCCGGTTGTTTACGTAAACTTCCATTGCAGCCGGCCCTGTCGGTGGGGCATTAGAATACACCGACTGCCCCCTTGCAGAGGGTAAAAGTCCCTCAATGGGGGTCCTGGATATGACCTTAAACTATATCCAGTGGTGAGGCCCCAGCTTGCGGGCTTTGGGGAGTGTGGAGCCACCCTTTAATTACCATTGCTCCCAGGTCCACTCTGACCCGGAGTAGTAGTACCTGTTAGGGTCCCAACTATTGGTTAAATAGAAACCGACGTGAAAACAACAAATATATTCTATTGAAAAAATTTTTCTTCAAAATCTTTGGATTCGGCATTAAATGACCTGAAAAGGGTTGATATGCCGTAAAACAAAAACAACTAACCAACCAACAACATATGACCGTTTGATGCCATTTTAAAACCCGATTTATATTTTATATTCCCGTTTCGATACCCCGCTATCCAACATTATCTGTTGTTTTTACTCGAAAAAGAAAGATGAGTTAGACTTATTCCTCGTATTTGTTTCCTTGCGACTGTCTGCATACAACGTGTTGGTCCCGAGTGTCGACATATAACAACTATGTTACAGGAAGATGACGATGAAAAGTAAGTTTCAGCATGGATCACAAAGTGTATGTGTACTAATTTTTAGGTCAAAATTCAAATACTTTGTAAAGATGATGATAGAAATCGGTTGTTTTATGATTAAAAATAATAAAGTTGTAATATGCAGGGAACCAATTCAGTAGTAATGTAGTTCACAGCCGGACAGCCCTTGCGAATGATGTATTATTGTGTAAAATTCGTCTGCACTTGGAGAAAGAAAGGGTTTATTCTTTGTATAAGAACGACGACCTTTTACTTTGAATATATTATAGGCAGAATTCAACGATTGGACCTTTCATTCGACCTATAAAAATCACTATATGAGCCATACATACATCCAGCGCGGCCGTAGCCGAGATTGAACTCACCACACGAGTTTGTAGCGTATTTCAAATCTTGTCGGTAGTTGAATACCTGATGCTTCGCCAGAGTTACCAAGGGTATTTTTTATCGTCACTAAACGGGGTACCTCCCACAGCTTAAGAGAGTCCCATCTTCCCTCGAGAGAAGGATAGACCGCGCTAGTTTCTCAACTTGTTATTTTACCTCGTGGTACATGCATACCTCGCCTTCCCAAATGGTCACACATCTGGTACTGGCCAGGCTCAACGTTGCTCAACTTCTGTAATTTGGCGAGGACCGGCGTATCAACATGACTGTGCAGTATATAAATGTATATACTATATGAACACTAAAATGAAATGTGGCTCCATTGATGACCTTGACTCCCCTATAAAATAAAGTTTTGTTGAGTTTTTCCTTGTTGTATGTATATTTTTTGAGATGAGGATTGATAATTATCTTTAGATTACTCGGACTATTAGTCTCATCTGATTTTGTAAAAATGTAACGAAATGAACTTGGATTTATTTAAAAAAACAGGAAATAGAAGTGGCGCTATTTGTGTTCCTTATTTCTAACTACAATGTACGTTGAAAAAACATTTTTCATCATTCACATCTAGTGGAAATGCACTTACAAAACTCTGGAGGTTAAATCAGCCGAAACATCGTGCAAAAACCAACCAATATGTAAACAATAGACCGAATAATCCCAATAATACAAAAAAAAATAATGATTCTTGCATTTTTTATTAACGTGCAAGACTATACGGTGTTGTCGAGCTAATTATTGTCATTGACTTATTCTTTAATATTTTTACGGTCAGATCATAGCGTGTCGACTCCGTTTCCGCGAACTCACTGAATTTCGTCTAGCTGTAAACACTATCAATAATTCCCCCAACTCTTTATCTGTGCCTAAACCTAAACGTAGATTCCATGAACAAAGCTTCTTTCTTAGAACTGCACGCCTGTGGAATTGTCTTCCGTTTTCCTGCTTTCCGGCTGACTACAATATGGTTGTGTTCAAGTCTAAAGTAAATAAGTTCTTGATGAGCCGTTCCATATAAGTTTACAAATTTACAAAATTCTCATTACTAATGATTACTATATTGTCCAATTTCTACTGTACACTCTTAACCCTTATCCTTGAGTGGCCTCTGGGCCTTGATAATGTGGTGATGCCTATGTAAAAAAAAAAATTCACAAAAGATAGACTAGAACCTACTGTCCTGATGAATTCTATTAATGTTTGTTTCTAATAGTTCAATATTTGTTTCGTTTAATCGCTTTATAGTTTCCTTAAAGGGGGGGGGGACACACAGAGCGTATTGGTAGGAAGATATTTATATATTTCGGAACGAAATAGACATACCTAAGGCAATAAAAAAACTTTTTTGTGTTTTAAATATAGTCTTATTGTTTTTCCTGTTTAATAGCATTGCCTTGTCATGATTTTATGGTTAGAATACGGCTCACATTTTTTTCGGGTTGAAACAACAGAGAGTTATTTACAGTTACATCCAGAAAAATGCATTTCTCTTGTTCAAAAGGGTTCTCTTACTCCAAGTTTGTACGAGATTCTGCCCTGTCGACCACGTAGTACTCTATTTCCGGTCATGTTAAGATACATATTTCCCTACTGCCCTCGGGATATATGTGTGACATATCTTTCTCTAGCAGTCACGTTTTTCATCTTTATAATCTCTTTCTTTCTTTCTTCACTACACAAAAGTGTTTGTCTTTTTTTATAATCTTTTATCTTCCTTCTTCTTTGCTGTTTTGGTCACGTCACACACGGCTTGGTCATTTGCATACGTTGACTGTTGCTGCTGCGGCATCTCCTGTTTGTTTACGTAAACAGCCATGAAATGCCGATGATGATCCGGTTTTAGCATCTGTTACAAACTGTATCAGTACTTGTCTTTTTAATCTATTTTATTCTCGAACGACTCTAGAGCTTAAAATGTGCTGATGCTGTAATGAAGAACAGTCGACTTTATTCCTCTCGCTACTATATCATTTGGTAACGGCTTACACGGAGAAGCACTCCGATTGGAGCCTTCCTTAACACTATTACTTTTTACAAAGTAAGTCAGATAGACCATTTATAACAAACAAATTGAAAACGCTTGCAGAATGGTAGCATTTGAATAACTTAAACAAGAATTTTGAACAGATATAAATTAAAATAAAAGATTTGATATTTATTTCAAGAAAATAAATGTAAAAGTAATGAATAGTCTTTCGAAGACTGTGTTTATATTTTTTTCTTGGAAAAATGAAACAAAATAAATCAAAGATGTCTACTTTTATTCTCCCTGCTAAAAAAAATGCAATACAAGAACAGCATTTATATCATCATCGATTTGAACGAAAAGAAACCGTACAAGTAACTAAACTAATTTCACATAGGAAATGTTTCTAGCGTAACATTTGGACTTTTTTCTGTGAAGTGATTGCTTGCTAGAATCTTGTCCTGGAAGATTCGGCTGTTCTATCTCTTTCGCACCAATAAGGCGTATTTTTTTTCCTTTCTATTTTTCCGAAAGAGTACTTTATAGCAATTTATAACCACATCGAAGGAATCTATAATGGACTAGACTACTCGTGACCCGTTGGGTCAATATGTTATATTAGCCATGGAATTCATGTATGAGTGTGACACTTGTGACATAAAGAAAATAGATTTTTTTTTTGACATAACAGAAACATTTCTATGAAAGTATATTAAAATGAAAAAAGAATATAGATAGATGTCTACGAGTCGTTCTGTTTATTATAATTGATTATTATTGAAAAAAAAACATTTTACAGTTACTGAATTCTAAGTGGTTGGCCATACTTTTAGGTAGATGTGCTCTGAACAGATACCATAATACGTATTATAGTTAAATTCAAATTTTCATATATCTGTTTTTTTTTTACATCGTTCATTTCTGTATTACGTTGAAGTTATTTTAAACTCCACTCTTCGCATGTTAAATAATAATTTCGAAATAATAACGTTAATATTTTAGCGTCCCAATTGTTTTTTTGTTTTTTTGTTTATTTTAACCCCCACTCTGCCCATGTTAAATACTAATTTCGAAAAAATAACGTTAATATTTCAGCGTCACAATTGTTCTTTTGTTGTTTTTTGTTTTTTTTTTTTCGCGTTTTAAATTATCTAAACAAACAATTGTTAATACTATCTGCTTTTTTTTTACATCGTTCATTTCTGTATTACGTTTAAGTTATTTAAACCCCCACTCTTCCCATGTTAAATAATAATTTCGAAATAATAACGTTAATATTTCAGTGCGCAGATTATGCGCGCATGCGTAACCGGATGTCGTAAACCGGAAAATGGGTTACATACATCGTTACAAGGTCATTTGAGTTTTATAATTATATAGATTTTGTTCCTCTGTGTCTGTGCGCGCGTGTGTGTGTGTGTGTGAGTGTGTGTGTATGCGTATGCGTATGTGTGTGGGCGTGTATTTTTGTACCTGTGTAATTAAGCTTAATTATCCGCGTTATGTGAGTTCCTCGGACTACTTTACTCATCTTGAATGTTATTTTCACAACGTTTCGAGCGATATTCCAAAATACAATTGAGAATTACTAAGGACATCTACCCGGTTATATCTGAGGAAACGGGCCGAGAGCTAACTACCAGCGTAGATCATATAAAGTGTTTCGTACGACATTGCGTAAAGATCAATGAGTTCAATAAGATACACAGAAAAAATATCTAAGGTTCATTGACATAAAACATTGTTAAAATACAAAAAAAAGTGGGGAACAGTTATCAGAAAAATCTAAATACGCTAGTTCTACAGTTCTTCGAATTGTATATGAAATAAATATTTTTAATAGCTTTCCTAAACCATGCACATATGTGAGATAATATGCCGGCGGCATACTCTTTTTTCAAAATAGAAATTTCGATAAATACACAAGAATCAAAAACACATAAAAAAAAATAATTCCGTATTAAAGGCTACGAATAAAATAAATATGCAAAACACAATTTCTTACTTCGACACAAAAATAAGATATCTATAATGTAGCACCTAACCATACATGAAGCGCGTAAGTGACGTATCAGGCCTTCTATTTTTTCTAAGTGTATGTTCATTACGTTGTTGCAAAAGTTCCGACAGATTTTGAAAAATAAAACTAAAGAATTTTAACAGCAAAGGTAAGTTCGTGTGGGGTCAAAGTTCCAAGTTTTTGTTTGAATCCCATCGACTGAAGCTAGCGTGAAATTGTCGCACAATCACACTTCATCTTTTCACCCAATTCTCTACACGTCTGACGGGCATTTTTCTTTCAAAAGACATTTGAATTGATCTCCGTCTATCTTGATTGGTCTTCTACAACGAGGAGCGTCATTGAGGTCAACATTATCGTGTTTGAATCTGGTAAACCAATCTCGACCAGTTCTCTCAGCTATAGCGTCTTCTCCATATACGGCATAAATATCCTTGGTCGCTTCGCTGTGTTTTTGACCTCGATTACAGACGAAAAAAAGAGTTGTCGAAAATGTGATTTTTTTTTTACCTACTTGTCAATTCATTTGACGGTTCTGAAAAACGAGAAAACAATTATATGAGCAAAAAACAATGATCATTATCATTCAGAACAGAATACGTGTTTTCTAATGATACATAACAGTTTGCCAAATATCAAAATATGTTTTAGAACAAAAGAATTTTATGAAACGGCGTAAAATTATGCAACAACCTGATATATAAAGAGAAGCAGTAAAATATTTGATTTACTCAGTCAAAGGCAATTCATCTACCACCAAAAGATTTCATAAGACATTTTCTGAAAATAAAACTTTATTAATAAGTATTTCCCAAATTTTGTTGTCGATAAACTAATTAATCACATCTTAAATGCTATTACAAAAAAAAACACTAATAATAGCAATAATAATAGTAACATAATTTTGTGTAGCCAAATAAATTATAACGTTAGAGTCGACGGGAAGATTATCAAAAATGTCGTATAAAAACATTTTCCAAATAGAAACATATTTCTAAATTACAATCATATAGTACAAAAATATAAAACCGGATTAAGGTAATAATACGTAATACATCGACGCATGGTGCCGAAAGTAGAATGCCGTGTATGTTAAACTAGCGATTGTGCCGCGTCGGCACACACAACGCCGAGTCAAACACAAAATCGAGTACTTAACATCGTCTTACCATCAACATTTACCTTGTGAACTCGGAGTATGGGAAATTCCCATACGCACAAAACAAAATCACTGACAAAACAAAACTACCCTAACAAAGGGTAAGGATAATGAGTAAACGTTGGATAAAATGATGGTTTAAAACATTACGAATTTGCCAGGATTCGAACCTAGTATCTTCTGATCCGTAGTCAGACGCATCATCCATTTCGCCACAAGTCTTGTCCGTATGCTGAAAGACGTTACCACGACTATTCACGGACAGTGCATAATTACGTTGACATAGGCAGGTAACTTTTTCGACAATTGCACGAAACAGCTCAAAATCCCTTATTTCGGGCATTTTGTGTGACTCGGCCTCGTTCGTTACGAAACATATATAGATAAGGAAAATCTAGGAACTAACACCTTTTAAGGAAAAAAGAAATTTTCAATTCGGTACATCCGTTCGAAAGTTTTATTGGTATATTTACAAGGGGCGTGTAATAAGTAATGCCCCTGACCATCTTCCAGTTGTCTGATCTAGCTGAAATTTTGCATGTACAATGATTTATATCTCTACGGGTTATCTGGCAAATTACAGCTCTTAACTAATTGTGGTTTCCGTTTTACAGATGTTTAAACTGAGTCAGGTGTGAAATGGAGCCTGTTGAATGTCGAAAAGTGATCCGGTTTTTGTATTTGAAAAGACGCAAACCACAGGAGACTTTTGATGAAATGAAAGAAACTTATGGTGATAATGCCCTATCATATGACCTTGTAAAACGCTGGCATCGTGAATTCAAACATGGCCGGAAGTCTGTGGAGACAGCTCCCAGACCTGGTCGCCTCCCCCTTCTGTCATTTTTGGAAGATCGGCGTATTACTATTCGCCAAATAGCCCAAGATGTCAAGATTAGTACAGGGTCTGCGGAAACTATCATTCATGAACATTTGTATATGCATAAGGTGTCTGTCACATGGATTCCTAGGTAGCTCACACCATTCCAGAAGTGAGCACATGTCGAGTGCTCGAGGATGAATTTGGAGATGTGTCAAGAAGATGAGTCAAAGTTTTTCAAAAGACTGATTACACAGGATAAAACCACGGTCCATCACTATGATACAGAGACCAAAGCTCAGTCAATGCAGTGGAAGCACTTGGACTCACCATATTCATAGAAGGCAAGGGTGCAGCCCTCCGCTGACAAGGTCATGCTCACAGTCTTCTGGTACCAGGACGGACTAGTGATGACAGATTTCCCTGCAAAGGGTACCATAATTACAGAAGCCTATTATGCTTAACTTTTGAGGAAATTAAGGGAAGCTATCAAAATCAAGAGGCGGGGCAAGATCAATAAAGGTACCTTCCTGCTGCAGGACAACGCCCCGGTCCACAACTCGCATGTCGCGAGATCAGAATCACGGGGGTGTGGTTATGAAATCCTTTCCCATTCTCCCTACTCTCTTGACCTTGCACTCTCTGACTTTCACCTCTTCCACGCCATTACGTTGTTCTTGAAAGGAAAGCGTTTCCCAGATGATGCAGCCTTGATTTCTGAAGTCACGTCGTAGTTGGAGGACCAACCTGGGGTGTTCTACAAAGCGGTCTCCAGAGCTGCATCAAACGATGGGATAAATGCATAACTTTGGGTGGTTGCTATGTAGAGAAAGAATAATAACTGTGCCAAGTTTCGTTGCGCTACTGCTATGGAAAGTTGGTAAGGGACATTGCACGCCCCTCGTACACACACATAAATAAATAAATAATCATTTAGATTTTTATTTATAGTGTAGAATATTGATGACCTAGAGGAGAATGTGTTTCTAAAATAATACATATATCCACCAGAATAATACTAGTATTTCTGGCGGTCTTTCTTGTCACCGGGTCTCTCCTAACAACTTAATGTATCAACATTTACACAGCACTCCATAAGATTAAGTCAACGATGATATTAATAATAAAAAAAATACCGCCACCCGTGGCGTTTCACATTGTAACCTGCGCCCTCTATCATGGACGAATCGCTAAATTGAAATAACAGTAGCAGAAATTGATATTTAGTATCTGCCGTAAACCAAAATGATGTGTTTCCCAGTTTTCGTGTCCCTCGCTTCGGCGGATTAATCTCATTGTCAGAAAAGAAAGCTTTCAAGTCATTCTGGAAATTTCCGTCAGCAAATGCGAAAATTGTTTACCGACTCTTATCGCCGGATGCGGAAATGGATCATGTTTGATGTGTTACTGTATAACAATTGTTTATCTCAGCTGTTTGTTTTTTTTTATGTCTTTTTCTTTCTGTTCTGGAATATTTTAATGTTATTTACCTTTATTTTTTTAAGTTTTTCTTTCCTTATGTTGTAAGCTTTTACTTATTTGTTAACTCTTTCTTTCTAGAATATCCTTCGTTTGTTTTAATCGGTGTATTTTTTTATTCACGCTTTTATACTTACTTTCTGCACTTCATTTATCTGTCCCTTTTATCTTTAATTCCTACTAACCTGGGTGCGCGGCATTGCCCGGATGTTTTCACGTGTGTGTTGAGCAAAAAAAAAAAATTGTAGTAAGCAGGCGGGCTCGAACCCGTGACTCGAAGGCGGAAAAGAAAGTAGAGGTGTGTGTACGGGTGTTGGTTGAGCAAAAAAAAAATTTAAAAAAGAGAATTTCTAGCGCAAAAATGTTTTCTTTAATTAGGAGTAGTAAGCAGGTTCGAACCCGTAACGCATTAGAGTAAAAAGATGTAAGAACTAACTGTTTTACTGATGGGCCTACTGTGGTTGTGACGTCAAGGGTGTTCGCAATAAGGCTTTTTATGCGACGTCGTGGACGCAAGGGCTAAATGACTTGTAAAAAATGGCAGCGGAAAAATCGACCCTCCCTGTAGAAAAGTGCGTGTTTGAGGGTTAAGGAATTAATATTTATAGCCAATCTTTCGATATTTGTCGCCCGAATGATCGCGCTTCAAGATGATACATATCTCGTGAAAATCAGTCGCCTCTGTCGAAAGTTTTAGGCAGACATAAAAGCATATATACATCCATCCATGCATGCATACATTTAAACAGAATTTTGTCCTTTATATTTATAGAAGTTTATTCCATCTCACTGTTTGCTTCACTTGTTTTCGTTTTACCTCCATAAAAGAAGATTCTACTTTCAACTTATTTTTATTTAATTCAGCAATAACATTATCTTCTTTTTATTTGATTTTCCTACATGTCGTTAGTCCCCCGAATCCTTTTTGCAAACGCTCTATCCGATTTTCGAAGATATATGATCGTTTTATATTTTCTTGTCGTTTTTTTAATTGACAAGATTCATGTGTTTCTAAAAATATTCGAAATATTAACCCGATGATTTAAAAAAACATGAAGTGAACATGTTTTTTTTTTAAAGTTGAAGAAATTTCTACCGCAAGCGGATATTTCCTACCCTTGCCGTATGAAGTTACAGTTTAACCCGGATATAAGATAACTAACTATCCAAATCGGATATAAGAGAGATTTTATCTGGTCTTAAATTAGAGCCTGTGTTAATGTACTGTGTAACCCGGATAGAAAACCTCTGGATGTAAGTGTAACATAAGATTGCTGTAAACCCCTCAGAATAAGGCTTATATATTTGGGTTACCTTGTAGAAAACAATGTAAAAAAAAATACACTAATATCAAATCGGATAAAAAATATCTGTTACTGTAAAATACTTTTTTTTTTATGGTTAAGATTAACTGTAACTTAATATTTGATATATCGGCTATTTTTTTTTCAATATTTGTAATATCACACTATATTTGAAACTAGTGGGGGAAACACGACGTTGTCCGGGATTGAATGGGGATCAGCAACTTTTCCACCTCCCATACTTTTATTTTCATAGAAATAGGTTCAATCGCCCTTTCTTGTAATCAAATCGATTAATTATCTAGTAGGGTACCCATCGCAATGTACTGTAATGAGGATTCACATGCGTCCGCAGTGGCTTAGTCCACTAGTAACAACCAAAACGGCATAATCACGTTGACACATCGATCCCACTGGATCACCGAAGTTAAGCAACGTTGAACCTGGTCAGTACTAACTGGGTGACCATTTGAAACTTCAGGGTGTTTATCTCAGCATTATTTCCAGTCATCCTGGACTTCTCATTGCCACTGGACTCAAACAGTGCCGATTTAGAAGAGGTGTGGTTAGTGATTGCGCAACACTGTCTTCATAATTACACTGCCTCTACAGGGGACATGATTTGTCTTTCGAGACTGAACGGATGCATCATTGAACGACCAAAACGGAAGGAGGGAGTAATAATTTTTTTTACGGTGTCTCTCTTTAAAAATCTATCAAAATTCAAGTAATCATACAATGAATACGATATTTTCACCGATTATTATGAAAGGAATGTTCTTTCTAAGGGTTTACGTGTTTTTCGTAATGCATATTCATATATATTACATTTGTCTTCAAACGCCCTTCTTTGTGGATACATATATGCTTAAAATAATCAGCTGAGACTGAACAAAATATATTGCATTGTGGGGCGAGTGAGGATTGTAGATAACACAAACAAAATTTAAAAACAACTGTGCACATATCAGATTTTATAGTGGAAAGTTCGAATTTTGAATGTGTTCAATTTTTCATTTTTTTTAAGTTTGAAAGTGTTAATAATTATTCTCTTTCAAATTTCAAAAAAATATATATTTTCATTATTTTTACGAAAAACACTAATTTTAAATCTTTAAAAAATAAAATATTTCTTTTTAGTGAGACAATATAACATATATACTAATACGTAGAAAATACTTTGAAGAATCGATACAAAAATAATCGATAAATAACTGTGTATTTTGCTCCAAATACAAAACTTTATTTCAGCAATTTGTTGTTACGTATTACTTTATCTACAGGAGACCATACAGCCTAAAAACAGATGTTCTGTATTTACAAAACGTTGTTAGTTAAACGTTTTCCTAAACTATGCTCAAGTCTGCCACTAGGCGATACCACAATTTTAAAGGCCAACAAATTCTCATGGAATTCTTTTTCAATGATAATAAAAAAAAAATTAGGGGAAACAAATTCCACATGTTTATAGAAAGAAACACCAGTTTTATATTGGATGTGGACCAAATATATTGTTCAAGGGTTACAAATGAGAAAGTGATTGTAATCATGAAACAAAAAACACATTCAATTTTTGAAAATGAAAAATTATGGCTGATGTAAAACAAAAATACCAGAGAAAAGCAGTTTTATTTTTTATTTACAGGTATTATATATATATGTATATATATATATATATATGTGTGTGTGTGTGTGTTGTGTACTGTGTTTCTGTAACTGTGTGTCTATATGCACATATATATGTGTTTTTGTGTTTGTTTGTAACACAATTTAGATGATTGCTGTACATAACCCGTGACCTGACATAATTTTATTCTTTCCCATCATTACCTCGAGGAACATTTATTTATCATTAATATTTACCAATTAATAACTGTTGTGGTGGCACCCACTCATTTACATATGTGGATAATATTACACATAAATAGCAAGACTCGCTTAGTCTGAGTGTGTGTTAACCAGAAGCCACCGAAGGCCAAGCCGAGAGCAGATATGATCTCCAGCCAAGACTCTTTTACTTGACAACCATTATGTAAATATAATGTAAATATACTTTTTCTAATACACTTCTTATTGATCTACTTTTGTTTTGTTGAGTCTTCATTTGTATTGCCTTATACGTTATTTGGTCCAACCTGCAAACATAACAGTTGGCGACGAAGATAAACGTCAAACATAACAATAACAAAAATGCACTAAGTTCAACTAGAAGATAATTTCGCTTAATATAACGATGAACCAAAAAAAGACCAGTAAAAAAATACTATAAATAAATCAAATTTCACAAGAAAACAGAAGTCACTAATGTAGAACTATTTTTCTGTTAAACTCGGAAAAGTTAGTATTTTTCCAGGTAACTTGATCCGGCTAACAAATCGATGATTAAGGTATTTGCTAGGAAACATTTAAAGCCTGATAGAATTTAGCGTGAAGAAAAAAATATAAGCAAAAAAAAAACATATTGAATGTATTTTACCATGAACACAGTTTGGACTAATAATTTAATTAAGGTTTTAAAAATAAAAAAAATACCCATCGGAATGTACTGTAATAAGGATTCACATGTATAAAATATTAGTGTCTGTTCTATATTATAAAATATAAGTGTCTGTTCTATAGGATCATCACTAGTTTGTCAACTATCTGATGATACTCTGACTTACTCTCGACTTAGTTAAAAGTGTGGGGACTTGCATCTACCACACTTTATCTACCTGAAACACTTGGTCCTGATGGCAGGTCAGGGTCAAGAAAAAGATAGTAGATGCAGGTTTTGTCTCGAACAAATACGGCGCCTATCATTTCTAAAGTGGTAACTCATCTTGTACTGAGCAGCCTCAGCGTTGCTTAACTAGGTAAGAAATTATATATATATATAATATATATATATATATATATATATATATATATATATATATATATATATATATATATATAGAACACTTATCTTTTACTTACGCGCCAAAACACATATTAGGACTAAATTAATATATTTTGTTTTGTAAAGGCTACCGTCGTTTCTTTAAAAGTAAAATTATATTTTGGATTTTTTAAATTTGGTAACGCGACATCTGCATATTAAGATAAAAGATAGAAGTATTTGAAATTCAGGTACTTTTATTATATTTTTTGCATATTCTTATAGCAAACTATCCCAAATCGTATTATGAATTTTCTTTTTAATAATTGATTCAAAAATCATTTTAAAATAGTTTTAAATGCGTTATCAATCAAGACAAAAATCTCGGTGAATGGTGCTTTTTTTTGTTTTGTTTGTTTGGAAAATTTTAAATTCAAAATCGATTAAAGAAAATACAATAATAGAAAAATAATTATATAATTCTGCTTTCCATATGATAAAATTCAGGCTTTTATCGTTCTTGAAAATAAATTGCTCAAGAAAAATGGATTTTAATAGATTTTAACTCGTTTCTTTTTTTTCATTCTTTGGCCGTGTCTAAAATCTAAAATGCATTGCAGTCTATATAGAGAAGTTTCTGTTTGTTTTATAAAATTATCTGTTAATAATTATGAGAGAATCTACTGCCGGTTGGGGGGAAGACTTTCTGTTTATGCGATTCTAAAACTTTTCAATTGCACTTGTGATTTTAGGTTGTATAACAGTGTTAACTTTTGTCAAAATAGAACTGACGTCTTTAATCGGGTTTTTATTCAATTTTTATTTTTTTATTTTTTTTATTATATTTTCACCCCAAACAAGGCAAATTGCCACTTTGGTGTAGGGGGCTACTATCAGGGGCAACAACTACTGGGGTACTATGTAGGGATTTGAGCAGCAAGATGTCGGTTCACGTTACACTTGAACTTCTGCACGTCAGTACTGTTGGGGAAGCAGGGACTTGGAATAGAATTCCAGAGTCTAGCGGTTCTGGGGAAGAAACTATTGGAGTAAAAAGATCTTCTACATCTAGGGATCTCTACAGTGTGGGGGTGGGATTTAGCTGCCTGTCGGGTTTGTCGAGGGTGCTCACGTCGTGGGGGCACAATTGATTGCAGTTCATCGGAGCATTCACCACTAAAATACTTGTAGAAAAGGCAGAGGGATGCAACATTTCGTCGATGGGACAGAGGCTGAAGCTTAGATGCTAGTTCAGGGCCTATCAGGGTTGCGACTCTCTTTTGAACCTTGTCAAGGAGCGAGAGACTAGTAGCAGATGCACCAGCCCAGATGTGGCAGCAATACTCCATACATGGGCGAATGGTGGCCTTATAGAGGTACAGGATACTTTCGGGTGTTAGTAGTTTTCTAGCACGGTAGAGAGAGCCCACCTTTCTTGCAGCGGCCCTGGCAATGCCTTCAATTATCAATTTTTGACACTTGTCAGACGCATTCGCTACAAAGCTTACGTAAGAACACTCAAAAACATACTTTTACATTCATGAAAATTGGTTTAATTGTTTCAGAGTCGACAGGGAAAAATTCACACAAATAAATATACAGAAGGTTCCTTTTATATAATAAGTATAGATATGTGTAGGTAGCAAAGAGAAACGATTTGATTCCGATACAAGGTATATGTAAAGTAACTCCCGGATACATAAACTACATTTGGGTGAATTAAAAAAAATCTGTTTAGCCGTTTTGAAGTTTATAAGGAAAAAACTCATACACACAAAGTGTTTTTTATTATAATACAGGGTGGGCCAAAAGAAGGGTCCTATCTTTAAATTTGAATAACTTTCACAAAATAAAAGTTAAACTCACCAAACTTTATGTGTGTGTAGACTGACCCTTCCGAGATTTTTTTGAAATAAACAAAACAAATTTTGGCCGAAAAACACTTCTTAAAACTTACATGAATTTATGAATTTTTAAAAATAGGACCCTTATTTTGGCCCACCCTGTAGAAGATAAATAGATAAAGGATTATGCTTTTGTTTTTTGTTTTTAATTTGAATATTATTTTCGGAAGAGCTCCGTAATGCAACGAATAATATAACTTAGCAATGAAATGGTTAGAACTTGTAATCTTCTGCGGTTGAACTTTAAACTTTGATACTAAAATCATAAGTAAGAATTACTCCGAACTAGTTCTAAATTCCGTACAAGGTATCGAGTATAACATAAAAATCTGATATTATTATTCTTCCTTTATTGAGAGTCTGCGGACTACTTTTCTTATTTTTAGTGTATTTTTCGCACTATTTTAATCTTCATATAAACATTTCAAAAAAGAAAAATCTCAACTTAAACAAAACAAGTTTAAAATGTAGAACCATTCTTTCAGCAGCCCTAACCCTAACCCTAACCTGTACCCCTATAACTTTCGCTTCCTATATTTTGGGTCCTGGATATGACCTTAAACTATATCCAGTGGTGAGGCCCCAGCTTTTGGGCTTTGGGGAGTGTGGAGCCACCCTTTAATTACCATTGCTCCTAGGCCCACTCTGACCCGGAGTGGTAGTACCTGTTAGGGTCCGAACTATGGGTTAAATAGAAACCGACTTGAAAACAATAAATATATTCTATTAAAAATTTTTCTTCAAAATCTTTGGATTCGGCATTAAATAACCCTAAAAGGGCTGATATGCCGTAAAACAAAAACAACCAACCAACCAACCTATATTTTGATTTGTTAATTTCCTCATTCTATTTGCAATGTTTTTTTAAAGGGAAATAATTGGTGTTACCTTGTCCTAATATATTCATTGAACACTTATTATTTTCTACGTTTGTATCTTGACGTAGTATAACTTAAGCACCTTACATGGAGTAACTTTGTACCTTGTTCGGAACGATTTCAGCAAATAATATAACTAAGTTACATCCATCGAAACGTTGTTATAACTCGTAGAGAATTTTAAACGTCACCGCTTATTTACCCCAGGAATGTAACAATAAAGTAATTTGTTAAGTATCATATAAACATCGACCACAAAAAGAATCGACCCATTAATCTCATGAAGAAACTGTCATTTAATGATGATTATGTATTAGAGTTTGCCACTATTATCCCACGGGACTTTTATAAACATTCATGCACATATCTCGAGTTCGACACGCAGATTACAGAACTAGACAAGATGAACGACATTATTTTTATGAAACATTATTTTTTTAAATAGATTATTTGAGTGCCTTTAGCTATAATCGAAACCGAAACCAAAACTTATGAGGAATTCTTGGTAAACTTGTTTATAAAAAAATAATGACTTGCGTGCCATCAGCTGAAACCAAAACAGACACTGATGAGGAATTCTTGGTAAAATAATTTCTTACAAGAAATGGAAGTACATAATTATTAAACGACCCGGATGTAAGCATGACACAGAAAATAACACACATGCTATCGCATTAATATATAGATTCAATAGTATCTACCTCTAACAGATTATAGACAGTTTTAATTAATTATTTTAATTATTTAATTTTAAAAAATTCTAAACAAGTATTGTAAAATGTTTTTGACTCCTAATGGGGGTATGAGACGAATGGATTCGGCAATCATTTTTATAATCAACGGCTGTGCTAAACAACACACTATCTCAGAACTTAACAGGTTATGCGCCCAGCCACCGTCTTTTCTTTGGCAGATCGGAATCTAAATTCGAATTGTGCCAGGTTAAATTTATTAGATATCTAAGGATTCGAAAACTACACAAGGCCATATAATCTCGAACAGAGAATCCAAAAGACCCCGAATTTCTCGAAAAGAACGCGACTGTTTTTTTGCAGAACTTATTCAATGTTTAGACGATAGAAGTCTGTTTCTGATTATAAGAGACGCATTGGATGATGGAAGGAAAGCATTTAACATATTAAGAGAACATTATTTATCAAAAGGGAAACCGAAAATAATATCACTATATACAGAATTAACGTCTCTGAAACGTAACGAGGATGAGACTATTACCGACTACGTTATAAGGGCAGAAACAACCGCCAATTCCTTAAAACTCTCAGGTGAAATAATAAGCGATAGTTTGTTGATAGCAATGACCCTCAAAGGAACTTCCAGCCGATTTTAAACCATTTACAACTGTTATAACTCAGAAAGACAAACCCATAAATTTCAGCGAATTTAAAGTGGCATTGCGCAGTTACGAATAGACTAACCGTATGCTCGTGGACAATAATAACTCGAACAATATTATCAAGTTCAAAAATACTTCTCGAAAGTAGACACCACCAAAAATCACCGCAACGTATTCTCCAAAAGTAATGTTCTCCAAGAAAAAGAATAAAATCATCTGCTATAATTGTGGACGACCCAGCCACAAAAGTTTCCAATGTCGATATAAACGCTCTAAAATGGACTCCGTAAAAAACGTTGAGAACTTTGAGGAAGAACATACATTTCTATTCACATGTCACTTTGACAATACCAGAAACGGTAAAAATCTCCTTGTTGACTGTGGTGCTACAGCGCACGTTATCACCAAGGAATCTGATTTTATTTTGATTCAAACTTTAATCCTCAAAGTCATTTTGTCGAACTTGCCGACGGTAGTCAAATAAATGATATAGTCTTGAAAAGAGGCGATGCTAAAATATCCCTAAAAAATAATAAAGGCGAAATCTGTAACTGTATTTTAAAAAATTAAAATGTTTCACTAAATGTTCTGGGCGGAATATATGTTTGCTTCTATATTAAATGTTATTAAATATAAACTTTGACTTATTTGATTTCCTACATGTTTTACTTAGAAATTCCCTATTACTTAGTTTGATCACATGGTACTACTGTAACACGCTTTTGTTGTTTATATGTTTTGCTTGCACGTGCGTAACAGAGTGTGTATGAGTGGGCGTGGGATGTATTTATTTGCTTCCCCATTGAACAAATTATGCACAAGGCCGTTTTTTAATGTGGAAAGAAAAGAGGAGGAAGGGAAAAGGGGGCCAGCTCCCGAGAGATGGGAAATGGGAGCTGGATAGTGATTTGCTAGCTGGTACGTCGGGTTGTTCCTACATGGAGCAGAAGATTGCCACAAGGGCAATGGTCTTTGATTGCAGAATCTGCTGGAACAGATGGTATTTATTTGCTCCCCCACCGAGAAAATTAGGCACAAGGCCGATTTTTAATGTGAGGAGTGAAGGGAGGGGGAAGGGAAAAAGGGGACCAGCTCCCGAGAGGTGGGAAATGGGAGCTGGTTAAAGGTCAGGCATGTGGGGTTGCCCCCACATCTGGTCTTTGCTAGTCATAGCTAGTCATAGCTTGCAGTATCTGCTGGAACAGATGCTACACTTTGATCTTGGCCCGAAGGCAACAAAGGTCTTCTCCAAAGAGGGTGGGACTCTTGGGCGGGGGATAATCAGCAGCAGCAGCTGAAGGAAAGCTAACTGACGAACGTGCTGGCAGCGGCGTGTTGGCAGAAACATGTGTAAAAATTAGCAAGTGTGCGCGAGCTTGTGTCACAAAAAAAGAAGGGAAATATACCTATGGTCGAAGAGTAAAGCAAGAGGGGCTGTCGAAGATGGATGTGTAAATACAAGGGTGAAAAGCGCCTACGTTAAGTGACTGAGGACAAAGGCTCTGTGTACGAAAGAACTTTTGAAATATGATGAAATGCGTTATTTTAGAAGAACCACGAATAAATGCGTCAAATTTTAATTTCTTTCCTTTGTTAGTTTTTTTCTGCGACATTACATGTGTATTGCAATATGATTTAATTGCAGATGCAACATAATCTGCTTTCGGCTACATTCGCAGTTTAACTGGTTTTTTTTTATGTAGCAAGTGCACTATTGGTGTCTTGGTTACATGTATATTCTAACACTTGGCAATATGATAATGTAACTTTATTTGGTCACATACCACTGTAAGAGTGCTTGGATACATTCGCACTGTAACTTGATTTAGTTACATGTTTAATCTTATTTCTTTTGGTTACATACCAACTGTTCCGTATTGTAGCTACATTTTTATTCTAATTTTTACTAACATATAGAATTGATCTTGATTTCGTTACATATTCACTGTTGCGTGTTTTGGTACATATTAACTGCAACCCATTTTCCTTACATGCGCACTGTATCTTGTATTTGTCACATGTTAATCGTAACTTGTTCTAGCTATATGCGCATTAAAAAGTGGTTTAGTACTATTTGTCACATGTTAATCGTAACTTGTTCCAGTTACATACACACTAAAAAGTGGTTTAGTGATATTGTAACAGGTTTTATTAACGCGTTCATTGTAACTAAGCTTGATCACATGTGTATAATGTAACTTACGTTTGTTACATGTACGCTTTGTCTTATTTTTGTTACTTGTGACTCGTCAATAAAAGAATTAAAATTTTTTAACTGTAATCTATCTGAAGCTTCGTTTCTCTTTTTCTTCTTTTCTTTATTCTTTAAGCAAACCACTTATCTTGTATTGTTGTTCAAAAGTAAAGCCGCCTTAATCTTAATACTAAAAGTTTCAGAGCTCTGAAGACAGAATTAGTACCATTAAAACAAGAACATTTTTAATGTGGATTTTTCTTCTTAATAGTCACCATCATTTTCAACATATATTTTACACAATGAGCGATAGCTGTGTTTGAGCGCCTGAAGCGCGCATTGACATACAGGCTCGTTCCGAAAGAAAAGCCTTCTATTATATTTAACTCTACCAGTTAAAAACCTATGAAGACGGGAGTGGTACAATTAAAACCCGTAACCTTTATTTTTCTTAAATAGTCAGCGCTATTCTCAATGCACTTCTCTCAGGAGTTCAGTGGCGCATCTTCGCTTCTGACGTACATCCATGACAAGGGATTCTTTTTAGAGTTCCACCCCTACAAAGCAGATATGAAACTTTCAGGTCCAAATTGCGTGTTCATCTACTGTAAAAGTGCAATTTGCAATCCTGTTTTTATCCGTTCGGGCGGAATAAAACCTATCAAGTTTACCTTTAGAACGTACCCTGTAGTTAAAAGCAATAGTAGACACGAACCTTCTATTCCCCCTCGAAACATTTCTAGTCATATGTCTTAAGTTCTGCGTAAAAAGAAACAGAAAAAACAGACTTTTTAGCTTTGATTAGCCTCGTTTAGATCGATGACGTTTGCACTGCGCCATTTAATTTTAGCCTCGCATTTGATCACTTTGCAAGTTTTCCACTCCCGAAAGCAAACATAGACCCATATCGCTAAATGTTGTTTCTGTGATTAAAGTCTCCGCCACTCATACATATATAAAATATCTTCTATAATAACCTGGAGAGCAGTTTTACGAAACACTCGGTTTCTTTTAAATTATATCCATTTTTTAGTCCAAACAAGCAATGTTGAAGTATACATTGCCATAACAAGTTAGATTATGTTTCTCGCTTAGGCTGACTAGTATATTTAATGTTGACTAATAAGCATGTATTTTGAAGTAATATTATATAATTTGAATGTGTTGCTTTCAACGTTGAGTATTAGTAACATCTAAGAGTCACAGGTAACCACATAACAGAAGTTAACGATATCTAGTTACTTTATGAACAGAAGCGTGCGCTCTATCCAAACTATCATCAATGGATCTGAGATAATCTCGTCAGCATCAGACAAAGCCAAACTCTTTGCCAAGAACTTTGCAGCTAATTCTACCCTTTGCGACCAAGGCCGCCAACCCACAATATTTCCTCCTGTATCAGAAAACACGCTATGTGATATACAAATATCTGTACGTGATGTTGCCAAGCTAATCAAAACCTTAACTCCAGTAAAGCAACTGTCCCTGGCGGTATTCCGATTATAGTACTCAAAAAACTTCAACCTGAACTAGCGCCCATACTTACAAAACTGTTTAAACGTTGTCTTAAGGAGAATTGCTTCCCATCACCCTGGAAAATCTCATCAGTATGCCCTCTATTTAAGAGTGTACGTATCAAAAATGTTAATATAACTAGACCTACCATTCAAAACACCAAAACATGAGGTAATGCCGTGAGGGATGGTCTCCTGACCCAAGAATATATGCTACATTACTCTTGCTCCAAAGCAGCTGGTAATACTAAGTAGACAGCTTTCTAACAGCCAAACAACGAGAGGGAGAGAGAGAGAGAGAGAGAGTAATCCGATGACATAGAAAATGTCTTAAATAGATTCCAGATTTTCAGTATGCTAACTTTTATTCATAGTACACACACGGAACACTTGTTCTTTTCAAAGTAATTTCCTCCGGTTGCTATACACTTGTTGTACCGTTCCAACAAATTCGGGATGGCCACATAAAAGTTCTCTTGTGTGAGCGCGTCAATGACCTTCGTCACAGCCTCTTTAATCACCTTAATTGTTTCATAACAACAGCATCCAAAGTGTTCCTTGAGAATAAATAAAAGTCGCGGGGAGCGAGGTCTGGACTACAGGGAGGGTGAGGAAGTACCTTTCTGCCCATCTTCATAAAATAGTTTCTGATCATGTCTTAGCACCCTCGGGAAAAATTTCGCACAAATCTTCCGCACTTTCAGTTTTACGCGACCGTGTTCGCAGTTCTCACACTGATATCAATATGTGCAGTTATTATTTCTATACACAAACGAGGGCCTTTATTCATGACTTTTTTTTAGTTGGCTAATAAACTCTAGTGTTTTGACAACCTTACGGCTCCCACACCTCTAATCATCCCTCATAGATACCCTAGCTTTCTTGAATATTTTATTTCACTCTTATTTCACTCAGAAATTAATGCTCGATACATGCAAAGTACCGGCAATTTTCTAGGTTCAAAACAGAATTTTATTGCATATCCTGCTTCTAAAGTGTATTCCCGTCTAGATTGCATTTTCGAAACCACCAGCTGTGACAATCAGGCTTTAGTAGCTTGTATTTCAATTTCTGATGTAGCTGTTCATTTGATTCTGAAATAAAAAAAAATTGGCCAGTCATCTCATAAAATATATAGCAATAACATACTAAAATTTTGAAGAGTCAACGCCAATTTGAAATGCCTGTACAAAAAGTCTGGAAACTTATTGAATGCACCTGGTAGCTTTTATGTCAATAATGCTAAAACAATATAATAGAAACTTCTCTATCAACAAGAAGATTATAATACAAGAGATGATCACCTTATAGCAATAAAACAGATACAACACTTTTGTTATTATTCTCTCTTTCTTAAATCACTTTCAAGTGTGTATTTTGTAGTTTCTCAAGTATTTTTCTTTTCTTTTATTTGGGTTTTCTTATATATAGAACAATAAGTAAAAAATAGTTTGATTATTAAAAGCCGTAGTCAATTAATCGAGATGAATCCTTTCCGTATTGCTAAGTCTTTTTACATCATAAAACTTTCTATCTTATAGAATTTATGTATTCTTATTGTATAATATTTGCCAACAATTTTTCGATTTTTAATATCAGCCGATTTTTTCTCATGTTATTCCTATCCATATTACTTTTTTCTTTCTCTTGTTTAGTTTATTTTTACATGCCTTCTTTGGTAATACCTAATGTTCCGTTTCTTAAAAAATACTTTGTATGCCAAGGTTCAACCGTATTCTAACCATGTCGACTCTGAAATAAAGAATAGTAACACAAATGCAAAAATACATCAATTGAATGTCTTCTACAAATAAAAAAAGAAAAAACGTTTGACCAAAAACAAATTTGCAAAAAGAAATGGCGGTATTTCTTTTTTTTTTTTTTTTTTTTTAACAATCCTAAACACAATTTTGTCTTTGCCCCACAATGTTTGGAAAATCAAGTTTTCAACTCTGCTGAGATTCATATTTAAACAGCCATATTTTTTGAGAAATGAAAAATAAAAATTTTTGTACTATTTGCTTATGAGGTAAAATGTAAGGTTTTACTTCTTGCCAAAATTTAAAAGTTTCATTCATTTATTTATTCTCTAATGAATTCAAAACTCGACCCTCGCCATTCCTCTATGTTTAACACTATGACGAAAAATCATTTTCCAGTACAAAATTATTAATTTTGAAATAATTAAATCAATGCGGTCTATATTACGATTTAGTCAAATATCGTGTACGTAAAAGTAATGTGCGTCCTCAAAAGTGTTAGGAAGTCATTTATATAAGAAAAGGAAAATTTTCATTGGTAAAAAAAAGAAAGCAAATTTAGTAAAGAACAAAGCAGCTGGTGAGATCTCTTAAATTCTAAAGACAAGAGGGTGCCTAAATATTCCAGGAGTAATTAACAGAGTAAATAAAACAAAGCAGCTGGTGAGATCTCTTAAATTCTTAAGACAAGAGGGTGCCTAAATAGTCCAGGAGTAATTAACAGAGTAAATAAAACAAAGTAGGTTGTGAGATCTCTTAAATTCTAAAGACAAGAGTGTGCCTAAATATTCCAGGAGTAATAAACAGAGTAAATAAAACAAAGCAGCTGGTGAGATCTCTTAAAGTCTAAAGACAAGAGGGTGCCTAAACATTCCAGGAGTAATTAACAGAGTAAATAAAACAAAGCAGCTGCTGAGATCTCTTAAATTCTAAAGACAACAGGGTGCCTAAATATTCCAGGAGTAATTAACAGAGTAAATAAAACAAAGCAGCTGGTGAGATCTCTTAAATTCTACAGAAAAGAGGGTGCCTAAATATTCCAGGAGTAATAAACAGAGTAAATAAAACAAAGCAGCTGGTGAGATCTCTTAAAGTCTAAAGACAAGAGGGTGCCTAAATATTCCAGGAGTAATTTACAGAGTAAAGAAAACATAGCAGCTGGTGAGATCTCTAAATTCTTAAGACAAGAGGGTGCCTAAATATTCCAGGAGTAATTAACAGAGTAAATAAAACAATGCAGCTGGTGAGATCTCTAAAATTCTAAAGAAAAGAGGGTGCCTAAATATTCCAGGAGTAATTAACAGAGTAAATAAAATAAAGCAGCTGGTGAAATCTCTTAAAGTCTAAAGACAAGAGGGTGCCTTAATATTCCAGGAGTAATTAACAGAGTAAATAAAACAATGCAGCTGGTGAGATATCTTAAATTCTAAAGAAAAGAGGGTGCCTTAATATTCCAGGAGTAATTAACAGAGTAAATAAAACAAAGCAGCTGGTGAGATCTCTAAATTCTTAAGACAAGAGGGTGCCTAAATATTCCAGGAGTAATTAACAGAGTAAATAAAGCAAAGCAGCTGGTGAGATCTCTAAATTCTTAAGACAAGAGGGTGCCTAAATATTCCAGGAGTAATTAACAAAGTAAATAAAACAAAGCAGATGATTAGATCTCTTAAATTCTAAAGACAAGAGGATGCCTAAATATTCCAGGACTAATTAACAGAGTAAATAAAACAAAGAAGCTGGTGAGATCTCTTAAATTCTAAAGAAAAGAGGGTGCCTATATATTCCAGGAGTAATTAACAGAGTAAATACAACAAAGCAGCTATTGAGATCTCTTAAATTCTAAAGAAAAGAAGGTGCCTAAATATTCCAGGAGTAATTAACAGAGTAAATAAAACAAAGCAGCTGGTGAGATCTCTTAAATTCTAAAGAAAAGAGGGTGCCTAAATATTCCAGGAGTAATTAACAGAGTAAATAAAACAAAGCAGCTGGTGAGATCTCTTAAATTCTTAAGAAAAGAGGGTGCCTAAATATTCCAGGAGTAATTAACAGAGTAAATAAAACAAAGCAGCTGGTGAGATCTCTTAAAGTCTAAAGACAAGAGGGTGCCTAAATATTCCAGGAGTAATAAACAGAGTAAATAAAACATAGCAGCTGGTGAGATCTCTGACATTCTAAAGACAAGAGGGTGCCTTAATATTCCAGGAGTAATTAACAGAGTAAATAAAACAAAGCAGATGGTGAGATCTATTAAATTCTAAAGACAAGAGGGTGCCTTAATATTCCAGGAGTAATTAACAGAGTAAATAAAACAAAGCAGCTGGTGAGATCTCTTAAATTCTAAAGAAAAGAGGGTGCCTAAATATTCCAGGAGTAATTAACAGAGTAAATAAAACAAAGCAGCTGGTGAGATCTCTTAAAGTCTAAAGACAAGAGGGTGCCTAAATATTCCAGGAGTAATTAACAGAGTAAATAAAACAAAGCAGCCGGTGAGATCTCTTAAATTCTAAAGACAAGAGGGTGCCTAAATATTCCAGGAGTAATTAACAGAGCAAAATAATGCAAAGCAGCTGGTGAGATCTCTTAAAGTCTAAAGACAAGAGGGTGCCTAAATATTCCAGGAGTAATTAACAGAGTAAATAAAACAAAGCAGCTTGTTAGATCTCTTAAATTCTAAAGACAAGAGGATGCCATAATATTCCAGGAGTAATTAACAGAGTAATTAACACGCACAGAGTACTACTTATAACTTGATAATGTATCGAAGTTTATATTTTGGTTTGTGAGTTTGTATAGTTTTTTACCTGTGAAGTAAGTGATCGACCCATTTATAATTTATGATGTTAGAAAGAATACGACGCGACAGAACTAGAAAAAGATACAGAAATGAAAGACAAAATACGGAAAGCAATAGCGATACGGAATCGTGTGTGTAGGAAGGTGAAAAATGAGATCGCAGTTTGACAATAAATCGGAATAAAGACGAAACTTTAGAAATATCCACATTTTGGAAGTATTGAAATATGATCCTCCTGTAATTCTAATGTTGACCCTTTTTCACGTAAGGGTTTTTGAATAGTTGTCTCCTTCCCCATCCTCGGTCGATTGTTGGCTGGTAAATACGATTACCCTTCACATACCCAACCCTGATCAACACGGTCATGATCAGATAAGAAAAGATTTAATGTTGGGATATCTAGGTCAAAGATAAAAAATAGAGGAAGCATGGAAATCATACTTTTGACGACAATTATAACCGTTCGTATTGTTTGCATTATTAAAACAGCTATAATGCTGTCGCTTTGGCGAAACACCAGAACCGCATTGTTGCAACTAGTCTTAGGAGATTCAACCCCAATGTCATAATGAGTGATGCTGAAACCGTCCTCTAATTGCTGTAATACATACGAACCCTGATTACATTAGATACACCCACTAGTAGATATAAGGCTGGTATATTATAC
>NC_136501.1:93792308-93812308 GCF_053919585.1 Euprymna scolopes | reverse complement strand
TATATATAAGAGCAAATAGTTAATAAAACATGTTAAAAACACTTTGAAAAAGAGTTAAAACCATATTTAATCTGAAAAGGAAACACTTAATAAGTGGATAGTCCTTAATCCGCGGAGTTTCAAAGAAATACTTTCCTTTTCATCAGAGGGTAGGAATTAGCAAAATGCGGGATCGGATTTTGCATACAGAAGTATTTGATGAAACTGCAAGTATGTCAAAGATCTTACTTGATAGAAAAGTGAAGCAGAGGGAATATGGCGAAGAAAAAGGTGATTTCCCGTGAATGGATAGTCAGGTGAAAGGTAAGGTATCCAATGACGGTAAAATCCAAAAATATAAATCCAAGAAAGTGTATTTAATTTTTCATTCGCTCAAGTAAAATCCAAGGGACGCGCGTAATTGGAAGATGGTCCAAATTAATCCAAAAGGCCGAAATCAGTGGAATAATTCAGAAATATGTACAAGAAAAAGGGGGGGAAGATTCCAATAATATTAATAAAAGAAAAATAATATATGCTTTTAACACGGCTGCCGAGAACAAAGTGTAATCTTTATTTTATATATATATATATATATATATATATATATATATATAATATTTCCGGAAAATTCAAGACAACAAAATATGAAATGAGAACATCATATTGTATTTTTATATGCCTTACAATTGTTTCAGAACCATTTGGGCAACTTCAAGTATTATATCATTCATAAACACTCCAAATCAGCTGCATTTCAGACAGGAACATGTAAAGTGTATTACAAACAAGTCTCTCTCTCTCTCTCTCTCTCTATCTCTCTCTCTCTCTCTCTCTATATATATATATATATATATTCTCTTTATAGAGAAATGAATGCGTTCATAATATATATTTTCAGAGTACAAGCAGTTGTAATTCCTTCTTATATTTTCACTGTTCGGTTCCGAATTCTTTAGTAACTTTTGAATTTAGTAATCGCCAAATTTTTGTATTTATACATTTTAAATGATATTTAATCAAATTTCCCATTTTAATATTAATTTAATCCTCTGTATATTTCATTGATTTTAATTATTTTAATCTTCCCAATTTATTTATATCATCGATTTATTTTTCGAATACTAATCCTCGCCTTCGAAATCAAGTTTTTACTTATATGATTGACTATTTCACCCACAACCTACGATAATTTCGTATTCACATTGATTACATTTTACTATCCACGTATTAATGTTGCATAACATACTATTTACTAAGAATGAAATGTAATTTTTACCCAAATTGAAATATAAATTCTAAATTCAAATATTTGACATGAGATAAAGATAAACATTAATTAATACGATGTGTATTAATTAATGTTTATCTTTATCTCATGTCAAATATTTGAATTTAGAATTTATTTTTCTATTTTCGTTGCCCGGATGTTTTTAGGTGTGTATTGAAGAAAAAATGAGGTTGTAGGTACGCAGGCAAGCTCGAACCCGTACTGCGAAGTAAAAGAACCTGAAAAAAGTGACGTCTTTGCCGTTACATCCAACGCAAAACCTGAAGTGACGAATTTTTAAATTAGAGCTAGTCAATCAAAAAGAGAGTATGACTTTCGATACATTGGCTAATAAAGCGAACCTCCCTGTAGAAAAGTACACAGATATGGGTGAAGGATGTTATATTTTTAGCTTATTTTTCGATATTTGTCGTCACAGGGTCGAGCTTCAAAACAATACCAATCTTGCGAAAATCCGTCGCCTCTACAGAAAGTATTAGGCAGACATAAATACATAGATACATAGGTGAGGTTTATGTTATAGATATCTTCCTATTCCCGTAGCTTATGCCCAAGAACTGCAGGCTTGTGACATTCTCCTCCTGTTGACTGTTTTCCTCCTACCATTAGCCTTGGTTCTTTGAATGTCAATAGACATATCTTGTCTTTTCTATAATCACTTTTTGTTCTCTTTATCTACTTACATCAAGGGGCGTTATGTCATGTGTAGAGCGATTTCTATAAAATGTTTTTTTTTTCATCTAAATACTTAGGAGATAACTTTAAAAAACATATTTTTACGGATATTTTTATAAATAAGGTTTATTTTATTTAATTCCACTGCAAGAACAATTTATATCTACTCATATTCCTATTATTAACCTCGTCCAGATTTGTTGATTTAAATCATGGTTTCGCTATCTGACTTTCAAACACATCAGTTACCCCAATGTAGGTTATGGGTATATTTTATGCTGTTATCCAACTTAACATCACATTTGTATATAATTTCAGAAATTAAGTAAACATTCCTTAGAAATTCTACAGTTACATTTTCTCTCCAAATTTAGTTTAACGCATTCAATCTTATTATTATTCACTATTGTCTTTATTTTACCATTATAAGCACATATTATAGTATTTCCTAGATTGGCAGCAGTTGATAATTAAAGCGTTACTGCGGACTTATTAATTCTTTTACTTTGCCTATTTTGGGGGAAGTTCTTATCAATTATTTTGAAAAGTAATTCTTAAGAGATATAATTTTGTATATGTTCACTGACAGGAGGATTAAACCAGGCTTGTTTTTGCCTATATTGCTCTTATTATAGAATAAAAACTATTTACTTTTTCTTCATTATTTTTACTTTTATTCTTTTTATTCTTCTCGTTATTTTATATTTATAGTTCTACTTCCTTTTAGTGCCATGTGATATGGTATTGTGTAATGTGTTCTGCACTTTTTAATTTCCACCTCTATTATGTATTTGATTTCTCCTTGATATCCTTATCTAATTAAAGCTTCATTATAACAATCTTTATTCTTATATTAAATATATTTTAATTTTGTAATATTCAGGATATTCTTTTTTATACGATGTGGATAAAAATAATATTGCAATGGGCCCTCCGGGCTCAGCGTTATACTTACTTGGAAAGTCTGTGCATACTAATCGATATTTATAAACATATAGAGGGCTGAAATGTAGAGTCATAAATAGATGGTGCATTATAATAAGTTAATTCTAGCGATCATTTTATAGAAAAACTAGACAAAATTATACTATTTTTAATTAACTCAAGTTAGAAATAACACTTGTTACTTCTGTGGTGATAAAGCTAGAAAATAAGCGCATGGTTCAATTGTGTTTTAAAAAAACATTCATTTGAACAATATCAAATCCAAGAACCTGCTGTGGATTGTATATTCCCAGACTTATAGTTGTGGAACAGAAACGAAATTTACTCAAATATATCTATGTATCTAGTGTGAATCTATTTTCCTGTTGTCACGTGTTCTGGTTAGATGAGAAAATATATTTGTTGAAAAAAAGGACGTCAAACAGAGCGGACGGTTTAACAAGTCGTCCTTCCTCACTGTGGAGGGAGGTTACGTGTCTTAAAATAAAGACTAGAATTAAGTACCAAAGCAAAGCTATTTATTTCCCATTCTTTTGCGATCGAAAATTGGGAAGTAATAATAAAAATGTATAAATTCAACCATTGTCTTGGAGTTGAAATGTATCCAGGAACAGATGAAATTACTATATGGACCAAAATAACAAAATCGCTGCTGAAAAGTTGATGAGGTATGTCGAGATACATGTATGTGCTTATAGTATGCCTGATACACACGCACACAGCACATTTAAACGATCATGGAACATAAATAGATTGAAAAAGAATCGGGGATACCACGATGAAAAAAATAACCAAAAATAAACAAGAAATAGACAAAAAGTAGACACGACGTTTAAAAAAGAAATGAAAATACTACACTTTAAGGAACAATAGAGGGTCTTAAGGAATATACATATAAATACATAAAGAGAATAAATGACAAAAAGTTATATTACAAAATTCGTGATGTTGACCAGATTATAGTTTATTCCTTTAATTCAGTTGACTTATACAATTCTTGACAGTATATGTTTCGTAGCGCAAAATTAATCACGTAATTATTATATCAATCAAGAATCAAGAATTGTATAAGTCAACTGAATTAAAGGAAAATATGGTCAACATAACGAATTTTGGAATATAACTTTTTGTCATTATTTCTCTATATTGCTCTGTAATTACATTGAGCTTCTTAAATAAGGATTGTTATATTTTATAAGAAGATATATTTCTACATAAAGATATATATATATATATATATATATATATATACTCCTATGAATTCGTTTTTCTTTTGTGTGTATTGATATTTGTATAAAAAACATATTTTCTATTTATTTAAAAAGAAAATACAATTTTCTTATATATGGGTCATGGAATTGAATTCATCTGCAAACGATCTAGCTAATTTGCATATTCTTTTAAACATTCATTTTAATTAATTCCCTATTAGTTTTTTTGGGTTTTCTTATGGGATGATCATCTTTAGTTTACTATTACGTGTAATTATATTCATGCAGATATTCTACATAATTTATACTTCCATAATACTTGCGTAAAAAGTTTACAGGAAACACAAAATTGTTTCCATATATATTTATGTATACGTATATATTTTTGTTGCATCAATAAAATTGAACGTGTCTGTGTGTCTGTCTGTGTACATTTCCCTACGAAATAACTCTGACAATTTTTAATCTACAGGCTCGAAATTTGATATACAGTGTACTGAGATTAAGGAAAATCTATGGGATCGGTTTTCGGACTGAAATTTGGCCTGTTAATGGGGACAAATTTCAACAATTTGACCTATCAGAAATCTACCAAACTCCTCCGACAATTTTGGGTCTAAACACTTGCAATTTTAGATATAGGTTCCTTGGACGTGGACCCAACATAATAACTTGATTATAGCCGTAAACAATAAATGTTAAGGGATCATAATAGGGGTCAAAGTTTAAAAAAATTACCTTTTTTTTGCGATCAGCATACACCTCCAAACATCCGGGCAACGCTGGGCACCCATGCTAGTATATATATATATATATATATATATATATATATAAAATATATATATATAAGAAACTATAGGCAGACATATAGAAAAAACAGTAAAAGAAATATATGTAAATTTTAATTCTTAAGATAGGAAAAAATAAATAACATACACACACAAAGATATTATTTACAACATTTATTGTGCGTACACAAAGAACACAAGATAATTTGTAAAATTTTAACTCTCTTCATATATTAATGATCTATCACAAATATTCATCACTTTGAATTGCATAGGGTTACTCTATAAATATTAGTATTAATATTTATATTTCCAGTTTTAATATTAAATCCTCCGACTTTGTAGCTGGGTTGGAATCATTCGACCTGCAATAATTATTACTGTCTACACTGATTATTGCGAAAGCATAAAACACTAGTGTCAGTAGGTATACAAATAATTATGACTATTCACATTTATATATGTGTGCGTATGTGTGTGAGTGTGTGTGTTTGTGTGAGTGTGTGTTTGTGGTAGTAATTAAGAAAACGGGCGATATTCCGTAATCGGCTATTGAAGAATGTTCGTGAGAAAAGAAAAGAAATTGTTGATTTTTAAATAAGAAAATACGAACAAATGAAAGAATAGAAAACTTATTTTGACGCCGAGATCGTTGCAAACACCGTTAAAAACAAGAGAAAAAATATCATTAACGCAGACAAGGTGAAAAACAGAAAGGAAAAAAATGAGAGACAGGAATTTTCGTTACGCAGTTCAATTTGTGGTGACACAAATTGTTGTGAAAAAAGTGTCAAATGTTTGAATGCTGTTTTGGTAGCTGTAAAAACGTGATACGGTTTTTGTTTAAACAGACTGAAACAAGAAATCTTGCGTATTTTATTGAAATTTCGTTTGTTTCCTTGTTGAACTCCGCAGCTTTCATGTTTCAAAACAGTTAAAATTGAATTTCTTGGCTTTATTGAGAAAAAATGTATTTAGAATTATTTGGAATTGCAATGTAATCATCTCATGTATTAATTGCTGTATCTGTGTTAAGAAAGTTAAATGTTTTATACTGCTTTCATGTTTTTTTTTCAGAAATCATGAATTCTCGTTCAGACAGGTGTCCTTGTTGATGACGTGTCACACAGCAAAGTTTTGTTACCAATTAACTGAATTTTTATATACATATCTAGTTGAATGGAACGATTCTGTAATTTATTTTTGTTGGATAGTAAAAAGTGATTTTCAGCCTACTCCAAAAGTGTGCTTAAGTGGACGTTTTGGGATTCACATATATGTGTTCTGTGTTTTTAACTTTTGTTCTTGGTTAAATGAGATTTTGTGAAGGAATATGTCTTGATTTTATAAAGGAATCAATTTTTGTATGAAACCGATTATGCATTTGTTGTACTATATTTTTTGTGATTATGTAGTGCATTGTATTAGCAGAAGAAGTCCAGTCATCTTTGACTTGTGGGGTTATTTAAATAATGATTTTTTTTTTAAATAAGATAATGTCAATTAAAAAATAGAAAACGAAAAAGAAATGAGAAAATTTAAGCAGTGTACCGAAGAAGAAATAGAATAAAAGAGAGTCTATTGGATTATAAGATGCAGAAGTCAGCAATAGGTCAACAGGTGAATAGAAGGTTTTGTAACGGCGTATTTTTTTAATGTTTACGGAGTAAGATGCGATTTTGGGGAGGAATATTTTTTAAAAATTCCATCTATGGCGTGTAGTATTGACGTGGAGAGAAGATGCTCTTCGCATAAGGTATCTCTGTTCTGTATGCTGCGGGCCAAAAAAGGGATAACTGCGGTTACCGGATGGAATAGGAATCGCTCCACACAGCGTATAAGAATGACGTATTCCCGTCAACGTGAATTATGGCGAATTAAGAAGGAGTAATTTTTGGTGCTTAAGAAAACTCTGCATATAACGGTATTGACAACATATCCTTATGGGTCGATGTAAAAAATATAGGCGATGAAAAATGAGAAAAGTTCAATCGATAAAAAATATAATTTTTTTGTTAGAAACAGCGAACTTTTAAATAGATTTCAACCTCTATTATGTATTTGATTTCTCCTTGATATCTTGATAAAAAGGTTGGCGGAGGAGCGCAATAGCGGTTGAAGTCCATCCCGATGTAATCACTCCGCTGCGATGAAGAGGTGTATAAAAAAGGATGCGCCGACGTTTTGCCATTTAGTAAAGAGTAGTGTTCGAATGATTAATCGGAATCGGAATCGAGAATCGAAAAAATCGTAACTTTTTGGCCTATCGGAATCGGAAGAATTTTTACCTATTTTCCAATGCCGAAACGATTTCTTTAATTTCCTTCCCTAATTTGATGTTCGTTTTAATAAAATTTTAATTACTTGTAGTAATAATGAAATAATAAATATTTATTGATTTTAAATTTCCAGTAAAACTAAAATTTATATATCCCCCCCACACACACTCAAAAGTGTTTTTTTATACGTTTAATAAAATATATAATCATTTAAAATGTGTTTTTACGGC
Organism: Euprymna scolopes; assembly: GCF_053919585.1. Taxonomy (NCBI): domain Eukaryota; kingdom Metazoa; phylum Mollusca; class Cephalopoda; order Sepiida; family Sepiolidae; genus Euprymna; species Euprymna scolopes. The sequence continues at coordinate 93,804,910 of NC_136501.1, read as the reverse complement.
AATCGGGACAAAATACCAATTTTATAGCTAAATATTAGGAAATTTATAAAGAATCGGAATCGGAAAAATATTGAAATCGTCCGATTAGTAGTAAAGAGTATCTTGGATATTATAGTGTTGACCATCAGATAAAGTCGAAGAGGTTTTCTGTTGTTCCCCAAAATATTAGTAGAGTAAAAAAAGTTTAATGATAAAAAGGGTGTAAGGCCTGAGATAAGAAAGAAAATGGGGGGGTAGGTGTACGACTCGTGGAAAAACAGCTGGTCTATAAAGCCAGGGACGCTGATTGTGCGTGTTGATGAAGCAGCTTGACCTCGATTTTTGTTGTGTAGCTTATTGCCGAGGATTTATCGACCACGTGTAATGTCGACAGGAGTAAATGATGCTTCTGGAATTATGATTTCAGTTATTAAGAAACCATCAGGTCCCAGGGACTGTTTTTCATTCAAAAACGCAGGATTAGCGCCACATAGCATTATTTGTTGGCAGTGTTTTAGTTATTTATTCACTATTATTTATTGGATTATGTTATGACAGGCTTCTTTTCCAGCGATGTAAAAAATACAGGCGATGAGAAAATTTAAGCAGTGTACCGAAGAAGAAATAGAATAAAAGAGAGTCTATAAGATTATAAGATGCAGAGGTCGGCAATAGGTCAACAGGTGAATAAGTTCCTCCTTACTTTAATGTGAGTGGTAAAAAAATGTTTTTCTTCGCCATACATTTTGACAAAAAGGGGGGGAAGGAATGTTATATAGTTGTTGAACAAAGAAAAATTACCTGGTATCCGTCTATCTATCGATCTTGATGAAATATGTATTTATGTTATGTCTGACACACGCACACATACCAATACACAACACACACACACACACACCACACACATACACAACACACACACACGTAATACACATAGACGGTCACGAATATAAAGAGATTGCAACGTGATGACTTATAGGAATTTAGTAACATGGCACACAATCACACGACGTGGATACGAACACCGCCTCACAGCGTTACATTGGCTTGTCTGATGATAAAACTTGAAATAGTGATATTAGTCTGTGTAAGGTGTTAACTCTGGTCAAAATCGCCTGTTCGTTCTTTTATCGATAATTGATACTTATTGAAGACATCCAGATATAAAACCTAACTAAGAACACTGCCATGCATAAAGTAACTTCGTGTGGAAGCATTACGCAAGATTGCATATATATATATATATATTTATATATATATATATATATTTTATTACTATTGTATTTTAATCTTATCATGATAAATTGAAAACTTGGTTTTGTTTTCTTTATCATGCAGTTAGTCTTTTATTTTATATTCTGTTTGCTACTTTGACAAGTTAAGGTACATGCTATCGTCGGAATTAGAGTTTTTCAAACGCCTAAATTCTTAACTCTAATGCAAAAAAAAAATCATAAGGGGAACATTTTTCAGTATCATTCATTTTTTTGGATTAATATATCTAAATATTTTTCATTATTTGTAACGAAAATATAATTAAACATCAAAAATATGAAAACAAAAAACTATAGAAAATTGATATCACTTGTTTTTCCTTTAAAACAATATTTATTCATTAAACTTACCTTACAACGATTTTTTTCTTAGTTTAAATTCTAGTGTGCTATAAGTTTCTTTAAATGTGTTTAATAATTATGCATCCAAAATTGCTTTTTTTTTCTATTTCATTTTTTTTTTATAGAATTAGCTTCCTACTTGGAGAAATAAACCTACTTGTATAGGGAATGTTAGGTTTTTCTGTTGATTTATGGAAGTTCCAAAATATTTTAAGACGTAAGTTGTAGTGAGGACGTTTTCTGGTAATGTGTTTCGCGTGCGGAAATTTCTTAGAATAAAGTTCTTTTCATGGGAATGGAAGAAAGGAAGGATTTAGCTGTTGTATTTGTTCAGCATTTTCCATTCATGTCGAATATATCAAATGATTATTTATGGCATTTGATGTCCTGATATCTTTTTAGTAAATATTCTTTCTAGAAAGACAACGGAGGGACGGTTACCATCATCTTCAAATTAATGTAGTACTATGGATCGAACTTGATGCGAACCTTTAATTCTCAGGTTACCAGTCCACGTCGTTAACAACTTAACTTCACTAAAATCCCTGCTGTTGTGGGAAGAGGATTTATCTGTAATAAATTCAAAATGTTTGACACCATCGGCGTTACTAATATATGAATATTGTATTAAAATTATGTTTATAAGTATACATTTAATAAATAAACAGGAGTTGATGCGAGCTGAACGATTCATTTCCATTGGCTGCACATGGAGATGTAAGAGAGAATTCCAAGTCTTAGATATGACTCGACTACCGATAGAACTTTAATATCTTTGTTGATTAGCGAAAAATCTATTCCAATGTTCCGGTTTGATATTTATACTCATATTATAAAATCTTAACTGTTATGTAAGTGAACTTTGATATTAAGCTTTGATACCGAGCATAGCAGGCGTTTGTTAGGTTTTTGATAAAAATAAACATAATTATTGTTTTTCTAACCTTTAATTTAATGTTAAGTTACCCTGCACTTTAAAAACAAATAAACACAAACAGATGTTTTATGTTAAAAAGGTTTGTTTAATACAACGTTCAGAACACTGCGTGTTATAATTCCGACTGTGTCGCAAACTCTTTTACAGAAAAACAATATCAGCATGAATGAAATTTTATTTACGATAAAAAAAACTATGGAATAACAAGTAGATATAGAGTCATTAGTTGAAATATTGCTGTGCGTATCCTAAGCGGTATAGTAGATGTGATATATGGTATAAAGAAAGGCGTGCTTGTTTATATTTGGACTTACGTACAGTAAGTAGAGATTATGTTAACTTGTGTACATTTCCGCTCAAGTTAGTATATTTCGTATAACCTGATGGCAAACGGAAATAGGCAGGTTGCTTCCTAGTAGTAACAGGCTTGAAATGCAAGTCGAAGACGATATGATATATTAATTACGCCATGTTTTCTCTGAAGAGAACAAAGTTTTGTGGCAGTCGGTACAGAAAAGCAAAATGAATATTGTCTCGAGACTTTCACACGTCATGTCGCCCATTTAAATACTAAGTGTGACAATTAAGTAGAAACTAATTGACACGGTCTCTCCCATACAGCGTAAAATCTTTAAATAAAACCTTTAAAAATCTAGTAAGTCTCCAATGTGTGTCTATTCATGCGTAGATTTGTCTTGAGTTCAACAAAATGTCACAATGACGAGGAAATCAAAGGCCACGCATGAAAAATTGACGATCGGATGATTAAGACCACCGACCGCGAACGTATGTAAAAAAGACTTTGTTAATTGGTTCTTAATCTCTCAGTCGCCATAAGGTAGATTTCACAATTACGCATCGGTTAAAACGACATGTGCTTACAGTTCGATTTTGTATTTTTATAAAAAGTTACATGTCAAGAGAAACGCGGTGTGAATTTAACAGTTTGCTCCAAATTGGTCAGTAAATCACGCAGCCCGGTTATTGTTAAAGTCAACATTTGCTTAACGAACCATTCTTAATACCACGACGTTCTTTTTATTTTAAAGGTCACCATTAAACTGTTTTCTGACCAATGGTTTAAGATTTTTGCAAAAGAGTAACCACTTATGAATGTCTCAAGACCAAAATAAAATATTTGGGAAAACGATTAATGAGTGATCCATAGTGATGGAAATTAAGTAGAATTTGATTATTTTAATTCAGGGCTACTAGAGGATTTGTTTACATTGGACTTGAAGACGACCTGCTGTAATAAGCAGAGGAGACAGCCGGCGATACAGAATTTCAGAGGATAGAAGCTCCAGGAAACGAGCTTTGTTCCTGGCTTTTGCGTTTAGATTTACATACAAATAGAAATTGGAGAATACTTGAGATAGTAGTTGTTGCTAGACGAGTGCTTATTGTGAGTGTTTTGTAGTGGAGGTTTTCTCTAAATTCCTTGTTATTGTAAATAAAAATTTCTCACTATATCCCTTACTGTATACCAAACTGCAAATCCTTATAGATTGTTGCATTTCTACGCATGTTTTTCATTCAAATATATTTCAACTGAATATGGTCTGACGAACTCTTCCACTTGCATTCCTTCAACACCTTCCATCTTAATAATTAGACTAGTATGGAGACCCTACTCCTAGTGCATAGATCTTTCCATGTGGCAGAAAGCGTTGTAATCTAATGGCCTGCTCCATCAACCGTTTGTTTTGGAATTACAATCCAGATTTGTTTTCTCGGCGATCTCAGCATGCTAAAATTTTGTAATGTAAAAAGAACATCTTGATTAATATCTACCTGCCGAATATCAAGTGATCCATGAAGACAGAACACCATTAAAATGTTATACCTCTCTATAGGTATCAGGTTTTCATTAAATTTTATACGATATGTAAAATACTCTATTTCAGAAAGTGTTCTAACATTTCATCTTCGTTCAGTAAAGTCATAGTGTTGCTTGTTGTTTATATTAGAGAGAGAGTATTAGAGTGTCCATGTTGTGTGCAGATATATCGCGTATAGATAAAGAGAGAGACTATTCTGTGTATATAAAGAGGCAGGGTACATGTTAATACATAATGAGAGGGGGTTTGATATATAGATAGATAGACTGATAGTTAAAGGAGATAGTGTAATGTTATGACCCTTTAGGCTGTGATCATAGCGTAGTATCTGTTAACTATGGTAAGCGCGGTCAAGGGTCAAAACATTATTATTGTTGTTATTGTATTCTTGTTAATTGATTTGAGCGACGGATGGTCGCTGGATCAGTTATTATGATTAGAAGAATAAACAATTAAATTGCAAAAGAAATGATTGGCGTGTGAATCGCAAGAAGAATGTGAAAATAGAAAATATATGTAAACATTATTTTGGGGTTTTAAATAAACAAATAACTAGGTGGATAAGATTACTATGAAACACGTAATTAGGTGACGTAAGAGAACACGTGATGTAGTTAGCTTTGGAGAGATTCAGAGTGTTGAGAATTGACGACCACAGCAGACAGACGTCCAGACAAGGGTGGACAGACATCTAGGAGCGGGCTGTATGAAGAGAAAATGTAGACTAACTGTATATCCTTGAGAGAACTGTAATAAATTTATATTATAAACATATAAATAGTTGTTTTAATGGTTTCACAAATAAGAACAGATGTCTCAATTAGTTGGCGCTGATCGCTTCATGGTTCGTCACGGAGCAGCAGGAAGTTAAAAGAACTCTTCAAGAAAAAAGTACGAAGCATATATTATTCTTCTTACATATGAACTGTAAAAATATCCCGTGTGATAAGTCTGATACAACATGACTCGGTTCACACGTCAATATCATGCCCCGCGGATAAACAACATGCATACGATTTATACATTTATTATCTGTCTGTTAAAAGAACAATATCTTACATCCACTAGATAACAGATGACACGTTTTAATATATCATCTCCTCATAAACCAATATACAACAATAGTTTGACATTATACGCTTGACAGTTCTGTGAATGGGAGTGTTTCTACAACATTGACACATATATTTCTTTACCTATTTTTGAGATGAGAATTTTCACAAAGATCTTATAATATAAATTCACAATACCTTTCTGTTCTTGAATAACATAACGTGAAGACGCAGATACAAAATTATGATGATATTCGTTTATTCCATTCCTACCGGTCACTGGCCTTGTCATCAATGAATTCAAGTCTTTATATGATTCTTTATTCTCCCCTTCGCTTCCAAGATTCCATGTCATCTCTGTCTCTGACCCCTCTCTTCTCCCCTGACTGACCGACTTCTTACCCTTTGCCAAGCTCCAATTATATGAAAAACTCATGACGTCATTGCATGACCAACACGTGCATATCAGACACGTTGCCTGACATGCATTGCTCCTAACGTGTCTGCAAAGCCGACTCTCTAACCTAATTCTTGATTAACCCATTTTACAAAATTTCCCATTGTCCGTTTTTAAATTCCTTATTTTAATTTCATTTCTTTAACAGAAACAAAAGTACATCATTACATCCCTTTTTCAATAAACAGATATCTAACCATATTCTGTGAACTAAACAATGGTAATTCTGCATTCCATTTTCAATAACATTCCTGAATTATTTATTTTAACTTATGATCGGAATTCTCGATTCCAAATCTAGCTTCGCAAGTTTGAATCCTCGGCTATCCTATATCATATTTACTCACTTACAAGAACAGGCGGCTGTTCTTTAACAATAGTTGTCACGTGATTAACGACACGGAAGCACAACCTGGTTGTCCCAAGTTCGAATTCAACTCGTTCAAGGAAGTTTATTTTATCTTAAGATATTCACAACATTTCCGTTGTATCCCTCTGTTAGTACCCGATATTTTTTCTCAGCAATAATTCTCGATAGAAAATTATCGTGGAAACCAATGCCAACAATACAATCGTAAGGTTCATAAGATGACCATGATGAGTTTTGTGTAAATATACGAGAACAAACGGCTAAACGAAGGTATCTATATTATTTGGATTTATCGGTTCTAATCTTCAGCGTCATTTTCACAACATTTAATCACGGTAACAGACCGGTTTCGCCCAGATAACCGAAGTTAAGCAACGTTGAGTCTGATCATTAGTAAAAGGGTGACCAATTAAACGCGCTGTATGAAGGAGGACGTCGAAATCTCCCTGCAGGAGTTGCAAAAACCTAACGCATGTATATTCCCTAATGGGAATATACATGCGACTGGGGACCGATTGTGAATTTCATACTCGCATAGAACTTCCTCCTTCGGAGGAAACCGATTAAACTCAAATAGGGTTAATGCTGTTTCACACCCACGCCCACACAAGGTTTCTGTCGATGTGCCATTTGACCTATTTCAGGAGTATCTTGTGAAACTCGGGAATGTTTCTTTCGAACTCGGGAATTTGGACGGAATTTAGTAACAGAACCCCTTATCTATTTCACATTTCTGAGTTAAACAAGATACACCTGAAGAAGGTCGGAGGTTACATCGACAGAAACGTTGCGAAAATGACACTCCAAATTAGAGCACTAGTCCGATGAATCCAAAAAATATGAATAACTAATCTTCAACTCCAAAATTTCGAAACGTAAAGTCAGTTGTAATCTAAAGCCATAGAATGTGTTAAGGAAAAGATAAAATCACGTATTTTTACGATACGAATATCGCGGGATTATGGGCATAGAGCAAAACCACATAATAGCACGTATTATTCAATCCCTAGCAACGTCGGAATATCCAACTAGTATTATGTAATCGTCGTCATTATAATATCGAAAATTGTTGGCCTGTGTTTCCTAGATATTTTTCTAGCCGGACTTCTCTCTAGAAAGACATCAGATACTTAGAGTAGAGACCACGTTTTCATTGTCAACACCTTAAGTAAAAGTGATTTTTGTGGAATGAACTGGATTCGAACTTGGAACATCTAGGTCGTCTTTCTGTGGCCTTAGCCACTCGACCACCTTATCACCCAGTGATATGTATTACTAGCAGGACTGGTGAAAATTCCACATAATCTTTCATATGTAATATATTGATGTTGGTATTCTGTGGATGTTCAGGATAAATTGAGACGCCCTGTTATTATTGTAGCTTTTTTGGTAAAATTGTAAAAGCATTTATCTAAGTTAGTAAGAACGTCCGGCGTGGCTCTGTCGTAAAATACGCTTAAATATGATATTTTAATTTATGCAGGTTTCATACATATTATGATAGAGTAAATTTTCTATCGATATTATCTTCTTCTCTTCTATTCTTTCTTTCTTTCTTTCTATCTATCTTCTTCTATATCTTCTCTCTCTCTCTCTCTCTATATATATATATATATATATATATATATACATATATATATATATATATATATATATATATCTTCTATCTATCTATCTATCTTTCTATATAAATAAAATGAACTTATTTTTTCCAGTCTGATTTTGACATTAATAGGATTAAAAATCAAGATATTTCATGCAAATATAATATACACAAACGGCAGAACAATATCTGAGGTGTGTTATAGGCTTATTATTTCTCAAATTCCTCGATAATCTTAGATTTCTATATTTTTTTCTGCTGAGAAGTCACGGCCAAAATCGGTTAAGATCAATGGAAGCGGTAAAATATTTTCTCTCTAATAAATTCCTCCTCCCCCTGCCACCACTTAACACCGTTTGGGGATCGTTCACAAGGAACAGTTGAGAAGAGAACACCGGTTTGGCTTCGTAGTTCTTTCATGTGAAGTTATTTAAAATCACTAAACTAAGCTGCAGTGCTCTGTGGCGTAGTGGTTAGCGTGCTGGACAATTCACGTTATATTTTCACGTTCGCGCCGACCTACCGTAGTCGTTTTTGTTTTTTTTCCTAAACAACTGGAATGGACTTTTCTTGGTGGCCGAACTGTTAACGTTGCAGATGTTTTTTTTTTTTGTTTTTTTTTTTCACACTTTATTTTCCTACTTTTACTCATGACTCCGGGTTTGATCCTTCCTACTTACCTACCATAACATTTTTTAAAACTCCCCCCCGTCCCGGAAACAAACACTCGGGAAACGCCGGGTACCCCCGCTAGTATATTATAAAGTTGTGATTTCAAAAATAAAATATTGTATCCATATGACTTAAGTGCATCAACCTGAACTGAAACAAAAACCAAAACTTATGAAGAATATATATATATATATATATGCATATATATATATATATATATATATATATATATATATGTATGTATGTATGTATAGTGAAAGAGAGGGGCATACAGTACTGTTTCATTAGATCACAATTAATCAGTTCTGCAAGACTAGTACCTTTGCTTAGTCGCAGATTGAATCTACAAAAATACCACCAGTTCTGCTCATTGGCCCATGGGAGCGGCGCTCGTAAATGATCCAAACAAATGTCTATTTTTTATACACATTCGCTCACCACTTTTATAGAGGCTGAGCTGCTTGTTTTATTTACAAACGAATAGCGAGCCGATATTACTCAAACACGGTAGTATGAATATAGGGTTAAGTAGCAGTTTTATTCATTTAGAACTGTTTTAAAGCATTACAGCTCACTCATTTTTGACGAAATTGCAAAAAATACAGTTTATACATCACCTTCTCAACTATATTGTCAAAATAATTTAAATTTTAGTTCAATAAAACAAAAGTTATGAAAAAATTTACTGGTTTTCAAAATCGTAAAAAAAAAAATAGGTGAGCGACGTTTTTATGACTGCTTTCCATAGCAACAACCTCGCCTCTGTGACTGCTTTTGCTACTAATTTATTGCTCTCGGGAAAAGAGAAGTAACAAGCGAAACACAGAGAATCAAAGAATTAAAAGGAGATAAGTGGAGAGTTATTATCGAAAACAGACAAGTGCTGTACATTATTATTACATAGGTGTATTTTATGTTTATGGGGCAAATAAATAAGACTGAAATTAAACAAAGTACAAGGGAATTTACTGCAAGGCTGGAAAACCAAACTAAAGCTCCTTCATCTATAATCGAAACCGAAACCAAAACTTATAAAGAATTTTTGGTAAACTTATTTATTACACTAAATGGAAGGTCATAAAATTCTAACGACAGTCATTAGAAAGAAAATGAGTAAGGTTGCCACACAAAACTATATACACGCTATCGTATTAATATATCGATTTCAAATAAATCGTGTTCATTAATTTATTATTGCGAACTATTATGCTCATCTTTATTAGTTGTTGTTTCACGATGTTTCGGGCAACTATTCATCTGGCCTTCGTCAGGTGGTAACTGCAACGGGATAGGAAATCCGTGTCATCTCAATGCATCCTTAGCTTTACTTCGGACCCATGGCGCAGTGGATAGAGAAGTTGACTCTATATGGTTCCAGGTGAGAATATTTTGAAGATAGCGGTTTCAATCCTACCCAAAGCCGATCAGAGCCTTACTTGGCCAAAAGCTGGTGCGACAACAACAACAACTATGCAGTGATGAATAAATAATTAATTCCAATTAAATAATATATAAATCGTGCATTTTTTCGTGGACTTTGTAGGTGTTGTGATCTTAATATCTTATATGATAGCAAAGGTTTTAAAACAACCCCTCCATCGAAATTTTTAATTCATGCGTATTTCTTCGAAAATTGATCTCCATTAGTAAGAATCTACCATTTTCTATCATTTTAACATTCAGAATAACAAATCATTTTATAATCACGATGTTTATTGAAAGAGTGGTCAACTTTTGAAACCTCGTTTATAATTAATATTAATCACGACAATTAGTTGGCATTCATATATTCAGTTTTTTTTTCAAAAATTTGAAGATGCTGATCGACGAAATTCGGCGAAGCTATTTCTCGCAAAGTCTAAATCCGTTATTTCACATTAGCCTGAAGCACCTATTTCGCAGGCAGAAAATAATTTTTCATAAAAAGTGAGCACATAAATATTCTATATAATAGACCTCTATCTCTGTCTGGCATTCTACTTTTTCTAAGACACCGAGTGAAATTTAAAAGACATTTGCTATGTCAGGATACAGCGGACTATCTATTGTAATATCCGATGATGCCCAAACAGAGATACCTAGGTATTATTCACCACATTACCACATTTAATCTAAAAGGTTTCTCGAAAACTAGAGTCGATTTGTGTAAATTTTATATCGACCTTTTTTAACGTGCGCCGGATCAAACTAGGGATTTCGGTATCCGTCCAATACATAGTAATGAATAAAAAGTGGTAAAACTATTTATTGATTAGTTGCAGCCGAAAAACTAATTGTTTAATGAGCCGTTGACTATGAAAGGGGATCAGTTTTTAATAGAAAAATAAGAACAAATTCAAACATATTAATTAATTTATTGCGGACTATTATCCTTATCTTTCTTAGTTCTTGTTTCACGATGTTTCGGCCAACTATCCCTCTGACCTTCGTCAGGTGGTAACCGCGACGAGATAGGAACTCCGAATCTCCTAAGTGCATTCTCAGCAATTACTTCCATCCATAGTTGTTGTCGTCACACCACGGTTTCGCCTCATTTAAACATAGGATGGCAGTAATTGCTGAGAATGCATTTAGGAGATTCGGAGTTCCGCTTCTGTCGCGGTTACCACCTGACGAATATCAGAGAAATAGTTGGTCGAAACATCGTGAAACCAAGATCTAAGAAAGATGAGGACGATTGTTTGCAATAAATAAATTAATAATACTTGTCTCAATGAATTCTAATTAAATAAATTAAAACATATTCAGTCATCAATTTGGCATAAAAGCACAAATATATATATATATATATATATATATATATATATACGCTTTATTTGTTTTTAAATACGCAGTAATATTTTGCTACACGGTTATGAGCTAGTTATCAGTATATAGCTAACCAAACAGGCTCATGACTGAGTAATAACATGTTTCTTCTGTAAAAAAAATAAAGAGCTTACCCTGTTCCACCTCAGTATTGAGCATTCTTGCATTAACCTTGTTAAACTTCATTGATCTTAACCTCTGAAAAACAATTACCCCAAATTATATATATATATATATTTACTTATACATATATATATTTATATATATATATATATTTATTTATATTTATATATATATATGTTTATATTATTATTATTATTATTATTATTATTATTGTTATTATTATTATTATTATTATTATTATTATTATTATTATTATTATTATTATTAAAGTCCTACAGATTTAGTATTTTATTATTTCGGGATTTATCATTGAAGGGTGATACGATTACTGCCGATAGGTTGATTCGAACCTCGCAACGAAGTAAATTCTGACTCCATCTCAGCTTGCCAAACCTTAATCGTAAGAAATATCGTTGTAATTTTAACATTTATTTTTAAATGTTTTAAAGTCTGTCATAGTGATCTAATGATTAGAACATAATGATTTGCTATATCTATAATTTTTCTATATCTGTGACAATGAGTTTGTACCCTAGGGACTCCTAAACGGCAGACACTTTTTTTTTTTTAATTTTCTAATAAATGTACTTGATGTGCCTGGCATTGTTCTTTAGTAGATTCCAGAATGCCTTCAATAGATAATCGATAACTAAGACTATCCTATGAAAGAAGAAAGAGGCGGTTTTAACCAAAGTTACTCCATTATAGAGTCTAACATCGAAATTGTATTTAAGAAGTGTTGTCAGCGCAGCTGCAGAAAGGTCCTGCATATAAAATCAACAGCTGATATGACAAAGTTGCGTTCGAAATGAATGTTTCTGTTTAGAGCACAATTGCACCATGATACTTGACTTTTGCATTTTTAAATTTTATTCACGTCATTATTCGGACTGTGACAACAGCGTTTTCTTTTCATTGTTTTGACTCTCGAGTGTGTATCCGTTGATATCTTATATGCTTTTATTTAGAGTGATACGGTTTTTGGTTGATTAACTGTGTTTAACTGTGTTGGATGTATACTCGAGAGCCAAAACAGTGATAAGAATATTCTGTTGCCATAGCCCTTGTCATTATCTATAAAATACGTTTATAAAATCAACAGCATGTTCTGTATAGTGCAATGTAGATTAAAGTATATCGTAGC
>NC_136501.1:93594808-93787308 GCF_053919585.1 Euprymna scolopes | reverse complement strand
GATTAAGCTACACTGAATATTCCGCGTTTCATACTCAGGATTATGCACTAATTCTGTGGTTGTTTGTCGTTTTTATATGCGTATCTTCTATTGAAATTTTAGTTAGCCAATCAGCTTTCTAGTATCCACCGCGCCCTTCCTATCAGCCAATGAGATTGCATTTATCGGACAAAGGCCTATTTGACCTCTGGTTGACCTGTTCCTTTGTGTGTGCTCTATTTAGCCGGATATTTCTCTTCTTGATCTGTTTTAAATCTAGGTTAATGTTTTTTTATGTTAGTTTATATAAAAATATAGATATATATGTGTGCACACATATATATGCACATACATATATGTGTGGTCGTTTATGTATATTCCTGTTTATTTAACTTATTTATTTGTTTATTTACTATTGTTTTTGTTAGTTTTAAAACTATTTTGTATCGCTATCCTAGAGAAAATTTTATCTTGTGAACACAGTTGTTTGCTATTTCTCTTCTACAGTTGAATTGATGTTGGGGTTCTTTAAAGTACAAGATAGCAAATTTTTCATGAAGGCATAATCTACATGGGTCGGCTAGGTCCCTACACGGGGTAGCTTGTCTTATTATTTTCCATTCGACTACCGGCGAATGTCCGCTTTCCTTGAGTTGCCAGTATTTATTCGCTAGTGTTGTTTTCATACGGTGTTTTATTGTTGAATGTACTTTTGTGGTCATAGTATCGGGTTTTTAAATCCAAGGAAGTCATACCTACGTAATATTTCTTATTATTCGGGTTTTCTGACGCAAATATTGTGGCCTGGTAAACTACACTTTTGGTTAGACATTTATTTTCAAGCGATGAAAATGCATTTAACAGGTCAACAAATATCTATGAAACAGCCCTAAAACATAGTGGATACAAAAATGTCGATATCAAATATAAGCAACAAAACACTAATAGCTATAAGAAAATTAAAAATTGAAGAAAAAGAACTATAATTTGGTATACGGCCCCATACAATCAAATGCTAAAAACAAAACTTGGCAAGAAATTTCTAGATCTTATTGAAAACACTTTCCCGCAACCAACCCCTTACACAAAATTTAAAGTTATCCTACAGTTGTTGCGAAAATTTAGAGATGATAATTAAAGCACACAATAACAAAATATTTAATAAAAACAATGTAAAAAATAACAATAAAAAGTAGACACCATGACAAAAATAAAACAAGCACTAGTAGAAATAATAATAATAATAATAATAATAATAATAATAAACCAACCCCAGACAAGAACTTTTGAAGTAAATACTTAAACTTTACGCATAAATCTATACTTTCGTATATTACTTTTATGTGAGTAAATTAAGTAGTTATATATATATATATATAATGAAATAAGAATTACAGAGCTATCACGTTTCTCTCCCATAATAGACACTAATATTCTGTCATTAAGTTCTCTCCCTTCCTACCAACCATCTGATAGAATTACTGAGTCAATGAACGAATCAAGCGTCCATTCCATTAACAATATACACCTAGCAATAATAATAATAATAATAATAATAATAATAATAATAATAATAATAATATTTCTCCCAATAGGCATCATAATACTAATAACACTCATGATCCTCTCCAAAACAATGCTCCGACAATCATTGTCCAGCCCTATTTTCATCACAATGAAAAAAAATTAAACTACCTCCCCAGTACAAATCAACAAAATAATATAAGGCCACCAGCTACTTCAACTTTAATAAAATTAATTAAAATCAAAAACCAAAATCATAATAATAACCAAATAACTTCTCTAACTACTTTAATTCACAAAACTTAAGTCTGAAAATATTCCCTTCTCAATTAAATTGACTATCCTAACACGGTTAAATCTTATACATCAGGCTCTAAGTAATGTCACCTCTCAAAGTAGCGATATAATAAACTTTAATAATGAACTTATATCCTATTGCAAACATAAGATCAAATTTAAATATGACAAATTATATTAACCCTTCATATACATAATCCCATAATGTTATAGATTTTTGCTACAGACTTTCTTGGCACTTTTTAACTTTATAATTTTAATTGTAATTCTGGCCAGCTTTTCATCTACAGTCTCCGTTTGTAGTGTATTCATGCGCACATAATATTATATTCATCTAATCTTTTTTTTTTTTTTTGCGGATTATTTTCCTTATCTATTTAGTTGAGAATATTGGTTCGCAACAAATAAAATTAATAAATAATACTTATATCAATAATCATTCAAATTATTTAAATATACCTTTACATTTATATTTTTGCATGTGTGTTTACTTATGCTTTGTAATTCGCATTTACATACACACTTGCGTAAATATATATTTATTTTTGTACAGTTCTCAAATTTTTCTTTAGAGTGACGTCTCTGGACGACGACCAATTTTTTCCCGATGAATGTTGTTTTATCCCCTTTAAATTTTAAAATCTTCATTATATATATATATATATATATATATATATAAATTTATCACAATTAAAATAACCTTTCTAATCTATTAGATATAGATGTTTCCAAATTGAACTCATAGCCCTTAATTTAGAAATCGTCTATAATTCATGAATACTCATTCCACCCAATTAATCTGCTTCATTCTTGTGACTCCTGCTGATAATTTCATTTTAAAGTACTTACTTGTCTAGTTCAGTTGACTCATTTTTTCTGTTTTATTTTTTGCACCACTTCAACGTTACTTTGTCTGGGTAATTGTGGCATTGGCTTTTCATTCTAAATCACCGCTGATCTTTCCTATTTCTTTATTCGTATAAAAAAATTCGGCCTCGGCAGAAGTGTCTGGAAATCTGATCATTTTTTGTGCTACGCACAATTTATCTCTCTTTTAATAATAATATTTTGAACCCACTCTTTTTTTCCTGGTACCTATTTGTGAATTATTTCACAGAATTCTGCCTTTTTTATGACATCTAAATATCTTCCAGTAACACGATTCCTTTATATTTTGACTTCTGTATACCGAATTTTAATCAAATTTTATTGGATTTTAACGTTGTTGGATATTCTACACTTAACTCGACCATCCTCCCATTCCCTCTGCTTCACTATTTTTTAAAACTTTTACCAAGGGAGCCTTATGGATTACTTATAGTTTCATTAAATACTTTACAAACAAAATCCGATTCCGCATTTTGCTAATCCCTAACCTCTTATGAGAAGGAAAGTATTTCTTTTGAAACTCTGCGGATTAAGGACAATCCACTTAAATTGGGTTTCTTTTTTTGTAACTTTAACATGTTTTCAACTCTTCTTAAAGTGTTTTTAACACGTTTTATTAATTATTTGTTCTTAATATATATATATATATATATAGAGAGAGAGAGAGAGAGAAAGAAAGAGAGAGATAGGGGGATTGATGTGTAGTTTGCTTTAAGCATTGTGTGGGATAGGTATGTAGTAACGATTTAGAAGGCTTTCACAATGCGAGGAATGAAATATAGTCGTTGTTGGTAAAAGTAGACAAGAACAAGTTGCGATTTACAAATCAATAAGTATATACACATATGTTTATATATGCATATATTTATTCAGTTGTATTAGGTAAAATGTCTTACTTGTTATGTCTGCGACAATATCCATTATGGAAGAAAATATCCATTTAGGAAGAAGGTTTCCTTTTCAAATGGTGAACGTAGCAGATCGTTTCAAAGCATGCTAGATGGTGGAGCGGAAGTCGCATAGCTGTGTGGGGCCTCGGAACAAATGTGAGGAGGGGGTTTATGTATGGTCTGATTAGGTAATTAACATGTTTATATTTTTATTTATTTTATTTTTTTATTTAGTTTATAACTTGTTGCTTTAGCGTGAGCTTTTTAAAATTTTCTATGTTTTCTATTTTCTTGTCTTTATTATTATTATTATTATTTATTTATTTTCTGCTGGTGTGTGGGATGTCTTAGTTTATCTAGGTCACGTAAGTCGCGGGTAGGCTGTGCCCGGTTAGCTATTGAAGAATAAAAGTAGGGGTTGGATGTGAGAGAGAAGGGGAGGTGGGGTGCGGAGTGGTACGCTCCCAGTCGGCAGCTGGATGTTTAGGTTAGTGTTGCCAGAAGTAGGAAGATAGGTGGGAAGGGGGCATTGGGATGACATTCCTTGGGAGTTGTTAATTTATTTATTTCCATAAAATTATAAGTGGTAATAGATGGGGCATTTTTTTATTTAATTGGTTTATTTACTTCAGTTAGCTATTTTTTTTATTATTTATTGTTTTTAATATATACTGCTATTTTTTATTTATTAAATTTCTTTTATTTTTTTCTTGTGTAATTTATATGGGAGGGGGCTTGTAGTAAGGTCCTATCTGGACTGTAAGTTGGGCTGTGAGCGGTGTGCCGTGGTGTACCTGTTCTAATGGCTTATGGTTGTAATGGTAAGTCTTTGGTGGGAGCAAAGGGTACCACAATTACAGGAGCCTATTATGCTTCACTTTTGAGGAAATTAAGGGAAGCTACCAAAGTCAAGAGTAGGGGAAAGATCATCAAAGGTACCCTCCTCCTTCAGGATAATGCTCCGGTCAACAACTCGCATGTCGCCAGATCAGAAGCACGGGCGTGTGGTTATGAAATTTTACCCCATCCTCCCTACTCTCCTGACCTTGCACCCTCTGACTTTCACCCCTTCCAAGCCATGAAGTTGTTTTTGAATGGAAAGCGTTTCCCAGATGATGCAGCCTTGATTTCTGAAGTCACGTCGTGGTTGGAGGATCAACCTGGGGTCGTCTACAAAAACCGTCTCCAGAGCTGCATCAAACGATGGGAGAAATGTATAACTCTGGGTGGTTCCTATGTAGAGAAAGACTAATAACTGTGCCAAGTTTCGTTGCTCTACTGCTATGGGAAGTGGGTCAAGGGCATTACTTATTGCACGTCCCTCGTATGCATATATCGATGCTGCTTTTGTTTAGATAATAACTTGCCAATTTTTCAGGTAACCTGATAAAGCAATATGGTTTGAATCAGTACTTTTACTGTATATTTTTTGTTTGTTTTGTTTTGAAGAATGGAGATTCTATAACTTCAAAACAGAGGGCTTTCGGGATTCATTACAATTTAGGACGGCATGATGCTCCTCCAGACAGAAAATCAATACAGATCTTCGTTTCAAATTTCAGAGCTATAGGTTCGGCATTTAAAAGAAAACTACCTGGAGTGCCTCGAAGCGCTTTAACGCCAGACAGTATTTAAGTTGTGAGAATTCCATGTTATTTATTTTCCTTCACGTTCAGCTTGCAAACAATTTTCTCTTGGGATTGTTTGACCGGACAGTAAGAAGAATTCTACATATATATGCGTTTTCATCCATACAAATTAATAATTGCTCAGAAACTGCAAAGATCGCTCGTCAAAATGTGAGAGATGTTTCTGCCTCCCCAATATATATATATATATATATATATATATATATATATATATATATATATATATATATATATATATACTGGTTTTTTTTTATTCAAAAGTAATGGACTAATGAATTCAACGAGATTTTTAGATAGTGCTCAATAAAAAGAGCTGACAATACTTGTTTATTGTTATATAAACATGCTCACATCCTGCTGCTACAAATAGCCACTTGTTTCAATAAAACAACAGATATCATCAGGCAGCGACTTGACTGTGAGCATGTTTATATAACAATAAACAAGTATATATATATATATATATATATATATATATATATATATATATATATATATATATGTATATATACCGAACTTTGGGTTTTTTGCGCCAAGTCCGGAGTAATTGCACCGACTAGCGAAAAGTGCTTTTTGGCAACCACACATATCAGAGCACTTTTTATTTGGCACAATTACCCCCGGATATAGCGCAATTAACCTAAAGTACGGTACGTATATATATATATATATATATATATATATATATATATATATATATATATATATACAATTTAAAGGAGATTAGAACAATAGTCTAAAGAGCTGAGTGTATTTCAATGTAACAGTGAAATTACTAGTTTACAGGAAAGAGAAACTGCTCGTTGTAATTTAGATATATAATAAGCTGGATCGGTGAATATCCTAGAGCTCATTCAATGCTAGGTTTATTTATGGTGTCTTTTGAATTTAATAAACACCCTTGAAAATTTACTGACGAGGAGACCTTGCTTATTAAAAAACTATATGTAATAATTATTGTCCGTAAACTGATGTCTTCCACAATAAAAAGCACTGTTTTCCGAAACGATCGTACAGATAATTGATTTTGTTGTTGTTCCTTCTTATGAAACGGATTTTTAATTTAATTATAATTTGATTTTTAAATTTTAAATTATCAATCACATTACTTAATATATATATATATATATATATATATATATATATATATATATATATATGAGGAAGGGAACGTCAAAATACAAAACACTTAGAGGCCAAAGAATGAAGGACACTCCTCATGGGGAAAACATACAGAAAATGTACGGGAAGAATTTTCTGTATCCTAAAATAAAACGTTTTATGATGGTGCGTAATAAACCTCTACAAAAAAACCTAGAAGCCACAGCTCCAAACAGGACTTACTTCAACAAAACTGTGGCTCTCGAAAAAAGGGCACAGACTTTAGCTGCACGTGCCTCAGGAAGAAATTGGAAAAACCCTGGCAAGAAAATTGGTGCACATCTGCCAACAGCGTACCGTTAGGTACACCAGGGCGCTGATAAGATTACCTCGAGGGGAAGAGCAAGAAAAATGTACAATTACAAATAAGCATCAGAAATTTATAGCCGAATTAATGTAAGACTCTCCTAGGGCCACACTCGAAGACATAGATAGTTAATTAAAAATTTTGACATTGGTGTGAAAAAGAGTACATATAAAAGCAGTTGGACCTGATGCGCTTTACTTTAAAAGCGGTTCATTATAAACCAGAAGCTGTCAATAATAACATCAATAAGGCGAGACGAAAGGATTACGCAGTAGGTTTATTTTTATTATTTATATGGATAAAACCTTCGAAATCACATCCTTACATAATTCATAGGCATATATGCTGACGACACTACAATCTATGGTTGCACATCAAAACCCCTAAATTACCAAGTTAACTCTGATTCTCTCTCCTCTGATATTGAGCACGTGGTACAATTGGAACAGAGGTGGCTGATTACTTTTAATGCATCTAAAACCAAGCTTATATCTTTACATCAACAACGCTCTGGTGCCCATCTGGCATCAATTGAAATGAACGACTCTCATCTTGGGGAGACTTCATATTTTGACAAGCTTTTGTGCTTGACCTTTACTCCCGATTTGAAATGGAACATGTGTATCAAATCCATTGCCAAGGTCGCTGGAAAAAATTGTGGGATCCTCCTACTGCTACAGTTGATATGTCACTCCTGATGCAATTCTCTACCTATATAAATGCCAGGTATGTCCTACAATGGAGTACTGTTGCCACACCTGGCGAGGAGCTCATTGAAGCAGCTTATTCAAAATAGATTTCGGGGTTTAGTGGGGGATGCCCTTTTCTCTTCCCTGCAACCTCTAGCACAGAAAAGACGTTGCGAATCTGACACTGCCTTATAATTATTTTCCTGGGAAGTGCTCATCTGAGTTTAAATATATGATCCCCTCTCCAAACTTTCACTAAAAACACTCATCTTGTCAAAGCCACTATCAATGATTTACCACATTCTTTATCTGTGCCTAAATCTAAATGTAGATACCATGAACAAATCTTCTTTCTTAGAACTGCACGCCTGTGGAACTGTCTTCCGATTGCCTACTTTTCAACTGACTACAATCAGATTGCCTTAAGTCCAACGTAAACAAGTTCTTGACGAACTGTCCCCCTTAGTAATACAATTTACAAAATTTCCACTACTAATGTTCACTACGCTATAATCAAATTGACTAATGTATACCCATTATGCCTTATCCTCAAGTGACCTCCCGGCCTTGATAAGTGGTAATTCTTGTGTAAAAACCAACAAAACCTAATTTTAATCTCCATATGTCAAGAAGAGAAGGTCGCCTTAAAGAGGCACTAAAATTATAGTTCAAGGGGCACTACAATCGTAGCCGATTCACCATGAACATAAAGCTGCAAAAAATAGCATAAATAGGGCGAAAGGAAATGATTACGCAGTATCTTTATTAGAGTTTCAATACTAAAATTTTATATGGATGAAACCAATTTAAATCTCCACTTTTCAAGAAAAGAAGGTCACTTTAAAAAAGACACTAGGTGCTCTACTGTAGCAGAAGTAGCAATAACTAAAATGAGGGAAAAAAGAGCTTACCTCGGGTTCATCTGTTGTGTCACCGGTTGGGGGGAAAAAGAGAATTTTAAGATGGCGTCCGGGGTTTTTTATTAGCATTTACCCCATGCAACTCTCGGAAAATCACGTTTCTGTCTCATGTGATTATGCAAATGGACAATTCCCGGCCACTATAAAAGCAGGCTGTGTGTGTGGGTGTTTCTGGCGATTGGAGTGTGTCTTCTTTTACCACGGTTATCACGGACAGGAATCCCTCTCTTCTGGAGGTGGGCGATATTGACTATTTTGAAGTTGTACTGTTGCTGACAGAACATTTATTTTTTTTTTGCCTACTACATTTTTGTTTCATCTACAATAGCAGGGGAAATAGCAACCAAGTTATTGGATGTATTAGTAACAATGAATGCATTCATCATAAAATTAGAAGAGCTTGTTTCAAAACATAGGATGCAAAATATGGAGCAGTGAGTGGCATACAAAGGTGAACGAACTTTATGCATTATCTTATTTATTGATAACGCCCCTTATCATCCTACAATTGAAGAAGTTGTGAGTGCGGAGGATGAATTTTCGCAGCACCAAATCTTAAGACTTACCTCCTATAGTCCAATCGTTGAATTTTATTGAAAAGGTTTTGTCAATCATAAAAGCTGACGTAAAAAGAAGTAAGGCAGACTTTATTGTTGGGATGTTGACGGATGATGGACAAGGATTTTTAACAACTAAAGAATTTCACCTCAGTAAATTAGAATCGATGTTCTCCGGGGCTATTAAGAATATTTCACCTGAGACCTTCACTTACTTTTCCTGTCATGCCTGCTATAGAGTGTGGTGTCATCAGCATATATACCTATCAGTTTTGTCGGGGAGGTCATTAATAAATATTAGGAACAATAGAGGTCCAAGGATAGACCCCTGAGGCACTCCCGCATTTATATCACACTGTTTAGATGTACGACCGTCGAGGACAACCTGGATTTTTCTCCTATCGAAGAAAGATGAATTATGTTAAGTATTCTACCAGTGATACCGTATGATTTAATTTTCCTGAGGAGACCCTCATGCTATACCCTGTAAAAAGCCTTACATATATCTAGAGCTACCGCTCTTCCCTACCCTCCTTTGTCCAGTTAATGGTATATACGTTCAGAGATTAAAGTTAAGATGTCTGCTGTGGAACGGGCTTGTCTAAATCCATAATGCTTGTCAGTCAGAAGTTTAGCATCTGTAAGTTGACGGATTAAAGCATGGTTAATTATGATCTCAAATATTTTGCGGAAAAGTGGGAGGAGGCTAATGGGGCGATAATTTGATGGACCAGTTCTTTCGCCAGAATTCTTGAATACTGGCACCACAGAAGCAGTTTTCCAACAGCCCGGAAAGCATTATTCATTAAGGCATTTGTTAGAGAGTTTGGAGAGAACTGGAGCTACTTCGGCTGAGCACTTTTTTAATAGCACAATTGGGATGAGATCAGGTCCACATGTTTTTGAAGTGTTAAGATTTTTTATGATAGCATGTACCTGAGCAGGGGTGATTTTTAGATCATCTAGCGTGGCGTCTGTCCGCAAAGGAAAGTCCGGCAGGTGGTAGTTGGAAGGGTCCAGTGTGGAGTTTGAGGCAAACCGGCTGGCAAGCATATTAGCATTCTCGGTTGCTGAGCAAACAACTTCGTGATTGTTGGTTAGTGGAGGAATTGTTGATTGCCCATTATTTACTACACTGTTGTAGATATTCCAGAAGTCACGAGTTCCTAATTTTTGTGCTTTGATTCGTTTTTTAGTGGTTTCAGTAAATCCCCTCTTAGCTGTCGCTATTTCTTTCTTAATGTTACTTCTAGATTCTATATACTTCTGTCTGTTTGAACTGGACTTATGTCCGTTAAAAATGTGGTATGCATGCTAACTTTGAGCAATGGCAGTTGCGCAATTAGAAGTAAACCATTGGGGAGAGTGGGGATTGCTATAAAATTTCCGCATGGGAACATGAGCTTCAATTGCTGTTTTGAACCATTCAGTGGTCTCACTTGCGCACTGCTCAATAGGAAGAGAAAAATATTTCCCTATGGGGCATCTCTGATAAGATCTCTTCAAGGAAGGAGGCAAGTTGTATTTATTTGTCCCTAGGCGTGGTTTAAGCTTATCTTTTAATTATACTGTCATCATGTTTTTAAAGAGTTTTAGTTAGATAAGGGGGAGCTGAACAAGAGGTTATGTAGGGTATCAGGCATGCAGCACAAGTAGACCATTAGCTGACCTTTCTTCAACTAGGACTGTGGCCTCAGGAGAACCCATCGGAGATGAGTGCAGGGTCCCTTTCCATGCGCAACATGACACTACAAACATTCCGATATTATACAACTGTTAATGGAGCAGCCGCTCATAGCGCTACCAAAGAGTTAGGGGCCCTGTACTACCAGTCGGGACAGCAGCCAGGAACTGTCAATCCAGTATCCTCAACCCATCAGAAGAAGGTCACCCCAATCTAATTGCACAGGCATCTGTGGTACTCAAGCACTCACAAGTGTCCAGTTTTGAGGGGTGGGATGTGTCGGGAGTGGGGAAACGGCGTTCATTGCCCCAGATAGGAAGCAAGATCTACCAGTAAGTGTTTTGTCTCTGCGACTTACTAATAGGTAAAGAAGGAGTATGGAAGCCGGTCGATAGACAGAGCCTATCTACTCCTGAAGCAATTTAGGTTTGCAGACCGGTAATTTGTTTGAGTCACCAGCTCTAGGAAGGTTGTCATCCAAGACTGGAGAGGCCTCCTTCTCCTTTGGTTTTAGTTTCAGAGTTTTCCTTCTCCTAGACGGGTGATCTGTGAAGATCTACTGGGTCCATCAGGCCTGAGAGGGTTTCCCCCGTTCCTGGGTCCTAATCCAGGTATTTCTGCGACCCTGCGTGGTTAGTTAATGTTACAGGGTTAGTTTGTAGAGGTTAATGAATAGTTACACTCCTCAAAGTGATTTAGGGACATGCAGTGGAAGCAGTTATGTGAGCAGGCTTGTTAGACAGGCGTTAGTGCGGATTAAGACTTTTACCTTTAGGTTTTTCCATTTTTTAAAACTTTATGTTAGTTTAGGTACAGGATAACGTTTTAGTGTGAGTAGGTATTAGGAATTGAGCTAAGAATTTTACCCAGTCACTGTATATTTAGATTTACGAGGGTTAAGATGTAGGTGCAGTATAGTAAGGGTATAACTGGAGATACCTTTTTAGTCATGGCGTATTCCGTATGTATAATTAAATAAATAGATATTAGGGCAAGTTTTCAGTAGATGCAGACAGATAGAAGTTGTGTTAGTGTTTCTACTATTGAAGGGGGATAATTTCAGTTTTCATTTAAGAGTCATCGAGAGTTTAGTTTAACAGGGAGTATTGGATTTGGTTTAGTATTGTTCGTTGCAAAACCATCTAGGAAGAGGCAATTGATTATGTAATGAAGATCGCTTTGCATCCGAGGGCATACTTTGGCTGGTAAGTAACAAACTTGGTAGAAATGAACTCTAATGCATGTCAGAGGTAGAAATGTATAGATGTTTAGTGATGACTGTTAGGCGGTAAACATGTGAAAGTTATGAGCTTAAGGCTAAGACGTGTGTATAATGTAGGGTTTTAGTGACAGCTAGAGGGGGGAGCAGATTGTTAGCTTTCAAGCGTCGGGGTTATTAACTTATAGAATACAGTACGGTTTCATTAGGATTTAGAGTTTAAGTATTGTTTTAGCTTGGAAGAAAAGAATAAAATTTTCCCCTTCTTTTTCTCTTATTGCGTGCAGGTTAGACATAGGCAGTCGTCTTGGAGGTTAGTGGAAACAATTATTTCGTCGTGATTCGGAATTCATATTTATAGGCAGTCGTTAAGGTTGGGAACAAAACAATTGTATCTATTCAGCCTATCAGATAGAAATGATTTTATGATAGAGAGAACATTTCCAGTTATACCGTAGCTGGAAATCTTGTGAAGTAGGCCTTTATGCTATACCTGTCGAAGGCCTTTGATATGTCAGGAGGAATTGTCATAGAAAGGAAGCCTTTGTCAAGAGATTTACTAATCCTATGAGATATAACCGGTAGCACATCTGCGGTAGATCTTGGAGAACGGAAACCATATAGCGTGTCACTAAGAAGGTTATTTCTGCTGAGGTGGTTGACTATTTCTCTATTTAATATGGATTCCAACAACTTACTTATGACACACAGGAGACTTATTAGTCTGTACTGAGAGGCAGATGACTTATCACCTGAGTTCTTAAATACAGGGCAAACTGATGAGGTCTTCCAGGGAGTCGGAAAGCCCTTCTCCTAAAGGCAGCGCTTAAATAGTTAAAAGTATGGGAGCGAGTCTGGCTCAAGCTTTTTTAACACTATAATTGGGATGCCATCAGGGCCAGTTGTTTTACTGGAATCAAAGTTCTTGATTATATATATATATACAAATTAAAAGTTGTATATATATAAATACACACACACACACACATATATATATATATATATATATATATATATACATATATATATATAAATACGTTACCGATGAATGATGTGTATTTATTATTGTTATTTATTATTATTAAGATTTACTGTTACGAGTTTCTGTGTTCTTATTAATGTTCTTACATATACGTGTGGGTGAGTGTGATCTTACGTATAAACGTGTGTCCTTAAGTGCAGTTCACTGTTATATGTGTATGGGGTTGTGTTTTTGCTATTCTTCTCATATCTTAGTTTCTTCTTGCATTGGGGAACTTCCGAGACATGTATGTGTAAACAATGTAAACGCCTGTCAAACCCAACCTTTTCTGACCCTGGCTAACTTGCTGACGAGAACCCAAATATCTGTTTATATATTTTTCTATTTATAAAACTACCTATATAGTAATTAAACTGGGATTCCCCATACTATATATATATATATATATAAATATATATATATATATATATATATATATATATATATATATATATATATATATAGTTTCTCATATTGAACAACAATGCAGGATTGCAGGAGATGAATTGACTTACGTCCAATATGAGTTTTAAACAAAGGACAAAAAAAGTAAGTACAATTTTCTTATAATGTGTTCAATGTGAAAAGCACAGAAGACACACACACACACACACACACACATCCAAACACACACACACACACACACACATATATATATATATATACATATATATATATATATACGCGTTCTATTTTATTTCCTAGTTAGCAACACTTTCAAACAGGATAGCAATCAGTCCTTCCTTTAGCACACACCATGTGAATTCCTGGACTATGAAAAAAAATATATCATTGAACGACACTTAAACGGACAAGTACCATCGTAAGGCGTAAGAAGAACAGATCTTGACAAGGCCGAGTTTTTTTTTTTTGTCGCGGAAATATATCGATAAACATTATTTTGTAATGAATTGTTAGTTTTGCTTTGGATAGCTTCAAAGCCTACTTTTTACATAGGGTTCTATTTGATATATATATATATATATATATATATATATATATATATATATATATATATATATGCGTATGTATCTAAAAAATCAAACATCTATAGCTACATATTTATGGCTATATATACACACATATATATATAGCTATAATAATATATACATACACATATATAACTATATATAAATACACACACACACACATATATATATATATATATATATTTGTATGTGTATATGCATATATAATTTCTATATAACAAATTTCTATAGCTAAATATTTGAAGGTTTTGAAATAATCGGAACTGAAAGAGGTGACTATCGGAATAGGAAGCTTAGAACAGAACCAGTAATGGTATCGGTATTGAAAAACAAATTCCGAAGTAGTTCCATAACTTGTGCAAACAGACATGTGTGTCCATAAATGTAATCTTCCCATTAGTTGCGTAAACAGTCATATCCTTCCATAACTTGTGTGAACAATCACATCTGTATAAGAATATATATTGCTATAATCTAATTTTCCTTTTTGAATTGTCAAAGCTTTCTAATACATACAATACATCTTAGTATAATACATACAATACATCTTAGTAGAAGAATTCATATACATTTATCTGAATATGACACACTTACCTTTTCCCTCACTGTTTTTTATATTGTTAATCGTAGTAAGCTGTGTACATTTCGACATACCTTGCGCTGGCGGCTTTAGAGATACATTCGGAAATAAGTATAAGTTATTTTAAGGGAAGTATTGCAAATTTTAATGACTTCACCTCCGGCTCCGAAAGGAGTTATTTACAAACATCTTTGTTTACCTAGATATCCGTCTATTTTCGAATTATCGACGTCTTCTACTTTTTCGCTGCTGTTTTTTCTTTTTTTTTTTTGTGTGTGTTCAAGAAATCTTTAAGTGTTGAAAAAGTGGAGTTTTATATTTCCATCGATTTGTTCTCGACTTCTCCCCGTTTTCATCTCGTGTATCCTTAATTCCATAGTAAAAACCACTATACAGACATAAATACACATACATGAATCTATATATTACTAAATCTGTATATTTCCGTCCATATATTAATAATACAGGGTGGTCCAAAATGGTTTACCCCATTCTAAATGCCCATATATCGGAAACAACTTGATGCATCTTAATGAAACTAAATACACTTTATGTTGAAGGTCATAAGTTTTATTGGTTAAATTTACAAAGAAAAGTACAAATATTTGTTGGTTCTATGACAGATTTTTTATAAATGTTCAATATGAGCGCCGCCTGTGAGTCTATACATGTCGAGTCGGTGTTCGAGCTTGTGGCAAACTCGCTGTAGCATGTCTTCCGTTGCTTTCCGGCTGACTACAATATGGTTGTCTTCAAGTCTAAAGTAAATAAGTTCTTGATGAGCCGTTCCATATAAGTTATTAAATTTACCAAATTTTCATTACTAATGATTACTATATTGACCAATTTCTACTGTACACTCTTTAACCCTTATCCTTGAGTGACCTCTGGGCCTTGATAATGTGGTGATGCCTTTGTAAAAAAAAAAAAAAAAGCTTTCAGTGCAGCTGTAATTCTCTGTTTCAGTTCTTCAATGTCTGCTGGAAGAGGAGGTACGAAGATTAGTCCTTTCACATAATCCCAAGGGAAAAAAATCACATGGAGAAACGTCGGGTGATCGTGGTGGCCATCTCAGAAGCAACCTATCTTTTTCACTACATCGACCGATCTAGCTCTCTGGCTGAACCTCATTGAGATAAACTCGTACAGTCAGCTTCCAGTGAGATGGAGCCACATCCAGCTGAAAAATGAAACTTTCGTCTTAATTCCGGTTAATTACCCAATTTTGAAGCATTTGCGATTTAGTTATGCATAAGCAGCTCTTTTCTTGAAATGTTTGATACTAAGTCCAAATTTGTTTTGTAGTTAGTGCCTTCGTTGCAAAATTTGTGAGGAAGGTATATATCATACTCTTACAGGCAAAATGCCTTATCTTTTGAAGTGAACGGCATTTCTTAAGATAGAAATGCCAAACGTTACACAGAAAAACTGAAAACGTTTCTACACAGGCTGTGAAAATTTTAGGTCATTCCCACGAAAATTTACAAAATGAGGTAAAACATTTTGGAACACCCTGTGTACAACGGTTGTATAGTTGTAGTCTCCTGGATTCAACTCAACTGATACTCCTGAGTTTATCAAAAAAGTACTCAAGTGATCATTGTACGTTTATTCATAAAAACATTATTGACTACATATGTGCATACATGTTTCTGGAGTGCAGCTTTTCAGACACACTATATCTTCAAACCAGCGTATTTATCGGGATCAAATTGAAGAATATTAATTTCTGTATGGAATAAAGGAAGAAAAACATGCAGCCTTTTCGGAAATTTTCAACGTTTCGTGCCCATTTTCGGGAGACTTCGTCAGGAAATAATAAAGATGATTGAGGGAATAAAAACTAACCTGACAAGCAGAAAGACCTACGTCATGGTATATTTTATTTCCTTAATCATATCTAACCTATCATAAAAAAAGTTCCTTAAAACGCGGACGGAACGTTGAAAATGTCCTAAGAGGTTACAGTGGTTTCTTTTTCCCCATAACGTCATGATACTATATCCACTTTTATTCAATTCTTTGTATACAAAAAAGTGTTTCATCTAATTTTACTAAGGAAATGACACACGGTAAATAAACAGTGTAAAGAGAAATAAGCGCTAAACATGAAAGGGAAGATTAGGTTAAAATTGGTTCGAAAATTAAATGGAATACGTATATATATATATATATATATATATATATATATATATATATATATACTAGCAGTGGTGCCCGGCGTTGCTCGGGTGTTTGGAGGTGTATGCTGTGCAAAAAAAGCAAAAAAACAAAAAAAAATGGTTAATTTTTTAAAACTTTGACCCCTATTATGACCCCTTAAAATTTATAGTTTCGGGCTCAAATCACTCTATTAAGTTAGATCCAGGTTCAAGGAACCTATATCTAAAATTTCAAGTGTCTAGACCCAAAATTGTCGGAGGAGTTTGGTAGAGTTCTTAAGGGTCAAATCGTTGAAATTTGACCCCTTAACAGCCAAATTTATGGCTGACACCCGTCACATCGATTTTCCCAAATCTCAGTACCCGGTATTTCAAATTTCGAGTCTATAGACTAAAAATTGGCAGAGTTATTGCGTAGGGAAATGTACACAGACAGACAGACAGACAGACAGACACACAGACAGACACACAGACAAGTTCACTTTTATATATATATATATATATATATATATATATATATATATAAGAGAAAGAAAATTAAAACTGTTGGTTGACCTTTACAACAAAATTTATTGTTCGACTGACTACTCCAAAAAACAATTTACAAAGTCCTTATTCTGCGGAATTTCAAAGAATGCTATTCTTCTATTCTTGTTATTCTTCTCATCAGAGGGCATAAAGAAATTAGCAAATTATATTTGTAGCCATGGTAGAATTTGCTAGTTAAGGCATTAAGTGAAACCGCAATTTATTGTAGTTTTAAATTACCAAATAAAAAAGTGAAAAAGTGTTGCATATGTAAAAACTAATATAAAAAAACGCCCAAGTTTACCATTGCGTATAGCAGGTAAACATTACATCTCTTTGTTTTCATAATATATATACAAACTGCATACAGACATACATCTCTATACATTAAAGAGTACATTTCAACATTTATATAATATACACCTTTCTGCATTGACATACGTTTCTATTTACGTCTGGACCTTACGATGCTTCCGGTCACAACAAACATTAGATATCCCTGTAAAGGTTTATGCGCGTGTAATTTTGAGGCAAGGGTTGCGCATTCAACAACCTAACATCTTCTGAATCAGCACTGCATGGGTGTAGTGGAAACGATGGATCCAAGGCTGGCTGAAACAATGTAGAAATGACATACTAATCGAAGGGCACATACAGTACCTCGAAATCCCGAATAGCCATTTAACTTCAGTGATCTAAATAGAACTGGTGTGTTACCGTGACAATGCCGCAAACCTTTGAACATATACAACATATTTCAACACGGATGCAAATACAACACAAATACAGGCGCATATATATATATATATATATATATATATATATATATATATATATATATATGTGTCATTTTACAGACACATGCAAATATATATATATATATATATTTATATATTTACGTTCATCGACATGTAAATATTTTTATTATAAATATATATATATATATATATATATATACTTCTGCCTATAAATAAATATGTGTGTATATATATATATTCTATCTATATAAATATGTATATACACCTGTCTGTATATATATATATATATATATATATATATATATATATATATATATGTATACATATATATGTGTGTGTGCGCGCGTATTTATATATAGATATAGATATAATATATATATATATATATATATATATATATATATATATATATATGGAGAGATAGAGAGAGAGAGAAATATATATATATATTGATTACAGAGCCACGGTCTCTGTATTGTCACACACAAAGCCTCTAGAATATTTAGTGGGTGCTTAGAGCGGTCTTACGGATGATACGGACACGACTATCCGAATACACCCCACCACAACATTTATTGTCCAGCAAATACGGTCCAGTAACTGACTCATACAGAGATAAGTGCCTAGATGTGTTCTGTAATCTCCCGAATGTATTTCTAAAACAGCCAGATGCGCTCGTCCACGTAATCCTGTTAAACAACCGCTGGGGAAACGCGAAAGGTTACGTTTTGTCACTCTGACTCCCATGCTTTAGAGAGATCGATCTACATAGTCAACTTATATTGACCTTTAAATTCATGAATTACCGAATTATTTTCTTATGTGGGAATATCTTGTTATTAAAAGGCTTGGAAAGCATTCCTAGCTCTAGAAAACACACGGGCCTGTATCGCATAATAGCAGCGGGAAACAGCGGACCTGATTCTATTAGAAAAAAAACTGATATAGTCAATAGAGGTGTGTACTTGAGGGGACCAAAAAATTCATTGTTAAATTTCGCAAGTTTTTTGTGTATAACCTTGGAAATAATGCCCCCAGGAAAACCATTCTTAATAAGGATTTCGGTTATCTTCCCCAGTTCAGCTGTTTATTTTCTGGTCGTGCAAATCAAGAGAGCAGGGTTAACTACGGTCTTAATTAAAGTATGTTTCTATTCATAGGTGAAAAAGAATTCCAACTAATATACAGGCCTATGAAGTCGGTTTCCTGTACAATGTGGTAGTAAAAGAATTCTCTGGCCTGTCCACTAAGACATCTGAAAAATGGTAAAGAACGATTATGTATTTTCTTCATGGTAAATTATAGTGCTGAATGGAGATTATTAAATTCCAGGAATAATTCACTTTATTTTTGGCTGGACTTGAAAATGACATAAGTGTCTTCTACGTAATGCAAATAGCAAAATATTCTAGGAATCGGATTGAATAACAAAGATTATTTAAAGACTAGGAAAAAGTTCGCTATGATTGGACCCAACAGACTGCCTATCGCCAATGCTGATACATTGCATTGATGAAGCTGAATCCCACCGACTTGGTGATCAGTTCCATAAGTTCCAGAAAAATGCCACCTGGAAAAGCAGGAGGGGTTCATGTTTTGCGATAAAGCATATCAGCACATATCTGGATGATATCATCGAGGAGAACGTTTGTAAATAAGTTAGTGACATCAAACGAACATAGAAAGTTTGTTGGCGAATTACAATTCAGTTCCCGCATGAATGCTGCGAAATGGAAAGAATCCGCAACGCAATTACAAGAGAATTCTAATGAGATAGGATCATGTATCTTGGCCAGCCACAAGGCAATCTCGTGTTGAGGTAAGCCAATCATGGATAGGAAGGGGCTTAAGGATATCCGATCCTTGTGGATCTTAGGTAACCCCTACATTTGTGTTCGTTGTGAATCAACGGGACGGATCATGGAGTATGTATCTTTACTGATGTACTTTTTTCTATGAAGCTGAGGAAAAGTGCTCGAAGTGTTTTTCGTTGATAATCACCGGGGTTTTAAGATTTTTATTTGATGATTTAAAATATTCCACATTTTATCAGTGTCGAGAATGACCACACCAGCACTCTTGTCCAGTCTTCTGATATAAATGTCTTTAGTAAACAGTTTGGCAGCTTCGTAATAGATCTTGCTCCATGCAAACTATTGACAGTTGATAGGGAAATTAGCGAACCTATGTGTGAATTCACCTAACCTTGTCTTCATGCAGAGAAAATTATCATTCGACCTAAGAACATGATGTTTAAGATGGGAATGTAAGACTTCAAATTCTTTTAAATATTTACCTTGTCAATCCCAAGTAGGGGCATGCCTAAGCCCAAACCTCTAGCATATATTACTTCTTCCGTGTGGGAAAGAGTGACACCAGAAAAGTTGAATACATGTTGGTCAATCTCAATCCCGGCCCCATATTACGTACGAATAGGCATCTCATTTCATCTCTGAAAGTTGGAACAAGGTCTATTGCTACAGACGTTATCACTAGCAGATAGATATTTAGAGAAAAGTAATCTATCAGGAAAGGAAAGTCTGAACCACGCAATTTACAATAAGCGGCGATATTTAACAATAGTTTAATCAAAGATGCGACCCATGTTGATAATTAATCCTTGATGAAAACACGTTCTAAAGTGAGAGCATCTCTGTCTTTTGTTCTGGCAATAAGCCTACACATATAACCAGGAGAGCCACAATTGTTCAAACTAGACTTTAGAAAATCTATTTTAGACAAAGCGATGCAATCTTGTCCCAAAGTTGAATAATTTCATTTACCTATTAAGACTGATGCTGCGTACCTACTTTTAAAATATTTAATAAGGTTTTTATTGGAACAAAATTTGATTAGCGTTTTCAAAATAATAGGTGGATTCATAGCAAGTCGTTAGAATAACTGAATAACATGGATAGGTTAATGAAAAAAGAAAATATATAAACACGTTATGAAATAGAAAATAAACTATTCGCATGAAACGAAAACATTCTAAGTGTCTTTTGACCGAATCATTTTCACGAAATAAATCGTCGGTGAATAACAGTTAAAATAAGACATCGGCGAATGACGTTTAAATAAAGTTGAATGAGGGAGAAGAAAGGGAGAATATTGAAAGAGAAAATATAACAATCCCGTCAATATTAATAGGGAAAGCAGTCGGGGACGTCATATTTTAATGTAATTGAAGAAACAACAACAAAAAAAAACTCTATTGACGAGATGTAGGTATATTTTATATTTTTTTTATAACAGAATAGTTTATTCATTTTTCCCTACGTTTTTTTTATATTTTATCGTTCTTTGCTCCATCCTTTCTATTAAATTTCTTGTCTCGACTTGCTGTGACTTCATCTAAAACGCTTATATATATATATATATATATATATATATATATATATATATATATATATTTATATATATATATATATATATATATATATATATAGAGAGAGAGATAGATAGATAGATATACACACACACACACACACACACACACACACACATATATATATATATATATATATATATAGGAGAACCCCTGGATAATTTTTAAAACGCACGCACACACACACACACACACACACACACACACATATATATATATATATATATATATATATATATATATATATATATATATATATATATAGTAGGACCCCTGGATATACCCTGCGAACGTTTAGCTGAGGAGTTTGTGAGATGTACATTCAGGTAATACATCTTTAGCTCTAGCTATTAGTGGTTGGGAAGGTTTCCTGTAATTATTGAAGGAAACAAAATAACTTATGAATTAGCTGATATAAAAAAAAAAACCTGCCGTTTTCTGGGATGTAACTTGGATCAACGTATGTTTCGCCTTCACCTGCTTTTATTCACATCGAAATCGGTAAAATCGCCAAGTTTTAATAAAAATGATTGATTGCCTGCTCTATTTAAGAACCATTCCAAAAGTGTATTGGGAGGAAGTGTCACATGCCTCCCCGCAGTGAATTAGTGCACAATACTTTTAGTCTACATTGCACTGTAGAGAATCTACCGTTGATTTTTTTTCTGTAAAGTTTCAAATGCACAAATCAAGCACCATGGTTCCAATGTGCTCCAAATGATGCATTTCCAAAGCGCCCATGTCTTACCAAAGAACCAACTGCTGCTTTTAGAAAATTATTTTACGGTATAAACTGAAATTTATTTAAACGTATAAAAATCAAGTATCCTGGTCCAATTGTTTTCTAAAAAGAAGCATTCACTTCAACCCCCCTGTTTTATAAAATTATCTACAGTTGAT
Organism: Euprymna scolopes; assembly: GCF_053919585.1. Taxonomy (NCBI): domain Eukaryota; kingdom Metazoa; phylum Mollusca; class Cephalopoda; order Sepiida; family Sepiolidae; genus Euprymna; species Euprymna scolopes. The sequence goes on along the minus strand of NC_136501.1, from coordinate 93,765,218 downwards.
TTTTTAGGCTGCGCTTTTCTGCTTGTGTGATGATACAACTTTTCAAATGAACTTATGAAGTTAGGTTTTAAATAAGTGTTAACTTTGGTCAAAATCGGGATTCCTTTAATCAGATTTTTTTTATTTTTTATTTTTTCCAATATTTATCAGATGCATTTCGGTAAAAAAAAACCTTCAGGCACATCATTTACCTTCGTGTGAAATTTCATAAAAATCGGTCCAGCAGTTTCCGAGTCCATAGAAGACGAACTCTCACACACAGACGCACATATTCTTATGCATAATAAAGAGATAGATAGATAGATAGATAGATAGATAGATAGATACATGCATACATATATACATACATATATACATTTATTTATACCATCCTTGTATTTAATTGTTTAATATATTTAGTGCGTTCATATTTTCATTAACTCTAAAACAAACTTTTAGCTATTCGAAATAAATTCCAAAATGGCTACGCTGTCGGCCGTTGTGTTTCCTGTTCATAAGGGCGCGGCCAAAATACAAAGGAGAGAGGCGCCTCCCCTAACATTAGAGACAACCATACATGATACATAAATTGGATTACTTTGTGCCTTTGGCTGAGAATCGTGTTCACAGTATTTAGCGATAAGTAATAGTGCCATTCTAATGTTATTTGTTTGAGTAATTAAATTATAACTCTTATCTGAGTTATGTTGTCTTTGAACGGAACTGGACACTGTTGAATTAAATTAGCGTTTTATTTTATGTTACAACTCAACCATAGAATTACATTGATGGCATGTCCACATATAATAGACGAAATCTGTTTACATGGCTACAAATAAAAGAAATTTGAAAATAGCACAGTCATATATAATCATGCTAATTTTATAAAATAAGTCCTAATACATTACTAGAGAATGACATTATACATTTATTGCTATTTTTGGAGTTACAGCAGAAGTTTAAAGACATATTCAGTATATAGAATACATGTATATATATATATATATATATATATATATATATATATATATATATATAAAAGTGAACGTGTCTGTCTGTGTGTCTGTGTGTCTGTGTACATTTCCCTACGCAATAACTCTGTCAATTTTTCATCTATAGACTCGAAATTTGAAATACCGGGTACTGAGATTTGGGAAAATTGATGTGACGGGTGTCAGCCAGAAATTTGGCTGTTAAGGGGTCAAATTTCAACGATTTGACCTTTAAGAACTCTACCAAACTCCTCCGACAATTTTGGGTCTAGACACTTGAAATTTTAGATATAGGTTCCTTGAACATGGATCTAACTTAATAAAGTGATTTGAGCCCGAAACTATAAATTTTAAGGGGTCATAATAGGGGTCAAAGTTTTAAAAAATTAACCATTTTTTTTTGTTTTTTTGCACAGCATACACCTCCAAACACCCGAGCAACGCCGGGCACCCCTGCTAGTATATATATATATATATATATATATATATATATATATATATATATATATATAATCCGGCTTTGCTCGGACCCTATGTACTGTTCATAACTTTATGTGCATATATATATATATATATATATATATATATATATATATATATATATATATATTTATTAAAGTTTGACTTATGTCCAGTTAACCCACATCTAAAATTTCAAGTGTTCAGACTCAAATTGGGCGGACGAGTTTGATAGTTTTCAAAGGCTAAATTGTTGAACTTTGACCCTTTCACAAAAAAAATTTTTGGGCCAAAAACAGATGAAAAAAGATTTCCCCAAATCTCAGTACCCCTTATGTCAAATCTCGGTTCGTAGACTGAAAATTGACAGAGTAGTTTCGTATGAAAATGTACACACACAGACACAGACACCCCACGGCAATTTCACTTATATATATATATATATATATATATATATATATATATATATATATGTATTAGTATTTAATTAAATTTATCTAAACAAAATTACTAAAAGTCGCTATAATGAATATATTGTTAAAATCTATAAAGATATCTTAAGGCGAAAATAAAACTCCAGCCTATCATCTAATAAAAATGATTAGCGATTGAAAACAAGATAGAACCAAAAAAACAAAAGGCAAAAAGAAAACTATGGTGGCAATTTTCTTATAATTAAATAATTATATTGCGTGTTTAGACATCGATGTTAACTGTAAAAAAGTGAAAGTTAGTTTAGTCAGTTATAATGAAAGTTTCTTTCGTTACATAAATAATGTTCGAACAGACACCTTCGTTAGGTGAGAGGAAATAAAGAATTAACAAAGTGAAACCCGAATACTAAACTAGACGAGCGTTTGACGTTTTCTTATTTTGTGCAGTAAGGTTCCATTTTAACGATTGTATATGTTCTCGAACTCAATTACTTTAGTTTCGATTAAAAATAACCGTGATAAAATTTATTGTACCAAAAAGAACTTGTTTAAAACAAAAAAAAATAAGTATGTAATTCTAATAATCTCTTAAAATTTTATTATATGTATATTATAAGCACACTGGCCGATATTGCTCGGTAGGAAAATACACTTAAGTATAGTATTTTTATTAATACAGATTTCGTATTTATTATTATATTATATTGGAACCAATATATAATATTGATTTAAAAGTTTAGAAAATAAAATGGCGCGTGTGCTACCACCGAGAATTGAAACTAAAACGTTTAGCTTACAATTTATTTTTTCCTATGACGTTTATGCCTGAGCTATGTAGACATGTTCGCTGCAAGGCTTAAAATAAAAACCTGAACCTATAGCCATTACGTTACGCATGCATATTCGTAATGACCTCGTTCGACCTTCACCTGGAGGATTCGATTTCTTTAATATTCAAATTTTTGCAACGATTTTCCCTGACTAAAACCAAAATATTACGTTTCGCACGGTTCTGAACACCCTATATATTATGTTTCATGTCTCCAGACGAAAACCTGACGAGGGAGGTTGGTCGGCAACATTTTTTTAAACAGATATGTATACGTATTCACATATATATATATATATATATATATATATATAGAGAGAGAGAGAGAGAGAGAGAGAGATAGATAGATAGATAGATAGATAGATAGAGGTGTGTGTTTTCTATAAGGTTTTATTCAAATATTACTCAAGTATAAATCATATAGAATATCTACATGAATATAATTACACGTAATAGTTAACTAAAGATGATCACGCCGTAAGAAAACCGAAAAAAGTAATAAGGAATTAATTAAAATGAATGTTTAACAGTTTTAGTCCTCGAGCGAAAGAGCAGGACACAAAATGTTTTAAATAATAATAAGAATAGAATAACAATAACAAAGACTTCGCTGGCGAGGATTACTATTGGCCGTTTAGAAATTTTCATCTCTATTTTTCTCGTTATGTACTGAATATTTTTAATGAAACCTATATGAAATATGGTCCTTATTAAATTTTAAACATTTTCTATTCTGAAAGAAGTTTAAAAAAAATTAATCTAAAAAGGTTATTTTAAAGTTTTTGTCTTAAAAATCACATTTTCTCATTATTCAGACATGTATTACAAAGAGGGGGTTGCAAAACATGAGGTGTGGTCTGAGGAGAAATACAAACTGGAACGGAGAAATATTCAGACCTTTAATAATACAAAGACGGGGTTGCAAAAATGAATTTCGGTGTGAAGAGAAATACAAACTGAAATAGAGAGAAGGAGAGTTTTAAAATATAATCGTAAAAAGATAAGATACACGTTAGAAACAATTTTATCCCAGGCACAAAATGTTTTTCTATAGGCTTTAAAAATAAAGGTACAAGATTCAATTTGAAATTTATTAATCTTCAAAATGCACTTTTATAAATTTTACAAAGTAAGGTATAAAAATTTAATTTAAATAGAATAAAAAAATTACCTTGGATTTATTTTATCTGACTTGACTGTGTGTGTATTAGGGTATGTATTGTGTGGGGGGGGTATGTATTGTGTGTGTATGCTTGTATGGGTGTATATGTATGTTTTATAGAGACGTGTATCCGGTTCAAGGTTCCCAATTTCACAGTCTTATTAATATTAGTATAGTAACAGAGTTAGTATATAATATGCGGGTGTGTGTATAGCTGTTTGTGTTAAGGGTGCGTATGTTGATATAACTGCGTGTAATAGTATGAATATAAATATGTTATAACTGTGTGTGCATTATGTGTATGTGTGTGTATGTTTTGTATAGGTGTGTATATACATGGGTGTATCAATGTGTAGGTGTTTGTGCGTGTATTTTTCTATATGTGCACATGCCGAAGTTGGTAAATTTCGAGGTTTGTGTTTATTTTTATTTTATTTTTTTTATTTTTATATTTATTGACTGTATTTCTGTGGTGTGTGTGCGTAAAATATACCGAGCGGTGTATATCCATTCCTTAGTATAGGTATATGTGTATGTTTGCTTCTAAAGTGTGTGTGTTTGTGGATTGAGGATACCGGCCCGCACTGGGTGGCCATCAGAAATATCTATAGTCCTTGACCACAGGGAAAGAGAAAATGCTGAATTCTCAAGTGCTTTATAGCCCAAAACCAAAAGATGAGATAGATAAAAATAAATAAAGAATATACAGGGGAAGAAGGAATAAGAGGTTAAATTTGGAAAGATAAAAGCCTGTGAGGGATGGATCGTTCAAAGACCTTACTTATCCTCTCCCACACATAACCCCCACCCATATTAGGTGAAAGATTCTAATTTTGTAAATGAAATAAGAAAATGTTTTTGTCTTGAAATGTCAGTTGTTGAGGGTAATTCTTGGCCTGAAGACGTAATCTCCCCAGCACTGATGATTACAGAAACATGTATGCACATATGTAGCCATCAATGTTTGTATAAATAAATTTTATATATATATATATTTATATATTTATTTATTTTCACGGTCAAACTTTCTCGCGGTTAGCTCGATTTGTGTTAGTTAATAGATTTCTTGTGTGCCGTTATTGCTCATGTGACAGAAGACTCGTCTCGCATGAAAGAGGCTCGGGTTTTGAATCCTGATTTTGTATATACTAAACTGATGAGCTCAAATGAGAGTGAAGCTTGAGTCTTGATTTGTTGTCTGCCATGGCTTTTGTAAGCTGTGACGTTGTTTGACTGAGAAAATTATTATATAATTATATAATGTAAGTTTGGAAAACATACATGACAATTAAGCTACACAGTTCGTCCTCATGTATCTTTTCAAGGATAAAACGCAGAAAAAATCTGTGACCTCTCATCGACATGTATATTTTAAAAATTTGCCATTTAACTCTACTTGCGTATCGAGCATTGCCTAAGTAAATACTGTTAAAGTAAATACTGAAAATAAAACAATACATTTAATGCAGATACATTACATGATAACAATAAAAGTTAAAACACACACAAACAAACACACACACACACACACACACACACATATATATATATATATATATATATATATATATATATATATATATATATATATATACTTCATTTAATCACATAAATTAATATACGAAAGTATAAATTCATGCGTAAACTTTATGTATTTTTTCAACAGTGCTCAATACGTAGGTAGACCTAGGTAGTAAGTTATAAAATATATATGGCGATTAAGTTTAATCGCCATATATATTTTATAACTTACTACCTATAACTTTATATATATATATATATATATATATATATATTTATATATATATATGTATATGTGTATATATATATATATATATATATATATATATATATATATAGAGAGAGAGAGAGAGAGAGAGAGAAAAAGAGACAGAGAAAGAGAGGGAGAGAGAGAGATAGCTTTAAAGAAAGTAGCCGGAAAACCCCTAGGGTCTTTTAACTCTCTCCTTTGACCTCACATGTACATATATTTTACATATATTTTAATTTATTCTTATTCCAACCCGCCCGTCTTTTTTCTCTCTCAATAAAATTTACACACATACTCCATTTAGTCTCTGCTCTTACGTGATATTTTTTTTAAATATTTGCATATCCAACGAATAAGTCCTGATAGCGATGATAATGTTCTTCATTTTCAAGACACGCCCTGGTGAAAGAACCCCTAGGGTTTTGCAGGTTATTTTTTAAAACGATTTATAAATTTTGTACCGCCAAACTGATATATATATATATATATATATATATATATATATATATATATATATATATATATATATATATATATATATATATATATATATATATATCAGCCTAATCATTGTTGAAAGAAAAAGTCAGTCAATTCAACTCACATGTGCAGATTATCATATAATAATTAAATCACTTGCTAATGATGAAGCCAGACCTGGCTTCTGTTTCCGGGTTCGAATCTCTCAGCCGGTGTTTATTGTGACACCCTCTACTGATGATGTCCGAAAGGATGAAACATTAGTGGCTGTACGTATATAATAATTGTTATAGGAAATAATTATATATAGTGTATTAATTTTCTAATCGTTTCCTTTTATGGTATGCAGAATCCTGCCCGATTCTCTGCATTCACCCACTATTTCAGTCACTCAAGCTGAAAAATATTTTAATGATTCTGTTTGTTTTTGTACTATTGTTTGCATTTCACTAGCGTTTGATTCGCCGAATGTATTCGACAGGTGGTTTTGAGTCCGGTTGCCTCATAAGTACTGGAAAGTTGGAGATCTTAAAATTCCGCTTTCATTTCATATCGTGTACAAGGCCTTGGTTTATCATTATCTTCTCTTTCTCTCTCTCTCACTCTATGTATATATATATATATATATATCTCGGTCTTGTAAAGGCTAGCATCGTTAGAGACACTTACTTCAACTAGGGTTGTACCTTCTCCCTGGTACCTCCTGTTAAAATGTCAGGCTAAACGGACGTGTTTTGTCAGTACATACATATACTTAGATGTATGACTTTCATAGCTAGGATTTCCAAGTGGTCTTTCTTGTATATCCGTAGTAATATGCAAGGCTTCATCAGGTATAATTTTAAAGAATTTATCATGTATCTAGATGTAATTGTATTTTTCTGAACTTTATTTGGAAAACAAATTCTGCAAAAATATTTATAATACAAAAAAAATACATTATTTTGAACTTTTAGAAGACTAATAAGAAACAGGAAATATTACTATGTTAAATCAATTTTATACTTTTCAACTGCTTTTGGCCTTTTGTCCAAGATCAAAGTGTAGTATCTCTTCCGGCAGATACTGCCCTTAAGATGATTTGTACCAGTCAATGGAGGGGAAACCCTCTATACTGGGACAATTATTATTTTTGGTAACCAGAGTGCCCCCTTTTTGCCTACTTTTAGGGGAGCTGGTTTTTACCTCACATTAAAAACGGCCTTGTGCCTAATTTGCTCTGTGGGGGAGCAAATAAATACCATCTGTTCCGGCAGATACTGCACTTAAGATAATTTGTACCAGTCGGTGGAGGGGAAGCCCTCTATACTGGGACAATTATTATTTTTGGTAACCAGAGTGACCCCTTTTAGGGGAGCTGGTTTTTACCTCACATTAAAAACGGCCTTGTGCCTAATTTGCTCAGTGGGGGAGCAAATAAATACCATCTGTTCCGGCAGATACTGCACTTTAGATAATTTGTACCAGTCAATGGAGGGGAAACCCTCTATACTGGGACAATTATTATTTTTGGTAACCAGAGTGACCCCTTTTAGGGGAGCTGGTTTTTACCTCACATTAAAAACGGCCTTGTGCCTTATTTGCTCAGTGGGGGAGCAAATAAACACCATCTGTTCCGGCAGATGCTGCACTTAAGATAATTTGTACCAGTCAATGGAGGGGAAACCCTCTATACTGGGACAATTATTATTTTTGGTAACCAGAGTGCCCCCTTTTTGCCTACTTTTAGGGGAGCTGGTTTTTACCTCACATTAAAAACGGCCTTGTGCCTAATTTGCTCAGTGGGGGAGCAAATAAATACCATCTGTTCCGGCAGATGCTGCACTTAAGATAATTTGTACCAGTCAATGGAGGGGAAACCCTCTATACTGGGACAATTATTATTTTTGGTAACCAGAGTGCCCCCTTTTTGCCTACTTTTAGGGGAGCTGGTTTTTACCTCACATTAAAAACGGCCTTGTGCCTAATTTTCTCAGTGGGGGAGCAAATAAATACCATCTGTTCCGGCAGATACTGCACTTAAGATGATTTGTACCAGTCAATGGAGGGGAAACCCTCTATACTGGGACAATTATTATTTTTGGTAACCAGAGTGCCCCCTTTTTGCCTACTTTTAGGGGAGCTGGTTTTTACCTCACATTAAAAACGGCCTTGTGCCTAATTTGCTTAGTGGGGGAGCAAATAAATACCATCTGTTCCGGCAGATGCTGCACTTAAGATAATTTGTGCCAGTCAGTGGAGGGGAAACCCTCTATACTGGGACAATTATTAATTTTGGTAACCAGAGTGCCCCCTTTTTGCCTACTTTTAGGGGAGCTGGTTTTTACCTCACATTAAAAACGGCCTTGTGCCTAATTTGCTCAGTGGGGGAGCAAATAAATACCATCTGTTCCGGCAGATGCTGCAAGCTATGACTAGCAAAGACCAGATGTGGGTGCAACCCCACATGCCTGACCTTTAACAAGCTCCCATTTCCCATCTCTCGGGAGCTGGTCCCCTTTTCCCCTTCCCCCTCCCTTCACTCCTCACATTAAAAATCGGCCTTGTGCCTAATTTGCTCGGTGGGGGAGCAAATAAATACCATCTGTTCCGGCAGATACTGCAAGCTATGACTAGCAAAGACCAGATGTGGGGGCAACCCCACATGCCTGACCTTTAACAAGCTCCCATTTCCCATCTCTCGGGAGCTGGTCCCCTTTTTCCCTTCCCCCTCCCTTCACTCCTCACATTAAAAATTGGCCTTGTGCCTAATTTGCTCAGTGGGGGAGCAAATAAATACCATCTGTTCCGGCAGATACTGCAAGCTATGACTAGCTAGGACTAGCTATGACTAGCAAAGACCAGATGTGGGAGCAACCCCACATGCCTGACCTTTAACCAGCTCCCATTTCCCATCTCTCGGGAGCTGGTCTCCTTTTTTCCTTCCCCCTCCCTTCACTCCTCACATTAAAAATCGGCCTTTTGCCTAATTTGCTCGGTGGGGGAGCAAATAAATACCATCTGTTCTTCAGACGCTGCACCTCCATTTCTTGTTCTCTTTCTCTTCTTTTTTTTTGTACCTTTTCTCCACGTTAAACAAACGACTGGTGTTTAACTCTGTCCCGTAGGGAGTCATTGTAAATAGGTACTAGCCAATATATTCTCCCTCTTACAGACCTAATATTTGCTGATACCTGATATAAAGGCTGGTCCATTAAAAAAATAGTCCAGGAAAATGTAGTAGAGAGGAGCAACATCCTTTTATTGTTTAAATTACCTGTAGTGTTATACAAGATACTGGAAATGTCTCTCGTATACGTCTATGAATTTCCTGACACGTTTAACAACGTGTGCAGATACTGCTTCTAGATTTTCTCTGGTGATTTCCTGGTAGTGTTGGTAATGTTCTTTAGTTAGTCTAGATTGTGAGGATTATTTGCATAAACTTGTTGTTTTAAGGTCTCCCAAAATATATAATCATATGATGGACAAATCTGGGGGACGTAGTTACCATAACGCTTTGCTTATTGTCCTCTCTTCCGTACATATGTCACGAATTTCTGTCAATGATTTGTGATACCTGTGGCATGTAGCGTCATCTTGTTGAAAAAAAAGATTTGCATTTTGGTCCTGTGGTGTACGTCGTTAAGAGAAAGATTAGAGAGTTCGGGCTCTTTTTACGTGAGTAGCTCATCTGAAAACAAAATGATTAGAGAAAAATAGAGAGATCGGCTCCATAATTTGAAAAAGTGATTAGAGAGAGATTTGGGAGGATGTTCGGAGCTACTTTTAAGTGGATCATCCTGTATATATATATATATATATATATATATATATATATATATATATATATATATATATATATATGGCCATTAAAATTTTTCGGAAGGAGCAGTAGTTTGTTTGTTTGTTTGTTATTGCTATGATAGATATCTTCAAAATATCTGTCAAACGATCTAGATTTAATGACAGAACGATTACAAACAAACATTAATGTTTGAATAAATTCTAAAAAATTTAAATAGAATCGGAAATTTTACTTGAGATTATTTTAATAAAAGAAAGAAATGATATATGTTACATTTAAAAAGCTATGACGCTTGTCAAATTTTAAGATTCTTCAATTATATTTTTAATTAAATATGACAAGTGCCAATTCACGATATTTATAATATATTTTAATGCAAATTTTTTTTTATTTAAGAAAACTCTGCTGCAATATTGTGTACAAGTATCCATTTTTCTTAGGTCACTGCAGTTAAGCAAAGTTGAGCCTTGTCAGTTCAAGATGGATGACAATTTGGGTATACTTGAAAAAACTGCAAAATAAACGGTGTCATACATCAAGCGGAGGAGTATTGAGGAATCTGCCTCGATAGCCTCAAGCTTATTCGATGCACCAGCGCTTATGTTTGCTAATCAAAAACCTTGATTCCATTTACGCAACTTGCCATGACGGCATTCCATTGATATGTTAAAACAAGCTTAAACGAGAATTAGCGCTCATACTTACAAAGTTATTAAAGTGTTGTTTTAAGGAGAAATGATTCCCAACACCTTTGAAAATCTCATCGGTTTGCCCTGCATTAAAGAATTTAAGTGATTGCTCACCTCCCTCTCAGTACAGAACATTAAGTCTTCTGTGCGTCATGAGTAAATTGTTGGAATATTTGTTAAATAGAGAAGTAATAAAACATTTAAGCAAAAATAAACTTCTTAGTGACATGCTATATAGTTTCCGCTAAATCTACAGCAGATGTGCTTACAGTTATAGCTCATAGAATTAGCGACTCTCTCGATGAAGACTTCCTCTCTAGGGCTATTACACTTGACATATAAAAGGCATTTGATAAGGTCTACTTCGCAAGATCGCCAGCTATGGTATAGCTGAAAATTACTTTTCAATTATTTAATCATTTCTCTCTAATAGGTTACGAGTAGTGGTATATGGGCGGAAATCAGAAGCTCACAGTATTAATGCTGGAGTCCCTCAAGGGTCCATCCTGGGTTCAACACTCTTCCTGATCTACATTAATGATCTTTCAAAGCACATCCTTACATCATTCATAGATATTTACGCTGACGCCACTACAATCTATGGTAGCACATCAAAGACCGTAAACGACCAAGTTCTCTCTGATTCTCTCTCATCTGATCTTGAGCAAGTGGTACAATGGGAAAAAGTGACTGGTTACTTTAAATGCATCTGAAACTAAGTTTCTATCTTTATATCATCAACGCTCTGATGCCAATCTATCATCAACTGAAATGAACGGCTCTCGTCTTGGGGGGGCTTTATGTTTTTAATAGCTCCCAGGCTTGACCTCTACCCCCGGTCTGAAATGAAACACGTATATCAAATCTATTGCCAAGGTCGCTAGAAAAATGGTGGGATCCTTCTACCGTTCCAGTAGATATATGTCTCCTGATGAAAGTCTCTACCTATATAAAAGCAAGGTACGGTCAGCGATGGAGTACTGTTGCTACATCTGGGCGGGAGCTGCTAGAAGCAGCTTTTCCTACCTTTACAGAGTTCAAAATAGACGTCGTAGCTTAGTGGGGGATGCCCTTTTCTCTTCCCTGCAACCTCTTTCCCACAGAAGAGATGTTACGAGTCTGTCTTTGCTTTGTCGTTATTTTCATGGCGAGTGCTAGTATGAGCTTCAATCTATGGCGCCCTTTCACGAAAAACACTCGTTCAGCCGAAACCACTATCAATAATTTCCCACACTGTAAAAATATATATATATATATATATATATATATGTATATATATATATATATATATAACTACTTCATTTACTCACACACATTTAATATACGAAAGTATAGATTTATGCGTAAATTTTAAGTATTTACTTCAAAAGTGCTCAATACGTGGGTAGAGCTAGTTAGTAATTTATAAAATATATATGGCGATTAAGCTACACTGAATATTCTGCGTTTCATCCACTGTAGGATTCGTCAGGCTTATGCGCCAATTTTGTGGTTGCTTCTTGTTTTTATATATGTTGAAGATTTCTAGTTAGCCAATCAGCTTTCTAGTATCCACCGCGCCCCCTCCTATCAGCCAATGGGCATGCATTTTATCGAACAAAGGATCTGTTTTAGAACTAGGTTAGTGGTTTAAGGTGGATCTTTCCCTCCTTTTTTTATATATATATATGAATATACCTATGTGTATTTTTTTATATGCGTATCAACTTGCCCTCAACTAGAGAGCATAGTTTTGCACAAAATTACATATTTAATCTGAGAAAACATCAACCCCATAAAATTGATATTCTGGTCTCGAACAAAAGCAACGTTTATCTAAGTCTAGAAGGATTTCTCTCTTCCTTACAGAGTCCTAGAAATATGAACTTGTAGCACCAGAACAGATACAACTCCGAATTATTTAAGACACGCCTATATTTTGCAAATATATTTGTACAAATTATCCATTAAATATATCATTCAAAGTGGTGCTTGAATATTGTGTTAAATAGCAGTTTTACTCATTTACAACTGCGTTTAATCTTCACCGTTCACTCATTTTTCGACCAAATTTCAAACAATTATTCCAGTTCATAAAGCAACTTCTCAGCCATATTATACAAAAATAATCAAATTTTCGTGCGGTAAAAAAAAAGTTATGATTAATTTACTGGTGTTCAAAATCGTATAAACCGTAAAGAAGTGACAACGTTTTTCATGACTGATTTCCGTAGCAACTGCGTCATTTAAGCCACTACTGGTACTCTCGCTAAAAGAGAAGTAACAAGATAAACAGAGATATAATTGGGGAGATTGTATTGAAAGCAGACGAATGCCGTATATTGTTATTACATATGTGTATGTTGTGTTTATGGGAGCGAAAAAAAAACAAGATTAAAATTAAACAAAGAACAAGTGAATTTACTGAGAGCCTGGAAAACATGGATTACAATAGAAAAATACGAACGGGAAAAGTAATATGGTTAAGCTTAAACATGGAAAAGTAAAGGACTAGCTGTAAAAATTGGAAAAGCAAAGGACAAGCTATTCTTGTAAAAATTATAATAAACTTATAACTTAAAATATTGCTGCATTAATTTTTTTTTGAAATTCAATTTATAACATTATATAATCAATTCTTAATGCTGAAATATTTTAAATTTATTATATTTTTCTTGAATATCTTGTCCTTTTCTTTTCCACTTTTAACAACTAGTCCTTTACTTTTTCATATTTAATCTTAACCATATTACTTTCCATGCTCGCATATTTCTATTGTAATATATATATATATATATATATATATATATATATATATATATATGCATATATGTGTATGTGTGTTTCGATTCTAAATACAGAAATCGTTTTCTAACATCGCTAAAAACATTTTCATTGTAGTGCAGCAGTTATATTGCTGTAATTCTATTTTTTGAATAAGATGGAAGCATTTAAAATATGACCGGTACTTTTTGAATATACAAGACTGTGTAGTTCATGTGACACGGTAATTACACGTGAATAGAAAAAAATAAATAGTAAAGTGTAGCAGAATTAGCAGTAACCAAAATGATAAATAGAGAGCTTACCTCGGATACGTCTGTTTTGGGCTGAGCGAAAGAGAGAGTCCCAAGATGGCGTCCACGGGCTTTTATTAGCGTTTACCCAATGTAATTATCGTTGAATCACGTCTGCTCTCGCGCGATTATGCAAATATGTCGTTCCCGGCCGCTATAAAGGCAGGACACTGGAAAGGAGAGGGAGCGTTCTGCAGATTGTGTGTAGGTGATTCTGGCGAGTAGATTGTGCTTGTTACGACCCACGTGTCTGCGAGAAGCGAGTTTTTGTTCCGTCTGTTTTTAGTTGTATTTTTGTTTGTTTGTTTGTTTGTTTTGCCTACTACATTCTTGTTTCATAAAGAATGCTGTAGAAACTAACATCGTCATCGGCACTGATTAGAATATGCATACGGCTAAAGACGACTTGTATATGTAAAAAATATTTGAGGGTAGGCGAATCCAGCGCAACACGTCCATGTTTATACGCCAGAATATGTGCGAAGTTATTGTCATCGAACTTACATTATAAATACATAACCCATATATATATATATATATATATATATATATATATATATATATATATATATATATATATATATATATAATATATATATATATATAATATATATATATAAATACAGTGCTTCTTTAATTACATATATAACAGTCTGTATTCATGATAAAACCAGAGTAATCTTTAGATTGTAAAGGAACTATAGATAAATATTGTCATCCATGTGCTTGTTCAATTTTGGTATAGAAAGCTTTCGAACTTTTACGATCAAAATCTTTTAGTATTTCAGCTGACAACTTTACACACAAAGTATTATTCATCTGAGACAGCTGTTATTATAGTTTTGATTTTCTATCCTTCTGAAAGCCCTCTAATTTTTCGGTAGGTGTGTCAGCTAAACTAAGACACATTTACGTCCATTGCTGTACACCTTTCATTTTAACTGGTCCGATGTTCCGTCAAATAATAAGTTCTTTAGATGTTCACGCACGTCCGCACATTTATGGTTAGAGACATTTATGCTTAAGGCATTTTAACATCATTGAGACTCGGTTTCTTTTTAATTGGCATGTTGATCTTCGCACAGACATGTTTATGGTCTGTACAAATGTTAGAATTAACATTAAATCTAGCTGTAAACATATCTTGCAGATCAACTCTCCGCCTGATGATATAGTTCAGAATGTGTCTATATTTGAACATAGTGTATATCTACGTTGCTTTATGAATAAGCCTTTGTCGGAAGAAGTTGTTCCATATTGTTAGTCGAAACTTTGTGCAAAACTGGAAAATAAACACCATTATCATTAGCTTGATCAAGTCCAACTCTCCCTAAGATATCCTAGAATTTAGGATCAAATCCAATTCGTCCATTGAAGCCACTAAGTATCAATATTTTTTATCCTTATATATGGTAAAAGGTAGTTCTTGATAAACTACTAATATACCTGTACTATTAAATAAAGGAGAAGTAGAATGACCGCATGGTCAAAGCGGTCTCAGAGACAAATCCCGTAAAGCTGTTCAAGCGAACCTACAATATTTGTGCGAATTGCAAAACGTATATATCCTTTTCAGGTTTTCCCGTCAAAAAGAATGTGTATCCCGCACATTTTGTTCAGTTATATTATCTGCTTTACTAAGCCGATCTTAAGATAGTGCAGCAATGTACGAGGGGTATGCAATAAGTAATGCCCCCGATCCACTTCTCATGGCAGCAGAGAAACGAACCTTAGCACAGTTATTAGTCTTTCTCTACATGGGAACCACCCAGAGTTATGCATTTTCCCATCGTTTTCTGCAGCTCTGGACACCGTTTTTGTAGAACAGCCCAGGTTAGTCCTCCAACCACGACGTAACTTCAGAAATCAAGGATGTATCATCTGGGAAACCCTTTCCTTTCAAAAACAACTTCATGGCTAGGAAGAGGTGAAAGTCAGAGGGTGCAAGGTCAGGGTAGTAGGGAGGATGGGGTAAATTTCATAACCACACGTCTGTGCTTCTGATCTGGCGACATTCGAGTTGTGGACCGGAGTGTTGTCCTGCAGGAGAGAGTATATTTGCTGATCTTGCCCCACCTCTTGATTTTGATAGCATCCCTTAATTTCCTCAAAAGTGAAGCAAAATAGGCTCTTGTAATTGTGGTACCCTTTTCCACAAAATCTATCATCACTACTCCGTCCTGATCCCAGAAGACTGTGAGCATGACCTTGCAAGCGGAGGGCTGCGCCCTTGCCTTCTTTGGAGGTGATGCGTCCCAGTGCTTCCACTCCATTGGGAGGCTTTGGTCTCTGTATCATAGAGATGGACCCAGGTTTCATCCTGTGTAATCAGTCTTTTGAAAAACTTTGACTCATCTTCTTAGCACATCTCCAAATTCATCCTCGAGCACTCGACGCATTCTCGCTTCTGGAATAGTGTGAGCAACCTGGGAATAGATCTGGCAGACACCTTATGCATATGCAAATGGTCATGGATGATAGTTTCCACAGACCCTGTACGAATCTTGACATCTTGAGCTATTTGGCCAATAGCAATGCGCCGATTTTCCAAAATGGCAGCCTCAACTTGACGGACAGATGCCTCATCAATGGCAGAAGGGGGCGACGAGTTCTGGGAGCTGTTTCCATAGACTGTCGGTCATGTTTGAATTCACGATGCAAGAATTTTACAAGGTTATATAATGGGACATTAGCACCATAAGTTTTTTTTTGCATTTCATCAAAAGTCTCCTGTGGTGTGCGTCCATTCAAATACAAAACCCGGATCACTGCTCGACATTCAACAGGCTCCATTTCACATCTGATTCAGTTCAAACACCTGTAAAACACAAACCACAATTAGTTCCGAGCTGCAAATTGCCATCTTACCCGTAGAGATAAAAATCATTGCACATGCAAATTTTCAGCTAGATTAGACAACTGGAAGTGGGTCAGGGGCATTAATTATTGCACTAGGGAGATGGCTGATGTGCCTCAGAATGGAGACATAGAATTAACCACGCAAGCAAAGACATTAACTTTTCATTCTTCTGCGATTGACGTCTGGAAAGTGAATAAAAACTATATAAAACCAACGTTTTTGGGATTGAATGGATAGTCGTCCAAGCAGGTTCTAGCCTACCCTCCAAGAACAAGACGAATTCCAGGAAGAAAAGATCAAAGACGTATGAAGGTATGTCGGAAAATGTATGTATGACACACACACACACACGCACGCGCGCGCGAGCATATAAACAATTAGACATAACTATAACATAAATAGACAGCAACAACAGAACTTAGAGTTTAAAAGATGAATCAATAATAGACATTCATTTGTGACACCTATACAAATCAGGATATACCCTTTGTCCAAGCAAGTACACATATCAACATATGGTGCTATGATACACATAACACAACGGGCTCCCTTTTAAGACCTCGCCTTTTTGGTACATCATAATACAACACTAACTCCACAAGGCCTTTCCATGTTCGAATGAGCAGCATTATCCCTAAACACCTAACATAACATAACATTCTGCCGCAGCTGAGATTGAACACACTACGTGAGTTTTTAGTGTTATTCAAATCTTGTCCGTAGATGAATACTTGATGCTGGACTAGGACTATCAGAGGTATTTTTATCGTGATGCCTTCACTAGATTGGGTTGCCTACCGTGGCTTAAGAGAGGCCCATCTACCCTCGGGTGAAAGATAGTTTTCAAACCTGGTATTTCACCTCGCAAAACATACAGCGCCTCGCCTTCCCAAATGGTCACCCATCTGGTAATGACTAGGCTCAACGTTGCTTAACGTCGGTGATCTGGCGAGAACCGGTGTGTCAATGTGATTATGACGTATTATTCCTAAATATGTCTGCACAATAAAAAAAAAACCTTCACCCAATCTACTTATTGGTCAATAAAACTAGCAAACATGTTAAGGTAAGCTTTATGTCGTATATGTGTAAACTATAACTGCATACTTTCAACTTGGCGCAGTGAATAGAGGGGTCGAATCTTTACGGTTCCAAGTGAGCATTCTTTTAACATAACAGATTAAATCCCCCCCAAGACAGGCCGGGGGATTAGTCGGCCAAAAACATGATAAGAAAACAAATATGAAAGGCATTATTTACTGGGGATACAGCTACAAATCGTAGCATCCCTATCCCGTCGCGTGTTACCATCTGAAGAAGGCCAGAGGATAAGTTTGCCGAAAGAACAACAACAACTATGCAGTGGTAAAAGGACACCAACTATAACAACTATAAAGATGAGGATAACAGTCTGCAAAAAATATAGATACACAAAATTTATAATTTATAATAAAAACTGTGTTTTCTGTTTTGTTTTTGTTTGTTTTTTGTTTTTTGTAGTGTCACGCTGAACCATGTAAAATTTTAATGATAAGTTGATGAACTGTTTAAAAGCTTGTTCACTAAGTAGATTTCCATTAAAAGGTTACAAAGGGCTCTGAAACCTGAACGATTTTTCATAATACTCAAATAACAGTAATAATCAACGGTCATGATTTCAGTATAAACTATGATAAACGGTTGTTGTGAGAAAATAAAAGAATGCGAGGAATCTGGAAATAAGAATAGCGTTTCTCAGACCGAATGGAACATGACATTTTATTGCCAGGGAGTAAGAGATGAACATTACTGATGTAAGAAATTCAGTTTAGTACATTATAATGAATAATATTTCCTCCTCTCTATACAGGAACCTGGAGGTATCAGCGTCTATCAATTGTTGCCATAGAAACGGTAGATATACAATAACTTTTAATGAGAAGAAAGGGCGAAAAAGTCAAGTATTTATATTAATCATAAAATATTTTATGACAAATAATCTTCAAACAAATAATAATTTTGTGTAGACTTACTTATGTCAACGTGCATGAACATTTTTTAATAATAAGAAGAAAAAGAATAAGAAGAAAAATAATAACATTAATAACAATAATGAACGCAACAATAACAATTACAATAATACTTATATCAATAACAACAGCAGTAATAATTTAAAAAATCAGAATAACAATAATAAAAATAACAACAATAACAGAAACTATAATAACAATAATAATAATAGTAATAATAACAGCAACAACAATAATTATAACTATAACAATATTACCAAAAAAATAATACGTGCAAAAATAATAATAATAACAATAATAACAGCAACAACAATAATAATAATAATAATAATAATACTTAGAATAAAGATAACAATAATAATAATAATAACAACAATAATAACAATAGTAATACTAAAATTAATAAAAATATTATTAACAACAACAATAATAAATACAATTAGAACAGTAATGGTTATAATAATAATAATAACAATAATAGTAATAATAATAATAATAATAATAATAATAATAATAAACTATTAGAAAAATAATAGCAATAATACTACTACTAATAATAATAATAATGATAATAAAATATTAGAATAATAATAGCAATAATACTAATACTAATACAACGACTACTACTAATACTACTACTACTACTACTACTACTAATAATAATAATAATAATAATAATAATAATAATAATAATAATACAATCCCGAACAATCACAAAAACATGGAAAAAAGAATGAGGGTAATTGGAAAGAGATAAATGACTGGAAAATATAACGAATATGAATAATGAAAACAGCTGAAATATTAAGGAAATATCTTGAATGTGGAGACTAACACACATGACTGACAAAGCGCCGGCCAAGTTAACTGCTGCAGAGGCAAAACATGAAGCGTTACTTGGAACCAAGAACATTGAAGCATCATACGACCTCATCCCCCGTTACCATATCCCTGCCCCATTCATAAAAAAGAGTGATACCGAATAGCCAAGTAGAGTCAAGGAGGAGTGAAATACCGAGGAGAGAGCACTTACCAGACCTCCACTGTGTAAGTGTGAAAACTCTTGAATGTGGATACGAACCCACATAAGCTACATGCACGAGCGGGACATACAGAAGCGCGTACAGATGTAAAAACACAAAGGGGTATCGCATGGAATCAGGAAAATTAAAACATTAAAATTGTAACTTAACCACACCTGCGTTTTTTTTTTTTTTAGAATAAACAGGCATCACACCAAATAAGCGAGGGGGTCATTGAGGATGGTAGGACCTAGGAATGAAGCACTTGTCAGTCTTCCGCTGGTTGAGTGCAAAGAGGACTGTGACCTTCAAGAAGCTTGTTGTCATCCAGATTCCAGTGAAACCAATGTCGTTTTCAATGAAAAGTGAATGGTAAACAATGGTTGTGATCACGCAAATTTATCTGCAGAGGTTATCGAAAGAGGTGGAGAATAATAAGTATTTGGGGAGACTTGTTGTCACTCAGAATCCAGAGACCACTAAAACTTGTTCTCAAAGAGTAATTTTAGATAATGGTTTGTGTGACTATTCTTTGTAAGTAAATAATCTATAATATAAATTTCACCTGTCTGTTAAAATGTATGTATGTATATATGTATTTATGCATGTTCAGCTATAACTTTCGACAGCTGCGACAGATTTTCACACGATCAAAATCATTTGGAAGGTCGACCCTTCGGACGACAAATATTGAAACATAGCACTAAAAGCATTAATTCCTTCACCCGTAAGTGGAAACCTTTTATGAGGAATGGCTCGCTTTTTTCGCCGATATCTTCGAAAGCCATTGCGTCCTTTCGATTTTCTAGCCTTAATTTAAACCTATGTCATTTTCGGTTTGGTGATGGACGAAACAGCAAACACGGCAGTTTTTTTTTTCACTTTCTTTTTCTTTTTTTTTGATACTACGGGTTCGATCCTGTCTGCCTATTAATATTACTACTTGTTTTTTTGTTTTTTTTTTTAGCTTAAAAAACACCCCCAAACAGCCGAGCACCTAGGCTAGTAATAATTAAAAGAAAAAGAAGGAAAAGAAAAAGGAAAAAAGAAAAGAAATATTAGAGACGAAAAGAGACAACAATAGGT
The DNA here is from genome assembly GCF_053919585.1 of Euprymna scolopes. Lineage (NCBI taxonomy): Eukaryota > Metazoa > Mollusca > Cephalopoda > Sepiida > Sepiolidae > Euprymna > Euprymna scolopes. The sequence goes on along the minus strand of NC_136501.1, from coordinate 93,744,603 downwards.
TGCAGACGCAGAGGATGTGAAGTTAGAAGCGATAGAAAGAAAATGGCGGATAATATAGAGTACAAGAAAAATAAGTATACAATGATGATGATGATGATGATGATGATGATGATGATGATGATGATGATGATGATTAAAACGTTATGACATTGAGAAAAATACGTCCCATATGAAAACAAATTGATAATTTTCTTCTATCTTCCGATTGTTTTTCCAAATCATCGAGTCAGTATCCTAGAATTGAAGTAATCCAGGGAATAGTTTCAGACTATCACGGAGGAAAACGTGTGTGTGTGTGTGTGTGTGTGTGTGTGTGTGTGTGTGTGTGTGTGTGTGTGTGTTTATATTATTTTTTGTAAGACTCCAGGAGTTGTTAATAATTTTATTGCGTCGGGATAAACAGGAAAACAAAATAATTAAATGCGAAAAACACATTTTCTCAAATCCAACTGGTATATATATATATATATATATATATATATATATATATATATATATATATATATATATATATTTGTGTGTGTGTGTGTGTGTATATATATATATATGTGTGTGTGTGTGTGTGTGTGTGTGTGTGTATGTTTTGTTTTGTGTGTTGATATTTATATTAAAAAAAACTTCGTCTATTTATTTAAAAAAAATAAACAATACAACTTTGGTATATGTGGTCCGTGGAATTGCATTCATCAGCAAAAGATCTAGCTAATTTACATATTTTTAAATATTCATTTTAATTAAGTTTCTGTTAGTTTCATCGGTTTTCTTATAGAATGATCATCTTTAGTTGCCTATTACGTAAAATTATATTCATGCAAGTATTCTACATGACTTACACTTGCGTAATATTTAATTAAAAAGATTATAGTGTTTAAAAATTGGAATTTGCCAGGTAGAGGTCAAACTACGTTACGAATATGTATGCGTAACGTATTAGCTATCGACCCATGTTTTAATGTTTTGGCTTTCAAAAACATGTCTTCGTTGGTCAGGCATTAACGCCAAAAGAAAAAGTAAATCGTGAGATAACCGTTTTGGTTTCTTGGTGGCGCACGAGTCATTTCTTTTTTTAAAAGCTTTTTAAATCTATATATTGGGTCCAATATAATATAATAATAAATTAATGAAAAAATCATATGTAAGCGGCCTGTTAGTATATATATATATATATATATATATATATATATATATATATATATATATATGTATATATATGTATATGTATATATATATATGTGTATGTGGATATATATATTAATATAGTAAAAAAAAATTTATATATATATATATATATATATATATATATATATATATATATATATATATATACACCCCGTGCCGGAATTATATGCAAAACGATATTTTTTGTTCTAACTCCAATAGTGTTCAATGAAAATTCATGAAACTTCGCACGTTCTATGACAATTCTAACGCATGCGCAGATGTAAAATGTTACGCTGATCTGCGCACTAGAGAGCAAACGGCAGCCATTTTGGTGAGTTGCATTTTTTTTCAGCGTGCCAACTTCATATGCTGGATGGGAAGTAAAGGTGCTTTAAGTCAAGCTGGGAAATCTAAAATTGTTCAAAGGCTCCATAATAAGATTTCCACATTAGAAATTTTCAAAGAATTACACCGTGATCATCATACAATCGGAAAATGTTGTACTAACCCTCAACTTTGCAACGGACGTTCTGACAAAGGGAAAGTTCGTAAGAAATCATATCTGTCACGTCGAACAATTAGCAAGATCAAGGGAGAAGTTCGTCGTAACCCACATGAAACTAGCAAACAAGTTTTTGAAAATTCTAGCGTTCCTGATGTGCCCAATTCAACTCATTGCCGTATCCTGATGACGATTACAAAATTTGGAAAGACAGAGGTCCGCCCTCAATTGAAGGATATCCACAAGAAAAAGAGGATGGAGTGGGCAAGAGATCACATGATGTTGAATTTTCAAACTGTTCACCGATGAGTGTCGGGCGACCCTTGATGGACCCGATGGATGGATGGGAGAATGGTATCATAATGAGGGTCTACGCCCCTAAAGGATTAGGCGTCAACAATGAAATGGCGGTGTGAGGTTCTTGGCTGCGATCATTGACAATGAGCTAGTAGAAACATTCATTTTTCCAGACATGGGAAAATAATGCGATGGCCAGCCTGTTCTCCAGATTTAAATCCCATCGAAAGTCTGTGGGGCATCTTAAAACAAAATATTTACTCTGGAGGAAGGATGTACAGCTCCAAAACTGACCTCTGCCAAAGACATTTAATCAGATGAAATCGAAAGTTTGGCCTCTTTAATGAACCAAAGCATTTTTGCTCTTGTCAATAAAAATGGCAGTTATATAAGATATTGGTTGTACTATCTAACGATATTGAAGTTATTTGTTCTTTATCATTGTCGTTTTCAATTTACAACTTCCTAGTATAATCAATGTTTCGATGGTCTTTTAGCACTTCACCATATTTTAGCATTTGTTTGCATGAAAAATCAGCACGCTGAAAAAATGCAAATCACAAAAATGGCAGCTAATTGTTTATTACTGTGCAGATTAGCTTAAGATTTTATATCTCCACCTGTGTTGGTGTATCCATATAACGTGCTAAATTTCACATTTTTTTTATTGAAAACTGTCGGAGTTAGAAAAAAAATATCGATTTGCATATAATTCTTACACAAGGCGTATATACACACACACATTCACACACACACACACACACATGTATATATATATATATATATATATATATATATATATATATATATATATAGGGAGAGACAAAACTGGACTTTCTCTTTGCCTCCTCAATTTAAAGTTTTTTGTTTTTTTAATTGACGTGAACACTAGACTATTTCAATCAAAAGTCAAATATGAACAGGTAAAATTATAGAAGAATACTAGTCCAATCAAATGAGGTATAGTTTGTTTCAACAGTAACATTTGGGTTAAATTTGCAGTTTTCGAAAAAAGTACATGTGCGAACATTATTCTTGCCGCCTGAATATCTATATATATATATATATGTGTGTGTGTGTGTGTGTGTGTGTGTGTGTGTGTGTGTGTGTTGTAATGCCACAGGGGAGACAACCGAAGTAGCAAAACTAACATCGATTGCAGGGTAATATTTATATAAATATAGGCAAATCTGGGTACATTTTATTGGCTTGAAAATATAGGTGCTTTTTTACCAATTGCCATAAAATTGTAACCATAAGATCGCATTATTATTTTCAAGAAGCCTGAAACCAATGTAGTTTAGCCCCATCGAACCAAATATATGAACATTACAATATTCTATTTAGCTACGAGTATAAATATATCCATATACATATATATAGAGAGAGAGAAAGAGAGAGACGAGTATTGGCTGAAGAGAGCTTGATAAGGATACCTTAAACGGGCCTTATTATCGGGCTTGAAACCGACGGTACCTGATCTGTCTCAACTGACAATTTTCTGTACACAATATATGTATATATATATATATACATATATATATATATATATATATATATACTCCTATAAATTCGTTTTTCTTTTGTGTGTATTGATATTCATATTAAAAACATTATTTTCTATTTATTTAAAAAGAAGATACAATTTTGTTATATATAGAAATGCATTCAGGAGCAAATGATCTAGCTAATTTGCATATTCTTTTAAACATTCATTTTAATTCTCTATTAGTTTTTTTCGGGTTTCTTTTGAGACGATCATCTAGAGTTAACTATTACGTGTAATTATATTCATGCATATATTCTACATGATTTATACTTGCATAATATTTGCGTAAAATCTTTACAGTAAACAAAAAAGTGTGTCCATATATATTTATGTATAGGTCTACATTTTTGTTTAATCTATTAGTCTATCCATCACTCTCTCTCTATATATATATATATGTATATATATATATATATATATATATATATATAAAAGTGAACGTTTCTGTGTTTGTCTGTGTACATTTCCCTACGCAATAACTCTGTCAAAATTTCAGACTCGAAATTTGATATACAGGGAACTGATGTGATCGGTTTGTGGCCAGAAATTTGGTGATTAAGTGGTCAAAGTTCAACAGTTTGATCTTTGAGAACTCTACCAAACTCCTCCGACAATTTTTGGTCTACGTACTTGAAATTTTAGATATAGATTCCTAGGACATGGATCTCATTTAATAACTTGATTTTATCCCAAAACAATAAATTTTAAGGGTTCATAATAGGGGCCAAATGTAAAAAAAATTGACCTCTGCGGTCTCTTCCAAATTACTCAGACAATTTCTGGTCTAAATATTTGAAATTTTACATAAACGGTATTCAGTGGTAAGGCAAGTTTTTTTCATCAGCTTGGGTCGAAAATTTTTAGTTACCAATATATAAATGTATGTATGTATGTCTGTTTGCATGTCTGCCTTAAACTTTCAATAGAGGCGACGGATTTTACCAATATCAGTATCGTTTTAAAGTTCTACATTTCATACGACAAATATCGAAAAATTGGCTAAAAACATTAATATGTTCCCCTTCAACTAGTCACTTTTCTACCGGGCGGGGTCATTTTTTTCGCCGATATTTTCGAAAATTATCCTCTCCTTTAGATTGTCTAGCCTTAATTTTAAAAAATGTCGCTTCCGGTTTGGCGGTGGTAGTAATAGCATAAACGTTAGATTTTCCCCCGTTCTTTTCCTCTTTTGTGGTACGGGGTCGAGCCTGCTTTTCTACTACCACTTTTTTTTTTGCTCAACATACACATCCAAACACCCTGGAAACGCCGGGCTAAAATGCTAGTATATATATATATACATACATATATATATATATATATATATATATATATATATATATATGCCTTTTTGTTGGCAATTTTCTAAGTTTCAAATCTCAGCCGTTATTGATCAGAATTAAACAAAAAGTAATGACCTGAATCGTATAATGAGCTATGTTACATTTGCCTTTCAGATTGCATTTTAACGGGATCATCCATCATTTCTGTATTGTTCTTATTGTTCCTACAATAAGTGAGGTTATCTTGACATTCTTCTTCATCTTCCAAATTCCGTTTATCTCTCTGGACGGTTCCATATATTTGCTTCGCTTTTCAATCAGTATGATCTTCAATATCTGCTCTGCTGGAACGGCAAAATCTACAATCTTACAAGACTATTCATACCTGCTTACAATTACAACTTCAGATCTTATTATTTGGATCGGTATATACGTTCGTATTCTCATGTCCCATAGTATTTTGTGACTTTGATTTTAAAGTATTTCTCCCAGTTAGTGCTTTACGATTTTTGCAGGTGTCTAAGCTGCAGTTGTCAACATAGTTCCCAGTGTATTGCCTTTCCCACTTGACCGTGTATGTTTTTATATTCTTTCTTAGCTAGTTTGCTGTATTCGTCTATTATGTGATTTATTGTTTCGTCTCTTTGTCCAGAGAGCCTACATTTGCTTTTTTTCTGTTGTCTTGTCGGTCCTTGCTTTGAATTGGTAGGTTTTAATTCTGTTATCTTGTTCTATTTTTATTACGAATTAATTTTATCTGGTAAGTTTCTTTTTTGTAGCTATGTCCAAGTGTTTTCATTAGACAATCTTTTGTTATCTTTATGAATGGTAGCTGTTTCTCTTCCCAATTTTTCTTTTTTTAGTCTTATCCCTCTCCTATAAATACCTAGGAGTTCTAGAAGCAGACACCATCAAAGCAACATAAATTAAAGGGAGAATTGGAAAGGAATACCTTTTCGAATGTATATGTTCGATTATTGTAAAATCCCGGTGTTCCTATTTAAAACAGCAAAATGTACGTCAAAGCAAACAGCACTTCCATAAACAGAGTTGCTTTCCAATAGCTTTTAATCTGTAGAACGCAAACTAACTGCTCTTCTGATAACAACAGCACGGTGTTCTTGACCTTCAGGCAAGGATCAGAGTGTAGTATCTTTCTGATGAGTCACTTAAATTTAGTTAATTGGCCCTTGGTCAATGTAGAGGAAACCCTACGTACCGAGACAATTACTATTTTTTGGATACTGCCAGAGTGCCCTTTTTTTTGGGGGGGAGCTGGTTTTCACCCACATTAAAAATGACCTTGTGTCTAATTTGTTTTCGTGGAGAAGAAAACAAATACCGACAACAGCACGGTGATCTTCAAATCCAGTGTTTACAAATACTTATCGAGCAGTGCTTTTAACTAATAAGATTTTGTCTATTTGAACATAGCCGTAACCATTACTGTTACCAATCGTTTGTAAACCTCTAATATACTTTGTACATTGTCTAATTGATGATCACATGTACTCTTGGTGTCGAACAGCTTTTGGCCTTAGTAAGTTGTGCCACTTCAGGATAACATATTAATTAGTGCGTAAATTGAACTATGATTATATACACGACCCCGTGTAAAAAGTAGGAGAGAAAAAGAAAAGGTCGATAAAAAATAAGGGCGATTGAATTTAACGAATTACGAACTATGATTCGTTAATAGAAAATAAATATGATTTGTTTCTTAACGCAAGCAAATTTAAATTAGGATGTGATAAATGACAGCGAGAAAAAATAAACACGGAACAATCGATGTGCATATATTTAGATTTTGTTTTAGAATTCACAATCAGTTTTATGATGGTGGGAGTGAGCAAGGGGTTTTAAGACATTTAATGATAGTAGTGATTTGGACAGCTTGCCAGAAATTCAGTTGGACTTAACAAGAGTTAGAGTTCGGCCAAATCAGAACAACTTTGGGAGATTAACTGACATAGCATCGACAGAACATAGACGTGGACTAACACGTGTAAATGGTTCATGGGGACACAGACAATCAAAGTCCAATCGATGTTTTTCGCGTGTTACTTTTTAAGAGCCCCCTGCGCTCCCATTGACGGTCAACTAGTCGTAAATGACGACGAAACGGACAGAACCAGAACTAGGAAAGCTGAAAGCATATAAGGTTCAGATCGCTTACTTGTCGGTGGGTCGACCTGATGTGACAAAAAGCCTCGCAAGTCTTTATCAAGTTGATAATCGTTTTTATAATAGATGGTCTACTGTTTTACAATTTACAGTGTAAAAGATTAAAAATATCGCTTAGTATTCATCGCGTCAAATAAATCTCTGTTTTCTTTATGTCTAGTTTAAACTAAACAGAAATTCTATGGACAGAGTTTCTTTCATAAAACCCCCAATCTGCCGACTTCAGTTATTCTGCTTCCTGGTATATTACAAAAGGATTGTTTTAGCCAATCGTATCAAATCCTAAAAAAAAAACATTGCTTATAACTCATTATCTCATCACTTCTTATTCTCGAGTAGCGTGGGTCTTAATAATTGATTGCTGTTTGATATGTATGCAATAGTTTTATTAGATCCGGTAGCATTCGAACTCAGCATGTCAGATTCAACTATTAAATCAGATCTTGTGTCAATCAAATGCATTTGTTTATTCTTATATGTTCGACTATATCTCAAAGTAGTTACTTCAAATATATTTACAATGGACGTGTCTCTCTCGGCCAAATGGCCATGTTTGTCACTCTGGGATCAAACTCTGGGATCAAAAAAAGTTCCTATATGAGAAAACGCATAACAAATCGACTGGAAGATAAATCGATCAGTAGAATTTAGTGTATATGAATTGTTTTCTGTTTTCGTTTGTGTCGTTTTACGTAGGCAGGATAACGTTTGCTTTACAGACATTGGCGTTGATATAACTTGTACGACTGGAAGAATATCGTTACTAAAAATCAGAAGAAATACCAATTAATCCCAACATCCGTGCTGATACAGACAACCACAAAAAACATTAATCAAATTTAATACACTGTATATAAAGACACGTATACGCATGAACGATTAAAGTGGCAATGTGCCTTGTTTGGAGAGAAAATGTAGTAATATATATATATATATATATATATATATATACATATACATATATATACATATATATATATATATATATACATATATATATACATATATATATATACATATATATATATATATATATATATATATATATATATATATATATATATACACTTCACTTGCCACTGGTATTTTACGATGTCGACTCAGGAGAGGTGTGGAAAGAGATTGAGCACTTCTTGCCACAAAAATTTCATGCGCAGGCACCATTTTCTGGGTATCCATAGTCTGTCAGACTGAAGGAGCCTGTTCTATATATACATATATATATATATATATATATATATATATAATATTTAGTAATGTGATTGATAATTTAAAAATCAAATTATAATTAAATTAAAAATCCGTTTCATAAGAAGGAACAACAACAAAATCAATTATTTGTACGATCGTTTCGGAAAACAGTGTTTTTATTATGGTAGACATCAAGTTACGGACAATAATTATTACATATAGTTTTTTAAGAAACAAGGTTTCCTCGTCAGCAAATATTGTGAAGGGGTTTTATTAAATGTAAAAGACACCATAAATAAACCTAACATTAAAAGTAAGGCAGATTATCTGGAAAAAATAAAAATAAAGGTATGGATTTAAACTTGATAAGAAAATCAATATGGGTTAGAGATAGAATTTTAAAAAATGGAGTAAAATATAAATTTGGTTTAAGTACTATATTATACATACATACATACATACACAAATATATACATGGATATATATGAAAAATAGACACATATACATATACATAGATATACAGATATATACATAAAAATATAGGTACAAATATTTACCTTTTAATTTTTCGCCTTTTGAAATCAGGAACTATGGTTAAAGTACTCATATAGATGTTTGCTATAGCTTTTCAGCTTATGAAATGATAAAATTTTGGGAGGCAGTGATGCAATACTGGGTAGATGGAGTATGCGATTTCAATGTTCTTGGTCCGCGTGGCGCTTCATGTTTTACCTCTACGGTATTAGTCTCAACATTCAATCGTTTTTCTTAATATTTCATCTGTTTTCATTATTGTTGGTCGTTGTATTTTTCAGTTATTCCTTTGATTTCAATTTCTCCTATTCTTTTTTAAAGCATTTCGGGATTGTCCCTAGTGTTCTTACTATTATAGATAGTATTTTGATTTTCTTCATCTTTCGTATCCCTTTCAATTTTCTGGCTAGCGCTGTGTATTTGCTTCGTTTCTCCTTTTCTTTGATAATCATCCTGTAATCAGCTGGAACAGCAAAGTCTACGATTTCACAGAACTTTTCTCTCTTGTTAAATATTACGATATCTGGTCTTCTTGCTTGGATGGAGTTACCAGTTTGTATGCCCATGTCCCACAGGATTTTGTGATCCTTGTTTTCAAGTATTGTTGCCGGCTTATGTTTGTACTACTTGTCTGTGCATTCAAGATGCGGTCGCTTGCATAATTCCAAGTGTACTGCCCTTCCCACTTGGTCGTGTCTGATTTTGTATTCCTTTTGGGCCAGTTTTATCGGAATTATCTGAGCCAGAAGATTATTATTATTATTATTATTATTATTATTATCGTGTACATTTACTCAGATTTGTTTTAAAGAGAAAAAATGCAATTCAACAAAATATATGGTTAAATGACGTTTTAGGAATTTAACTTGTTATATAAATACAAAAAATATGCTTTACTAAAAATGTTAGATAATAAACAGAATGGGTGACAAAGGTAGATAATTCGATTTAGATCTTTAGTCACGTGGAGTTAGTGACGTAACGAGATTGTTTGGAAATCTACGTAATCAGTTAGTTATGAGTTAGTTAAGAGTTTTAAGCGAACAAGTTAGAACGATAAGACAGGACAGGCAAGTTGTCAGCTGGTTGTGAATCGTTCAGCTACGAAACGATTCAGCTGTAAAAAGAGTAATATGTAATCCTAGAAAAAAGAATGGCGTGCAACCCCAAAACAAAGAAACGACAACAGAAACAAATGTAAACGCGGAAAATAATTTGAATATGGGGTAGAAAAAGACTTGGGGTGTAAGAAGCGAGTATGGAACAATACGGCGATAGGTTCTGACCAAAGAGTTATGCCCTTCTCTTTCTTTTGGTAAGCAAACAATTGTGCTATTTGTCCCATTTGTTGAACCATTGTTGAAGGTATCAATAGCTGTTTATTATACGTGTTAAAAAGGTACACACACATGCGCGCGCAACAAGCATAAAAAAACGACTATATAGAATGTAAAGGGTTTGGTCCCCTCGTTTATGCATACCTGTTTTGTATGCCCTTGCTATAGACCCCACACATTTCATATAGAGTCATATAACAATGGCAATAGCATTATGGAAAATACAAACATATATATTAGTATATATAGATTTATTTGTCGATATAATAACGAAAAGCTACACTTGGGGATAATTATAGATATATTTGTTTAATAATAATATATATATATATATGTGTGTGTGTGTGTGTGTGTGTGTGTGTGTGTGCGCCACGTTACCCGGGTATTTGGAGGCGTATGTTGAGCAAAAAAAAAGGTCAATTTTTTAAAATTGACCCCTATTATGAACCCTTAAAATTTACTGTTTTGGGCTCCAATAAAAGTTATTAAGTTAGATCCATCTCCAAGGAACCTATATCTAAACTTTCTATTGTTAAGACTCAAAATTGTCGGAGGAGTTTGGTAAAGTCATCAAAAGTCAAATCGTTGAACTTTGACCCCTTAATCGCCAAATTTCTGGCGCAAAACAGATCACATCAATTTTTCCAAATCTCAGTACGCTGTATATCAAATTTAGAGTCATTAGACTTAAAATTGACAGAGTTATTGCGTAGGGAAATGTACACACAGATATATATATATATGTATAGATATATATATAATATATAATATATATAGAAAATGTATACATAATATATATAATAAATATATATATATGATATATATATATATATATAATATATATACGTGTGTGTGTGTGTCTAGCAAATACTGCATTATGTATGTAAAGAGAAAGTTAGGGATACATTGTAAGGCTGATCCAAGATGGTCTTTTAATATTGGACAGGATATTCAGTATATTTTATTTCTGCACCCAGTGTTTCAAATTTTACGACTTTGTGTGGACATGTTGTATTCAGATATGTACCTTTTCTATGCACTTGCAATTCAAGAACGTGATATATTTTATCGGCGATTAATATCCCTCCCTTTTGTATTTCATGTGTTTTTTTTTAATTTTTCTTCTACATATATTATTCTTATTATTATTAATAATAATAAAAGTATTAGTATTCTATCTAGCAAATGGCTCCTGGAGCCGTCTAATACGATCCGTAAATGAAACAGCCCCTCCTTCGCCCTTAACAAAAACAAGAACGTCCAAAGCAAACAAGGTTATCATAATAAAGGAAATTAACGCTTTTTCACGAGGAAGCAACGAAGTGGAACATTCGTCGGTGAACAAACCAAGTCCAGCATCAATTCTCCTTCGATAGTTATCGTGACATTACCAGCCATTTTGCAAGGCAAATATAAGTTGGATGAGAAAAGAACAAAACAAAAATGGAGGATAAAGTCATTTGGTTTCGTGTTACTGATCGATCTACAAGATTTTGTTGTCAAGAGGAAATCAAGCAACATAATCCGAAGCAAATAAATAAGAACACGGACAAAATGTAACTATAAAATACCCTATCGCCATCTACGAATATTTCGTGCAAGTCCGATACCGAAAATAATACAACTATATATAAAGTTATGTTTGTGTGTATGTTTACATATTTATATGCAATTTTTACGACGTACTCATACCAGATCAGCCGACATTATGAATTTAACAAGATATTTCTAGTCGTTAAGGTCGGTTATATGGGCTATATTTTGTTTGGAGTTCATGCAAGGGTAAGAGAGGGACTGAAAGCTTTTCGTGAAAAAAGAGAAATTTAAATACATGTACAAAATAAACCCGTTCCAAGACACATACAATAAATTATATGAACCTAACAGGTCAGTCCCATCTTTTACATTGATATAATAATAATACAGAAATGTCTAGATTCCATAATCGATTTTATTTCAAGATGGATTACATTGTATAAATTCTAGAGAATGAATGGAAATTAAACTGAAGCATACAGTGTTTCAAAATATATTCAGTGTCTAATTTGTATGGTCTAATTAAATATCATACATTGTATGTATCCTGTATATGAATAGACAATAATTATAAACAATAATATATACGTGTGTGCGTGTGTTTGTGTATGTATAGCGTCCTCTAAAGCTGTGCGCTTTTATGCAAGTATGTGCGCGCAAGGGAGCAGAAGTCTTTATCACCAAGTAAGTGAATTAAAGACATTTGGTTTCATCGTAATATTCGGATTCATCAGAATACTGTTCTCATCTTGAGTGTGATTTTCAAAACGTTAAGGTCGATGTAACCTTCGACATTCACCGGGTGTATTTTTACGAACTCGGGAATGGTTCCATCAAACTCGAAAGTTTGAATACGTGGCGTAGTGCTTATGATAATTGGGAAAGCAGTCGTAAAATGTGATATTATCCTGAACGTTAAAGGTTAAATCCTCAGTGTAGGCGGCCAAAAAATACAATTGCGAATTACTCAGGATCTCTATCCAGTCATGGCTGACGGAACCAGAGTATGCTTTTCCTGTGAAGTAAATAAAGAGTTCAACCGCAACATTCCCATTCGAAAAGATATACCTGAAGATCGGAGTTTACATCGACCGAAATTTTGTGAAAATCACATTCAGGATGAGAACAATAATCCGATGATTCCAAATAATACCAATACCCAATCCTTATCTCAAAAATCTTATTTGGTTTCGTGTTTCTGATCGGTGCGATAGCCGTTCAATTTCTAGCATCAATTAGGATGCCAGTCATTGACCGGCTATCTCATCGATATGGTCTTGTTGTCAAGAGCAATCATACAAAATAATCTGCAGGAAATATATAACAATATATTCATGGCCACATATTAATACTCAGTCGTTTTCTACGAAAGTTTGTTGCCGAAAACATTCAAACATAAAAGGATTCAACTGATATAACATGTTCATATAAAACATTCACAACAAACACTCGCCTAGCGGTAACCGTTGTTACAATTTCCCCGCTCCCTGTGCATTTAATATAAACGGAAATTTAATGAACAAAGTTTTTTTCTAGAACTGCTCGCATGTTCAACACTGTGCCGCAGGTCTGCTTTCCAGCTGACAACACAATTGCCAAATTCAAGTCTCATGTAAATAAGGTCTTGCTGATATGACGCCTTAACTAATCAACTTTTATTCAATTTCCACTACTAACGATCATTACAATGTTATTTAATGGATACATTACACTAGCTTACATTTATCCTCGAGTGTCATTCAATCCTTAAAAAGTGATGATTTCTTATGTACAAATATAAAATGTACATTTTACGGTTGTATTAGCAAATCAAAAAAATGTTGTATTGTCGTTTATATATTCGTGTCACTATACGTGTAGTGTATATAAGGTATACATGTTTCTGTAATTCATGCTCGTATACCATCTAGTGGTTAGAATTATGAAAGCAATTGCTTTTTCTAGGTATATATAGTGCTCTTACGTGTCGATATGTTACATGTATATTTAATAGTTTTGTTTTATTTTTATTTTTTGTGTATGTGGAAGTTTTCACCTATTCATGACGATAAAGAACGGAACAATAAAACGGGCTGTTTTTAGCAGTGATAAATAATCTCTCTCTCTCTCACTCTCTCTCTCTCTCTCTCTCTCTCTCTCTCTCTCTCTCTCTCTCCCCCTTTGGACAGGCACCTAAAATGAAGATATTTTCCTCTGGGTGGAACAACTAAAACGCCGAGTTATCACTTTCAGACCATTTTTTTTCCAAATGTTGCACGTCTTGGAGTTTTCAGCTTTTCTCTATACATATTCCTTGGTCGATCCGTAGATTCTTCAATGTGACCACAAAGACAATTCCTACTCGCTAACTCACAACTCATGTTTTCAACTTCCCGTTGAAATTCTGATTTATCCTGGCTTACCTGTATCTTCCATCAGCCAGAGTTGAAAATCTTGTTTGTCATGCAAGCCACATCGTTGTTCATGAAACCTAATCGCAAATTAATCTGTTTACAGTTTTCCTATATTGAAAACATTTTTGGAGCAAAAATTCCCCAGTTAAATATTTACCATGAATATATAAACCAACATTCTTTTCTTTTAAAACTTTTGTACCTAAATAAAATAAAAATAGGTCATAAGCATAAAAGCTGTTCCATACAGCGGTAGAGAGAAACTGTAACTAATCATAAAAAATTGTCGAAAGAGTGGGTAGAAATTTAAGATTTACAAGGCGTCAATAGAATTGAATGACTATTAAAAAGAAGGACGATTAATGTTTGTATCAAAAACAATTAATGAAAGATGAAAGTCAAAAATTTAATTAGTATAATAAAAAAGAGAAAATTAGTGGGTTTTTTTACAAAAATAAAAAAATAAAACATTTAAAAAGAGAACGACACGAATTAAGATGTTGTTCTTTAAACGAGAAATCATCAAAAACTAAGACTGTTCGAATATAATCATCGTGTCTGAAAGCATCTAAAACCAAGTTTCCATCCTTACATAACGCTCTGATGCGCATTTGTTATCAATAGAAATGAATGGCTTTCGTCTTGGCGATGCTTCCTGTCTTGATAAGCTTCTGGGCCTGAGCTTTACTCCCGATCTGAAATGGAATACGTATATAAAATCCGTTGCCAAGGTCGCTGGGAAAACGGTAGGATCCTTATACCGCTCCAATAGATATCTCACTCTTGGTACAATTATCTACCTATATAACAGTCAGATACGGCTAATGATGGAGTACTGTTCACACATCTAGGCTGGAGTAGCTAGAATCTGCTCATCCTCTCTTGACAGTGTTCAAAACAGACTCCGTAGTTTAGTGGGAGATGCCATTTTCTCTTCCCTGCAACCTCTTTCCCACAGAAGAGACGTTGCGGGCCTGTCTCTGATTTATCATTATTTCTCTGGCAGGTGCTCGTCTGAGCTTCAATCTATGGTTCTCCCTCGACAAACTTTCACGAAAAACACTCCTCTAGCTAGCTACAACCACCACCAATACTTTCCAACACTCTTTATCTGTGCCTACACCTAAACGTAGATTCCATGAGCAGAGCTTCTAAGAGCTGCACGCCTGTGGAACTCTCTTTCGTTAGCCTGCTTTCCAGGTGACTACAATCTGATTGTCTTCAAGTCCAATGTAAACAAGTTCTTGCTGAACCGTACCCCTATGTAATCCAACTTACAAAAATCCCAATGCCTATGTTAAAAACGCTACAATCAAATGTACACCTAATAACCATTATCCTCGAGTGGCATCCGGGCATTGATAAGTGGGGATTCGTTTGTAAAAAAAAAAACAGAAGAAAAAGATACAAAAAGGAGGGGATGAATGTGGCACAAAACACAAAGCCTCTTGACCCCCTCCCTACATTTCGGCTCATTGTATCACACTTGTATTCGCAGGGAAACAAAAACAATCAATTCTCTATTTCGAAACGCCAGCGCCAAATCAAGTTTACTTAGATTGACAGATGTTTTAAAACTCGGCCGGGTCAAAACTATGAGAGCTAACATATTCTGAAAGGTAAAAATAACACCACGATTTAAAACCAAAATATTTCAGTCTTTCTGTTTTCGTATGTATCTATTTCTTTCATTCTTTCTCCCGCTCTATCACTCTCTCCTCTCTTTCTATCACTCTTTTTCTTTTCGTATGCGAAGAGAAAAGAATTGTATTGTATTGCACAGTTGTGCTGTGAGCGTCGTGTAGAATTTAGATTCATTAGAAGTCGGCGACAAACGAGTCTCAACTCTTGAGGTTTAAAAGGCTTCGTAATTGTTTAAATAAATAAGATTATACTTTTATAATAAAATGTCCATTTTCGCTATTTTATACAAGAATACAATTTCAGCAAACGGCCAATGCCATCAACGCCAATAAAAACCCTTTATGTAACGGCGCCAAAACGACTCACAGAGAAACCCCACAACAGATGTAGCCGACGTCAAATCAACCTAATTTAATCCCTGATGCATTGAACGTTTTTATCGTCCATGTACACATTCATTATTTCCTCAAGTTGGAAAATGCGTGCCAAAATAGAACAACATTTATAGAAACGTCCTCACGATAAATCTACTAAATCTTCCTTGCAAACGATCATCTTATACAGGAAGAATTACAGGATTTTTAAAATGGAGACTTATCGGGATAATTTAAAGTTCAACCTATATAAAATAGAGCTGAGATACAAAATGAAAAAGGTATAAAACGTAAAGCCGGTCACTGGCGCGTGACCGGCTTTACGTGTTACACTAAATGTCTTGAAAACGGTCTCATGAAAGTGCGAAGATGGCCAGTCATTAGGGTATGTGTATGAAGAAGAAAATCATACCTGGGACGTTGGGTGTGGGAGTGGCTCCTTTATTCTCTCAAGATGACACCTTTACCCTGGTGGCATTCTGGTTGGAATCTCCTTTCTTCGTCGTCCGGACCGCTTCGTTGGTTAATGAAGAAATTTATGGCACGCACACACACACACGCGCGCGCACGCACGCACGCACACACACACATAGAAACGACACGCGACACAAGTGCAAATATATTATATAATCTTAACTATTTTTTTTACAAAAAATATATATATTACAATACAATATACAATTTGTATATACTACACTTCTTAAACTAACTATGCTTAACTAGTGCTGTTGTCCGGACGAAAAGTGACCGATAAAAAGGAAAGCCAATTCTGGGCTGCATGTCTGTGTATCTCTAGGCTTATGGCCAAATTACTACCCGGTCATGGTGTAAAGTGTGTTAGCAACGGTAGTACTGAAATATGGTGCCACAAAGGGGTAAAATCTTCAATACAAAATTATAAACTAATGCATATGACTTAAATCATCAAGACAATGAGGAAATGATACCATTAAGAATAAGGTACATAGATGGTTTTTATACTAAGTTATTTCGAAGCCTAATGCTTTTCATCAGAAGAAGAAGGCGTATGCTAGGTAAGAGATAGAAATGCGTAGTCTAGCGATAGGCACATTAAGAACGAAATATTCGGATATCTTGGATTGAAAGTAAAGAGGGTACTCTTGCATAATTTGACCCGGATTCTCGGGAATTCCCGTCAAGCTTGGATCGGAAGTGACCGGCAATCACCGCTTTGAGCCGAGCGTTGTTCAAATGTATAAACGCTAAATCGATTTTTTTTATGTACGTTTATTTGTGGCATTCCAAATATCTGCCCTAAAAAGCATGCGAAGGTAATCCTTCCAATAATAAACAAATACAGTCTGCCGGGGACTACAGTCGTAATCTGACTGTTATAGGGCGTATAACAAAGTAGGAGGAGAGGGATTCCACCACCTGACAACAAACCACGTCGCGAGGATGTTGAGGGAAGCAAAAAAAAAGCAAGAAGGCGTGATCAGCCGGGTGCTTCTAGTTACATATTTACTTGAATTTATAGGGAGATAAAAATTCGAAAGCAGTCCTTTTGTCTCCATCATAAATCACATTTTTGAAAAGCGCCATTTTCTTGCGGAGCTTCCTTCTATTTCCCCTACCCCATCACCTCCCTCTTTGCCGTCGATGGTCGTTAAATAGTCGACCGAAAATTCCTAAGGAAATATCCACATATCGAGACGTAAAAAAATGAAAATAAAAATTCTAAGTTTTCATGAAAAAACTAAATTTTTCCTGTACTATTTAAAAAGAGAGAAAATAAAGAACTTGTACTTTCACCTAAAAATTTACGGTTAAAACAATAAAACATTCAAGAAAGAAAAGATTTTATTGATAAATAATTTGCAACAAAAATTTTCGTCTTCAGCACCCTTGAACTATAAGGAATTTTTTTGTAAGTGGAAAATTACTGCACCTTTAACAATATTTTAATCATAGTCCTTTGTTTTCCTTGTTTTAATATGAATTACAAAATATCGGATATTTTCTCCAAACCTCTGGTCTTGATGGTGGAGGAGACTAGAACTTGCTGCTATGGCTTCCAATTATCTGAAACAACAGCAAGGGGAGACCTAATTCAAAATATTTCTCATGTGCTATATTTCTCCATCTTTCTTCATAAATAAAATTTCAGACTGTATAAGGATTATTTGATACGAGAGATATTCATATATTTATATCCTATTTGCTAAAAGGGGGGGGATGTAACATATGAAAAATATTTGGAATCAAGTCTCTCTTTACTGTTATTTCAGATCATTTGAAACCATAACAGCAAGTTTTAGTATCCCTTTTACCAAGGTCAAATGTTTTGTGGAAATATATATATATATATATATATATATATATATATATACAGGGTGTCCACAAAGTCTGGTTGCATAATCTACACGGTTCCCACAAAGTCTGGCTGCATAATCTACACGGTGCCGACAAAGTCTGACTACATAATCTACAGGGTGTCCACAAAGTCTGACTACATAATGTAGCCAGACTTTGTGGACACCCTATATATACATATATATATATATATGTATATATATATATATATATATATATATATATATATATATATATATATATATATGTATATGCACAGTTACCAGCAATCACTTTTTCTAAAGCTTATTAAAATCTATTAAAACCGTTATTTAGGAACGACATTAGATTTTACCAGAAGGACAAACTCTTAAGTTTATTATGTTAAAAGCAGAAAAATAAGACCTTTTTCTATAATTTTTAATAGAATTTTAAGTTTAAAACTTTTCAAAAAAACGCGTTTGACCCAGTTTTCGCCGAATGTCAACAAAATATAAATATTTTTAAAAAGTTTTCGAATCAATTAAACTAACTTTTTATGTCTAAATAAAATTTACTATAATTAGCTATAGGAATATGAAAAAATATTAGAATATAATGACCTTAGACTTAAATAACTACAAATAATTCAATTATTTTGAACGATCTCGTACATTTTAGGAATCATGTGCTTACCGTCGCCATCTTGGATCTGGGGTGTGGGAACCCAGTCACGTCTAAATATGTATTAAAGTATCTTCATGAATCTTAGTGTAACTGGGCATGCAAATACATTTTTTTAAATAATAGAATTAAGTTATAATTACAAACGCCATTCATGGTGAAATATGTTATTTTTATATACGGTGAATATGTTATTTTCACCTTTAAAATGTTTTCTTCCATAATAATTGATCAAGCAAGCTTTACATATTTCCTATACTTGTTAAAAGCAAAGAAAAACTTTTTTTTTTACTTTTTTTTACATTAAACATCAATTTTAAATATTATATTTCTCAGTTTTAAAATCACTTTTAGTCAGTGTTTAATTTCACGATGGAAAGCATTTTTCTTTTATTTTCTAACTAATAATAACCAGTGAGCCACACTTTTTTCTAAAATAAATGATCATACTGTATTTTCCTCAATTCTTTATTGCATAAATGAAGTTGACAAAAAACTTTAATTAGAATGTGGTGGCCCTTAAAAGGCATTTTTTCTAACCTTCTGGGGTACGCAACGTGTTAGAATGTTATCTATGGAAATATATGTTTTCATAGTTATAGTTAATGTTGAAAAAGGGAGATAAAAACTTTTTGTAAAATGTAACGAGCTACCGTATCTTGAATAAAACCGTAATACGCAGATACAATTAATGTTTATAATTTTCACACCTTTTTTTAAATTTTTGTATTGATTCTTTAGAGCATTTTTTATGTACTGATGCATGGAAAGTTTACACATTCTAAAATAATATTTTTAAATACATTTTTTAAAGATTTAAAAGTACGCCTATGTTTATTATATAATGTTAGAAATTGAATTTTGAAAACATTTTCAGCGCTGCAATGTTTTAATTTATGAATTTGTTATATATTTTATTAGAATATGCTGTCCTTTTCTTTTCATTTCCAGTTTTTACAACTAGTCTTTACTTTTCAATGTTTAAGGAAAACTATATTACGTTTCATGCTCCGATTTTTCTATTGTAATTCATGAATTTTTTAGGCTTCCAATAAATTTACTTGTTCTTTGTATAATTTCAGTCTTATATTTTGCCCCCATAAACATAACATACGCATATGTAATAACTATATACGGCACTCGTCTGCTTTCAATAAAATCCTCTAAATTATCTCCTTTTCATGGTTTAATTCTCTGTTTCACTTGTTATTTCTCTTTCCGCGACGGCAGTGAATTTGTAGCAACAGTAGTCGCTGACATGGAACGGTTGCTATGGAAATCAGTCATAAAAAACGTCGCTCACCTCCTTACGTTTTTTTACGATTTTTAATACCAGAAAATTCATCATAACTTTACTAAACGAAAATTGAATTTTATATCACAATACAGCTGAGAAGGTAATCTATAAACTGTAATAATTGTGTGAAAATTGGTCGAAAAATAATGAGCTGGTAAAGTTTAAAATAGTCCTAAATGACTAAAACCATATACAGTAGTGTTTGAATGATATACATTAATAGATAGATAAAGAGAGAAAGAGAGAGAGAGAGAGAGATAACACCTTTTTTGCAATTTTGTTTTCCAAATCTCTACGACTGCTGTTCAAAATATAACAAATAAAGGCTCGTTGGAAAAGAAATAACTTGAAATGCATAGCAGGGTATGTAAAATCTGCTCATCAGGTTCCACACAAGGGGATCATCCTCATACAGAGCCTATGTTTGACCCTATTTGACAGCCATAAAATGTTTCAGTCATGGACTTTATTTTTCTAATTTTGCATATGAATTACAAAATATCTGATACTCCTCTAAAACATACGGATTTGATATAAGGGAGACTAAACCTTGCTGTTATGGTTTAAAATGATCAAAAATAACAGTAAGCGGAGACTTGATCCAAATATGTATCCTATGTAAAATCTTCCCTCTTCGGTTTTCGTACATAAAGTAAATTTCACAGTGTCTAGGGAATGTTGATACTGAAGATATTCATACACAAACCCTATTTCCAAAAGAGGTGAAATCTAACACAATAGAAATATTTGGAATCAATTGCTGTTATTCAAGATCATCATTCATTCATTAAAGCCAGAGGTTTGGGGGATATATATATATATGTGTGTGTGTGTGTGTGTGTGTGTGTGTGTGTGTGTGTGTGTGTGTGTGTGTGTGTGTGTGGGTGGGTGGGTGGGTGTGGGTGTGTGTGGGTGTGTGTGTGTGTGTGTGTGTGTGTGCGTGCGTGTGTGTGTGTGTGTGTGTGTGTGTGGGTGTGGGTGTGTGTGTGCGTGTGTGTGTGTGGGGGGGGGGGGTGTGGGGGGGGGGGTGCGTGTGTGTGTGGGTGTGTGTGTGTGTGATGAAAATAATGGAAATAGTATTCCGACAAAATAGAGAAATAAAAGGGATATATAATATATATATGCATATATATATATATATATATATATATATATATATATATATATATATAGTAAAATATGAACAGGCAAAGTTATAGAAAAATAAAAGGCGAGTACAATGAGGTATAATTTATTTAAAGTTACATTTTATTTAGCGAAAATTACGAGTTTCTAATAAATAACAAGTGCGAACATTTTTTATGCGACTGTATATATATATATATATATATATATATATATATATATTTACACAGTGGCGCAAAAAATGTTTGCACTTGTTATTTATTAGAAACTCGTAATTTTCGCTAAATAAAATGTAACTTTAAATAAATTATACCTCATTGTACTCGCCTTTTATTTTTCTATAACTTTGCCTGTTCATATTTTACTTTGAATCGAAGTATCATAGTGTTCACGGCAATAACGCATCTCTAATCGTTAGTGTTGTTGTTCCAGGTTATACAACGTAACATTTAGTCCATATGGCTCGACTCTCTCTTAGTGATCATCAGGAAAGCTCCACCTTTCTAGTTTATCCAATCGAGAAATCGGCCCCAGATTGAAATATGATGAGAAAATGGTACAAATAACTGTGTAAAAGCACCAAAGCACCGGCAGTGTTCGTGAAGCGCCTAAATTCCGTCGTCCTACATTTTCTTCTTACAGGAAAGACAATGCTATCAAGATCTGCAGCCTTAGAAAAAGACTTTAAACGGCTCCCCAAATCCAACAAATGTGTAAACTTTTTAAAAGTCCTCTCTTTCTATAGTTCTGAACAGATTAAAGAAATTTAATTTGCGAGTCTGATTTGCAATACGCAATCCAATGATTTCTGTAAAAACACAGAAAGCGTTGTCTGTCGTAAGATAAAATGAAGATCATTACTTTCATATTGGTAAGAAGTGATTTTTCACGACAGAATCAAGTTTAATAGGCTATATAGAGATGGTAGGCAGTACATCTGTCGAAGAAAAGAATGAAGAATTTAATCCTAGGTGCATTGTTTCAACACTGCAATGTGGTGAAGGTTCAGTTTTGGTATGGGGAGTTATTATTGATAATTTTCGAGAGACTTCAGTTCGCTTGCAAGGTCGAATTAATTCGACCAATTACAATAATATGTT
The DNA here is from genome assembly GCF_053919585.1 of Euprymna scolopes. Lineage (NCBI taxonomy): Eukaryota > Metazoa > Mollusca > Cephalopoda > Sepiida > Sepiolidae > Euprymna > Euprymna scolopes. The sequence goes on along the minus strand of NC_136501.1, from coordinate 93,722,120 downwards.
GACTGAGTATTTTCTACCCTACGTTGGCTGAAATTTGGATGAGAATCCCATCTTCACGCAGGATAATGTTCCCATTTACACAGCTAATTCCTTGAAGTCAAGTAGTCCATTAAAGAGCATGATATTCTGTGTTGGGATTGACCTGTATAATCCACAGGTCTTAATCCTCTCGTAAACATATGGGACTACATAAGCAACAGCTACGCAATGACAAAATTTTAAATCTGAAAGAACTTTGGATAAAAAATTGAAGTGGGATGCCCTTCCAGCGGAGTATTGCCACGGACTAATTCAAAGAATGTCCAAAGGATTGCAGGCTGTAAAATTGCAGGAGGGCTATGTTACTAAATACTTACTAGTTCATTGAGTTTTTGTTCTATTTGTGCTGCATTAATGTTCTAAAACAACGTTTACATAACAATTTTCATTGTGCGGAGTTTCTTTTTGTCTTCTCTGTTTAAAGTTGTTGTTTTTTTTTAAACACTAGGATACTATGATATTTCAATTAAATATCAAATATGAAGAGGAATAGAAGGCGAATTAAATAAAGCATAAATTGTTTAAACAAGAGCCATTCCAAGGCGAAGGGAATTCATTTCATTTGATATATGATGGTGATCAGAGCGTTAAAGATAGAAGCTTGGTTTTAGATGACTTAAAATTAACCAGCCACCTTTTTTCCCATTGTGCCACGTGATCCAGATCAGGTAGAAATTGCTGTTCTCGGCTTTTAGAAGGGTTGCTATATATGTTAGTGTCAGCATAAATGTCGACGAATCATCTAAGGATGTGATTTGAAAGATCATTTACGTATTTAGGGAAGAGAGTTGGACTCACAGTGGATATCTGGGGGACACCAGCATTAATACTATAAGCATCTGATTTCTGCCCATGAACCACGAATCTTATGGATCTATCAGAGAGAAATAATTAAATAACTGAACAATCATTCCAGCTGTATCATACCTGGAGATCTTGTGGAGTAGACATTTATGCCATACCCTATTAAATGCCTTTGATATGTCTTGGGCAATTGCGCTAGAAAGGAAGCCTCCATCGGTAGTTTCGCTAATCCAATGAGATATAACTGTTACCACACCTTCTGTAGATCTAACAGAACGGAAATCATATTTCATGTCACTAAGAGGTTTTTTTTGTTTGTTTTTTTGTTTTTTTTGCTGAAGTGGTTTACTAATTTTGTATTTAGCACAGATATATATGTGCATAAATGTATATATATATATACACACATGTATATGTATATATGTGCATATATATGTATGCATATGTCTCTAACTATACACATATATATGTATATGTGTATGTATATCTATATCTATATATTCTAGAAGAATACGGCATAATCATGTTACACACAGGTTTCTGTCAGTAATGTATAGCAGGGTCAGTATCAAATGGGTGACTATTTGGGAATGTTAGGTACTCCGCGTGCTCTCCGTTTATCTCTCCATGACGCTGGATTCAAGTAGTGCCGATTCTGAATAGGTGTGGTTGAGGACTGTGCTTCTTTTACGTTATAATTACACGCGCAGCGACCCTTACTAAGGTATCCATTAATATGCAAGGTTGGATGGAGGCTTTCACCAGAATACTCATCGTAGTCCAATAAATAATATTGTCTCGAACGGGACAGGTTTTCACAATTTTTTATAAAAAAATATTTCCTTGGAATCAGATAAAGTTATTGCCAGCTTTTCATCTCCATCGTTCTGTTTTTCAAGAAAAAGTATCAATTCATTAGGCTTGGGTCTACAAAAAAGTTTGCCAACATTTGACATGGATTCGAAATTAGCACGAATATTTTGGCAGTTTATGTCGTTAAGATACCATTAGCTGGACCTGTGGAAATCCCACAGCTGACCATTTCGTATGTAATATATTGATCTTCCTATCTCCTGGATATTCAGCGTAAATGGAAGTGCCATGAAATTATTGTAGCTCTTTTGTTAAAACTGCAAAAGTATTTATCTAAGCTAGTAGGGACGCCCGGTATAGCCCGGTCGTAAAATACACTTAACTATAATGTTTTAATTTATGCAGACCTCGTATATATTATCATAACTACAATTTTCTATCGATTATTATATATTATATAGTTGTAATTTCAAAATTAAAAAAAAATATATATCCATAGTTTTTATTTGTTTTTGTTAGCGATACTTTTTGAATGAATTCGACAAGTTATTTATTTTAACTGCAATTTTACCAAATGCGAGTTGGGAACAATTTTTCCTTTGAAAAATTTGGTACCCGCTAAATGAGGAGGTGCATATATATATATATATATATATATATATATATATATATATATATATATATATATATATATATATTCTAAATATAATTATCCACTGATAATAGTGGTCAAAGTTTAAAAAAATTGCCCGGTGTTTTTTTGTTGTTTTTTTTTACTCAAAATACATCTCCAAAGACCGGGCAAGACCGAGCTGAACTGCTAGTATATATATATATATATATATATATATATATATATATATATATATATATATATATATATATAACTTAATCGAAACCAAAACCAAAACTTATTAAAATCTCTGTAAATTATTTATTAGACGAAATGTTAGGTTAGAACAACTAAACGACAGTCTCTCGGAAAGAAAAAAATGTAAGCGTGACACACTAAATAACATATACGCTATCGTATTAATACATAGATAATACTATTACAGTAAAATCAATTGTATTTTTAAGTGTCTAAAAGGTCGAAATGTAATAGAACTATAGGAGGTTACAAGAATAAAATAATATAAAACAATTACACAGACTCAGAAACAACTAAGTTTTCCCAATTCCACTTCTATCTGTACTTATTTACTGTCATACTTAGCTGAACACAGAAAAATAATACAAACAAAATACAAATAAAGTCATCCAAAACACTCAGCTCTGTATTCGTTACACTAGACGATATTCGAGTGAACCTTACAATAGCAATGATCGTTGCTAATAATATAGTTCTTCCGATAATGGAAATGGGATTTTGTGTACCGGAGTTGTGTCCGAGCGTGGGGGAAGATGGTGCGGCTTGGAACTGACTAGTTCGAATGGTCAGTGTTTATTCTCTGACGCCGGTCGTCAGTGGCTGTCCACTCGTCCGTGTGATTGCGGTATGTGTTCAGCTAGGCGTAAGATTCTAAATATGATTTTGCGGCCAGATTCTGTGCTGATGTTTGACCTCTGTCAGCCTGACCCATTACATCCCGAACCCCAACGACCAAATAAAAGACCCCAACATCTCCGCCCCGCGTCTCTTTAGCCTGATCAGTTACGTGTCTTACATTAAGTTTAGACAAATAATTTGTGTGATTCATTTCAAAAAAGTTATGCGGCTTTGTCTTTCTTGATATGCTCAGTGGAGCTTTGAGAATCTGATTTTTTAAAACGTATATAGCAGGAAAATTTCTCATATATTCTGTGCTTGTTGTTCTAGTAATAACTTTGACACACACAATGCAAACATGTGAATTCAGAGAGACTTAATGTCCTTCGATTAAGCTGGCTACGTGAAAAGATAGTAGCCCGATAATCCAATGGTAATGTAATGGGTTCGGATCTCAGGAGCAGCAGAATTATAATTTTATATACTGATCATTGTACAAACTTTACACACAAATAACTGTGAGTATAAACACTGTTTAACTTCATCTAAAAATATTATATATACATATATATATATTTAAATATGTATGAATAAAAAATCAATACGAAAAATATATGAATGTTATATCTTTTCTGTATTTATTTCCTGTGTGTTGACGTGTAGGAATACAAAAAGTATTTTGAAAAAAACAAGAATATTTCCTTCAAAAGAACATTTTTTCGACCGATCCTTCGATCTTCCTCAGTGTGAAATATATATATATATATATATATATATATATATGTATATATATACATATATATATATATATATATATATATATATATATACTAGCAGTTAACCGATATCTCTGAGTGGCTTCCGGGCCTTGATAAGTGGTGACCTCCATGTAAAAAAAAAGAAAAAAGTTTAGCCCGGCTTTGCTCGAACCCTATATACTGTTTCTAAGTTCATATATATTATAAAGTTTGGCTCATGTCTAAGTAACTTACATCTAAAATTTCAAGTGTTAAAACGCAAAGTTGGCGGATAACTTTGATAGAGTCTCCATAGGTCAACTCTTTCAACTTTGACCTCTTGGCAGCCAATATTTCGCACAAAAACTGATTAAAAAGCTTGCTGCTTGTCTAAATACCCTTTATGTATAATTTTAAACGTATAGACCTTAAATTGGCTTAATAGTTTGCTAGAGACCGCAGAGGTGATATTTTTTATACTTTGACCCCAAAATTGCCCCCTTTGCATTAATTGTTTTGAGCTCAAATTAAATTGAATCAAATGGAAAAGTTTGATCCACGTCCAAGGTACCCACATCTTTAATTTCAAATGTTTAGACAAAAAATTGGCGGATGAGTTTGGTAGAGTTTTCAAAGGTTAAATCGTTAAACTTTAACCCTTCGACAACCAAATTTCCGACCGAAAGCCGATTAAAATGATTTTCCCAAATCTCTATATTTCTTATGAAAAATCTCGAGTCTGAAGACTGAAAATTGACAGAATAGTTTGGTAGGAAAAACGGGCACACACAGACAAGCCTAGACAATTTCACAAAAGCGGTCAGTTCTTTTAAATTTGACCCCTATTATAACCCATTAACATTTATTGTTTTGGGCTCAAATCATGTTCATAAGTTAGATCCATGTCCACCGAACCTATATCTTAAATTTCAAGTGTTTGGACTAAAAATTGTCGGAGGACTTTGGTAGAGTTCTCAAAAGTAAAATCTTGGAATTGTGACCCCCTTACAGCCAAATTTCTGGCCGAAAACCGATCTCATAGATTTTCCCAAATGTCAGTACCCTGTATATTAAATTTCGAGTCTGTAAACTTAAGATTGACAGGGTTATTGCGTAGGGAACTGTACACAGACACACAGACAGACAGACATACAGACAAACAGAAAGACACGGACACACATACAGGCACACACACACACACTTTCACTTTTATAGATATATATACATAGATAAATAGATAGATTTGTTTAACAAAAATATATACGTATACATAAATATATATGGGAACCATTTTGTGTTTATTATAAACTTTTTACGCAAATATTATGCAAGTATAAATCATGTAGAATATATGTATGAATATAATTACATGTAATAGTTAACTAAAGATGATTATCTCATTAAAACCCCGTAGCAACTAATAGGGAATTAATTAAAATGAATGTTTAAAAGAATATGCATATTAGCTAGATCGTTTGCTAGTGAATGTAATTCCACAACCAAGATATTAAAAAAATTGTATTTTATCTTCTCTATATAAATAAAATGAACTCATTTTTTCTCGTCGGATTTTGACCTTAATAGGATTTAAAATCAAGATATTTCATGCAAATATAATATGCACAAACGGCAGAACAATATCTGAGGTGTGTTATAGACTTATTATTTCTCAAATTCCTCGATAATCTTAGATTTCTATACTTTTTCTGCTGAGAAGTCACGGCCAAAATCGGTTAAGATCAATGGAAGTGGTAAAATATTTTCTCTCTAATAAATTCCTCCTCCCCCTGCCACCACTTAACACTGTTTGGGGATCGTTCACAAGGAACAGTTGAGAAGAGAACACCGGTTTGGCTTCGTTGTTCTTTCATGTGAAGTTATTTAAAATCACTAAACTAAGCTGCAGTGCTCTGTGGCGTAGTGGTTAGCGTGCTGGACAATTCATATTATATTTTCACGTTCGCGCCGACCTACCGTAGTCGTTTTTTTTTTTGTTTTGTGTTTTTCCTAAACAACTGGAATGGACTTTTCTTTGTGGCCGAACTGTTAACGTTGCAGATGTTTTTTTGTTTTTTTTTCACACTTTTTTTTCCTACTTTTACTCATGACTCCGGGTTTGATCCTTCCTACTTACCTACCATAACATTTTTTAAAACTCCCCCCCCGTCCCGGAAACAAACACTCGGGCAACGCCGGGTACCCCCGCTAGTTTTTAAATAAATAGAAAAGAGGGTTTTAAATATGAATATCAATACACAGAAAAGAAACCCGAATTTATAGGAGTATAGATAGATTACACTTATTATAATTATTATTTTTAATTTTTTTTAGACATTCAAGCTATACTTTAACACTTTCGATGTACCAATCAGGCAAGCCTTTTGTAAAATTGTAAAAAGAAATTGTCTTTTCAATCTGATTAAGCTATTTGTGGTGGCTTTTTGTTATGATCCCAAACGTTCTAATCACAATGGGAATCACCATATCTGTATTCGTACGTGAGTTTATTTAATGCGTGCGCAGTGATCGTTTGTCTATGTATGAATATCTATAGATGTGGTCGTGTCCCTTTCTAGTTTGTGTGTATGTGTGTGTGTGTGTGTATTTCGATAAAATCACCATACCTTGGGGATGCTTTCCTTTCTGTCAATGGTTGATGTTGGAAGAGACGTCTGACGCTAGGCATAGATTGATTTTCTAATTTTGCTCCTTCTGAGTCCCGAAGTTAAAAAGCAACCTTCGTCTCACATGAAATCAGTTGGTTGGTTGTTTTTGTTTTACGGCATAGCAACCCTTTTCGGGTTATTTAATGCTGAATCCAAAGATTTTGAAGAAAATTTTTTTAATAGAATATATTTGTTGTTTTCACGTCGGTTTCTATTTAACCCACAGTTGGGACCCTAACAAGTACTACCACTTCGGGTCAGAGTGGACCTGGGAGCAATGGTAATTAAAGGGTTGCTCCACACTCCCCAAAGCCCACAAGCTGGTGCCTCACCACTGGATATAGTTTAAGGTCATATCCAGGACCCACGAAATCAGAATGCAGACTCTTTTTCATGCGAACGAAAAGATCCCTTGTCTTTCTTTCTTCATCATGCATCGTGTTTTTTTGTTTTCTTTGTTTTATTTTTTTAACACGAACTCAAATATCATCGGCTGTTATCTACGTAGAGCACGTAATCAATCGATTTGATTGTAAAATGTACGATTTCACCGATTTCGATTACGATGAAAAGATAGTGCATTTTCAATGACACTTTCTCTTTTCCTGCTGTGACGTCACATCAGATAATGGCGTGGACATGTGCATAAGTGTAAAACAGATACTGCTAAAACGTGTCAGCAACTCTGTTACATTATTTTCCTCAACATAAAAAGCATGATTAAATAAATCCATATAAAACCTCTGAATTTATAGTTTGCTTTACGTATTTATTTTACATTTCTTTTTCAAAATTTGCATTTTTATTTATTCTTTCATTTTTTTATTTGTTTGAAAAATGTATTTTCAATGTATTTATCTAAGAATTTTGAGACAACATTTAAATACGTTGAAAGGAGAGGAGCCCAGTTAACTGTTACAATAGTAATTGTTTATGTTTGTATTTTTTTAAATTTCTTAATTGAGTAAGCGCTGAAATGTAAGAGGTTGTTGGCCAAGTTTAAAGTTTTGTATCTTAGCAATATACTACGAAACTGGTTTAATTTAGGCAAAACTAAACCCGAAAAATCATTGATGTTTGCTTGTTTTGCGGTAGTACATTTCTTCAAACAGAAATGATTTTTTTTATTTTTAGAAATAAAGTCAATTTTTTGCTCATTAAAAGTTTAATATTATAAGCTTACTCATTTTTTCAGGCGTGGGAGATTTTTCATTCATTGCTCTTTCATTACCACAACATCTGATTATTCCTACCTATTATAGTAGTCATAGCCCTTTATGTTCGATAGATTTCCACACCGACTGCCTAATTAGTTTTCTTTTAATTAAAATGTCCTTTCTGAAATTCTTGACCAAACTAGTTAGTATAACTCCTTGCTTAATCCTACGGCTTATTTGTTTCTTAACTTTTCAGACCCATGTGGAGAAATTATTCGAGTTAATCATTCATTTTATTTAGCCTTACAGTTTCTTTCTGGTCTTTAACTACTCAGCAACTTTTAACGAGATTATTCGAAATAATTACGGTTGAGACTTGATCTAAACAGTTAGAGATATTGTCCGTGTCCATGACTTTATAGGATATAAACATATTTTTCAACAAGTATCCTTTATCTTCGGCTGCCCTGAAGTCCAACCTGAACACATTATTTATTCAATTTGTTATTTTATTTATTACTATTTATTACTACACCTTATATATATATATATATATATATATATATATATATATTATTATTATTATTATTATTATTATTAAGTGTAAAGACATTATGTTTACCATAGATGGAAGTAGTAAATCAAAACAGCGAAAGATCAATGAAGTCAGAAGTATGCGTGATTCTTAATAATAAAGAGGCGGCGAAGAATCAGTGTAGGTACGATTTATTCTTTACCAAACTGAGGTAGAGAATGAACTGACTTGAATCCAAAATTTGATATTTTTATAATGAGGTCTGAAGCTTCTCATTTGTTGTTTATCTTTACTGTAGTTATAAATAAGATCGTCGAAATCATTGGGGTCATACCCTCATTATTAATCAAAAACATTTTGACACAATTACTGTTTATACTATTTTTTTACATGGGAGTCACCACTTGTCAAGGCCCGAAAGCCACTCGGGGATAAGGGTTATTGCGTGTACAGTAATCAATGGGATAATATCGTAGTAATCGTTAGTAATAGAGAGTTGATAAAGCGTCTTTCTTAAGGGGGTTTATCAGGAATTTGTTTGTGTTGGACTTGAAGACATCCAAGTTGTAGTCAGGTGCGAAACAGGCAAACGGAAGAGAGTTCCACAGTCGTGCACTTCTAAGAAAGAATCTTTGTTCATGGAATGTACGTTTTTATTTAGGCACAGATATAGAGTGGGGAAAATTATTGACAATGGTTTAAGCTAGACGGGTGTTTATCGTGAAAGATTGGCGAGGGGGGCCAGAGATTAGAGCTCAGAAGAGCACTTGCCATGGAAATAACGATAAAACAAAGACAGACTCGCAACTATCCACTAAATCACTGCTTTCTAACCGAACCGTTATACTAATTTTAATTTCTCGTGGCTAAGTAACGTTTAAAATTTATTAATTGTCCGAATACTACAAAAAGCCATCGGTATCCACATTGTCCATTTCTGTATATCCAGATTGTATTACCTTTAATATCTACTGGGGTCTTATCTTTCTACCGCTGTGGCGATGCAACCGCTTATCTTTTTATAATAAAGAGTTTCAGTTTAAGAATTAAAGAATAATGTTTTGAAACGTCAAATTTCTTACTTGACCGCGAAGCTATTTTGCTTTCCATTTGATTAAAAATGACTTGAGACATTAATAGTTTTGTGCTTGTTATTACGTTGATATACACTCAAGTAAGAAAATACCGAATTATGATAACACAAAAGACGGTTACAAAACTTACAGACAAAATATTTTTTATGAGTAACTCAGTACTAAGAAATTGACTTTTAAAATAGAAGAACGTAATAATCGGCAAAATAATTAAACTAACTGAAAAAAAATACTTAGATGGGAGTCGGACATCACTTGAGTGGTTAAAATAAAAAGTTACTATAATATAAATATTATGATTACTATTGTTTTATTATTATCATTATTATTATTATTATTATTGCTATTGTTATTGTTGTTATTATTATTATTATTTGTATAGATATCACCACCTATCAAGGCACAGAGGCCACTCGAGGATAAAGGTTAAAAGGTGTACATTAATCAATTGGACAAGACAGTAATCGTTATAATAGAAATTCGACAAATTTATTAACTTTGAACGGTTCATCAATAATTTGTTTACGTTGGACCTGAAGACAACCATTTTATTATTATTATTATTATTATTATTATTATTATTATTATTATTATTATTATTATTATTACTATTATTGCTCTTATAAATGTTATTATTGCTATTATTATTGTTGTTTTATTGTTATTATTAGTTTATTGTTAGCATAACTATTATTATTATTATTATTATTATTATTATTAATAATAATAATAATAATAATAATAATAACAACAACAATAATAATAATAATGTGCTTTTCTTCAAACTGACGACAGTCCGTGATTCCATGTCTGCTTGTCTACAAAACTTTTATGTTTTCCTAAACGCGGCCATTCACCGTACAAGACGATGATTCGAGGCGACCTTTTGATATCTCGTTTCTTTCGCAGAAATGCAGCCACTGATGGGCAATCTTTCGCTTGAACAAACACTGATATTATTGAGATATTTCAGGTAGTACATCCATTAGAATACGCGCCATTCCTTACGTGACCAGCTTAATAAAGAATAGTGGAACTATTCGATATCAGTACATTTAAATAATTATATATATATATATATATATATATATATATATATATATATATATATATATATATATATATATATATATATTTACTAGCAGAGACACCCGACGTTGCCCGGAATTAAATTAGGATCAAGTATGTTTCACACTTCCAATGCATTTATTGTCACTGAAATAGATTAAATCGATTATTTTCTCATTAAATAAACTGGTTAACTGTACTAGTTGTGAACTCACCGTGATGCACCGTGAGAGAGATTGTACTCTATATAACACTGTAAATAAGCTATTGTTGATTTTATAAAATTATAGATACTTGAATTATAGTTTCAAAAGCGGATTTCAAGTACATTGGTGAAACCGTACTTTAAGTTGAAACATTCATTTCGTACGCGTCCCTGTCGTATAAAAGAGCTGACCGTTACTTTTATACGCGAGTCCCTTTCTGCTTGTGACGTGATAAAACTTCTGAAATACACTCACGATATTAGTCTATATAAGAGTATTGACTTTGGTCGAAATCGAACCGTTTCTTGGTCAATCGGATATTTTTTTCGATAATGATTTTCAATTCTTATCAGGTACATAGTGATCCAAATTCTATCTAAAAACATTTCCAAACACATAAAACACATTTATCTGATGTTTCAAAATAAATCAACCCAGCCGTTTCGGAGTCCATATGAAACGAATTCACAAACATACAGATACACACGCAGAAAAAGTATATATATTTATATATGTATTTGTTTTTGTGTGTATACGTCTTCATAATAAAACCCCATTTTTCTATTTATTTTAAAACAAAAATACAACTTTTTTTTATTATATATCGTCGTAGTATTGCATTCATCTGCAAAAGTTCTAGCTAATTTGCATATTCTTTTAAACAGTTATTTAAATTTAATTCCCTATTATTTTTTCGGTTTTCTTATAAAATGATCATCTTTAGTTAACTATTACGCATAATTATATTCGTGCAGATATTCTACATGATTTATACTTGCGTAATAAACGCGTAAAAAGATTATAGGAAACACACACCTCTTTCTACATATATTTATGTATGAGTAAATATCTTTCCTCAACATCTTTTGCCTACTGAACTCCTCTGTCAGATTTTGGGCTACAGATATTAAACTTGATATATAGGGTATTCAAACCCATGCGAACTTTTATATTAGGTTTCAGCCGAGGAAAATCAGTGCTAAAGTGTGAAAATTAAAGAAATGGAATTTGCTATGTGAAAGTCGATGTTGGTTGGTTGGTTGGGGTTTTTTACGGCATATCGACCCTTTTCAGGTTATTTAGTGCCGAATCCAGTTATTTTGAAGAAATATTTTTAATACAATATATTTTTTTTTCAAGTGTGTTTCTATTTAACCCATACTTAGGACTCTAACAGGTACTACCATTTCGGGTCAGAGTGAACCTGGGAGCAATGCCAATTAAAGTGTGGCTCCACACTCCCCAAAGCCCGCAAGCTGGGGCCTCACTATCGGATATAGTTTAAGGTCTTATCCAGGACCATGCGAAAGTCGAATGGCAGCAATACGAATATGCTTGCGTTACGTAATAGCTATCAGATCATGTTTTACATTTTAGCCTTGTAGCAAACATGTCTTCATAGCTCAGGCATTTACGTAAAAGGAAAAAAATAAATCGCATGCTAAATGTTTCGGTTTCGATTCTCGGTGGTTGCGCACGAGTCATTTTTTTTATTTGAAAATCATTACTATATATTGTGTCCAATATAATGTAATAATACCAAATTTGCATTAATCAGAATATCTAATATTTAAGCGTATTTTACGACCGGGAAATGCTAGGCAGCCTGCTAGTATATATATTAAAGGAGGGAGAAAAGAAAGAGTGAAATAGAAGAGTATTAGAAATATATCACAGCGCTGGAAATGGCAATATGTCGGTGTTGAGAAGGAAGAGAGAAAAATATATATATTTTTTTAAATTGGTTTCTTTTTTATAAGGAACTAGCAGGAAGATGCGACGTTGTTCGGGATTTAATGAGGATCAACAATTTTTTTTTACAAGGTGGTCACCACTTATCAAGGCCCGGAAGCCACTCAGGGATAAGGGTTATTGTAAGTACAGTACGTTAGTGTGGAGATTTAATAAAGTGTCTACTTAAGGGGGTGGTTCATCAGGAATTTGTTTATGTTGGAATTGAAGACATCCAGGTTGTAGTCAGGAGGGAAGCAGGCAGACGGAACAGAGTTCCACAGGCGTGCAGTTCTAAGAAAGAAGCTTTGTTCATGGAATCTACCTTTTGATTTAGGCATAGATTAAGGGTGGGGAAAGTGTTTGACAGTGGATTCAGCTAGACAGGTGTTTTTCGTAATAGATTGGCGAGGGGCGACCAGAGATTGGAGTTCAGACGAGCACCTGCCATGGAAATAACGATAAAACAAAGATAGGCTTGCAATGGTCTATCCTCCCATACTTATATTGTCATAGGATTCGGTGAATTTGCTAGTTAAAGACACCTCCCTAGTGTACAGGGAATAAACTCCACATGCATTGGCTTCTTCCACAATGCATTGCAATCTACATTGTACTGTAGCGCATGTACTGTTGACTTTATAAAATTACCTATCAATAATAGTTCATTTAAAGTTTTAAATGCAAAACACAATTACCATGATTCAATTGTGCTCTAAACACAGCTATACATTTCACATGCGACTCTGTCATATCAAAGAAACAACTGTTGATTTTAATTAATTACTAGCCTAGTGTTTGGAGGCGTGTGTTGAGCAAAAAATTAAAATTGGCAGTAGGTAGACTTTAACCCGTACCGCGAAGGAGGAAAAGCACGTGAAAAAAAAGATGTGACGTCTTTTCTATTGCGCCCATCGCCAAACCAGAAGTGACGAATTTAAGGCTAGTCAATTGAAAAGAGGGGATGACTTTCGAAAATATCGGCAAAAACGCGACCCCTCCTCGTACAAATGTGCTCAGTTGAGGGTGATGGAATTAATATTTTTAACCTTTTTTTTTTCGATATTTGTTGTCCGGAGGTGGAGCTTCAAATCGATACAACTCTCGTAAAAATCAATCGCCTCTGTCGAATAATTTTGCGAGACATACATACATACATAGATTTAAACAGACAAGTGAGATTTATATTATAGATTTTACATAGTAACTTGAATTAAATTTAAAACCTCATCATTCAATTGTGCTCTAAAAAGAAACATTATTTTTAACGCTCCCTTGTCTGACAAAGGAATCTAGAGTTATTTTTTTTAGGTTGAGATTTTTTATATGTTTGGATAATAAAACTTATCAAACGCAATTATGATGTTAGATTGTATAAAAGCGTTAACAATCGTCAAAATTAGGCTTCCTTCTGTAATCAGTTTTTTTTTATTGATAATCGATTTGCGATACATATCGGACGCATTTCGAGGTAAAACTTTCGTAATAACACTCCCAGACACATCAAGTACCGTCGCTTTAAATAAAAATAAAAACTCAGCCCCGCCATTTCCGAGTCCATAAGGAATGAACATACAAGGTTACTTTTATAAAATAGTAAAAAGAAATAGGTATTGCTTAAATAATCAAATCTTTTATAATGTAGCCTATGCGTTTCACCGTTTATATTTCGAAGGAAGGCGTCATTACTAACTGATGATTTCAAATCTGGGTGGACAATAGTGTTTTACGGTTACACTTTAGTCAAACTTACTTGTGTTACCAGATCAGGTTGTCTGAAGATATTGGTTTCAGGAGACGAAATGCGCTATACGTTGATGCTTTTTGTTCTTTTACTTTTTTTTTGCTAAACTTATTTCTTGCAAAACCAAAACCAAAAAACAACGCACCGTTTCTCCCTTTTCTTTTTTCACATTTCTCCTTTCTTTTTCAATATCCACCATATCCTGACTGGTTTCATAACATAAAATTAACAAAACATTAATACTGTAACCCTTTTCTCTCTCCCTCTCCCATTGCAAAATGAATTTGTGTTCTGCAGAACAGGGAACAAAACTATAAAACAACCAAACCAAACATTACAAACTAGCGATTGAAGATACAAAGAACTTGGAGAATAAAAACCTTCCAAAATAACTGGATGCAACATGGATACTATTTCCAAAATAATTGGGTTCGGCATAAAATAATCTTAACGGGGATTGATATGCCATAAAACACAACAACCAAAACAACTAGTAAATAGGTATGTCGAGTGCAGTAATTGGAGCATAATTGATTATTTTAGTTATCTGTTTGCATTTACTTGTTGGTGGAAACTGAGTCTACATACTAAGTGTTTCATTCGTTTTTTGTTTTTCATATATTTTAGCTATTATATGTACATTTATTGTTTCATTTATTGTATGTTATATGATAGATAGAGAGAGGTTGTGATAATATTTGCAAACATGTCGAAAGTGTGCTTTATATATATACTTCTTTCTCTCTCTCACACACTAACTCACTCACTATATATATATATATATATATATATATATATATATAAACAGAGATGTGTGTGCCACAGACGATTTCTGATTGGTTAATCCAATAATCACATCTCCTAAAAAACTATGGTTCCTACGCTCTTACCTTTACCATAAAATATTATGGCTTTATTTATTGTCCATCTTGGAAGGGTTTAATTTTTTCATAACTTGTTATTTACAAATTAAAAAAATACGAAACTTATATACGAAACTAAACTACACGAAATCAAACGCTCCTACAAACTTATTAGAACTACTAGCAAGCACACGCGTACACACGCACACACACACGTTCACTACCGTCACGTTGTTATGGCAACCAAACCAGCTGACTTACATAAACAGTAAACACACACAGTAAATGTGATTTCTTCATTTTCTCATTTCACTCGTGGTCTTAAATTCATTTCGGGTTTGTATTACTGTACACATAGGTTCGAATAAGTTGCCAAAAAACAAATATATAACAAATAAATGTTATCAAAGGAAAGATAAGTTACTTTTCTACCGAACTGGATATATTTTTTGTGTTTTTATTCAATGTAACATATTTATTCAGCTCGAAAAACGGGTTTGTATTACTGTACACATAGATTCGAAAAAGTTGTCAAAAACCAAATATATGACAAATACATGTTATCAAAGGCAAGATAAGTTACTTTTCTACCAAACTGGATATATTTTTCGTATTTTTATTCAGTGTAAAATGTTTATTCAGCTCGAAAACCATACGGTGTTTACCGATGTATTGGAAAATTCAAGATGGCGCCTCACTCCCTCTTTAACACGGTAAGTATGGGAAAAGGTGTTATAAATAAAAAACTAGAAAAAATGCTATTAAAAACCCGCCGAATATAAGTCAAGGTAACATATATTGAGCGAGTTTTTAACAGTATTTTATTCAGTTTTTTATTTATAACACCTTTTCCAAAACTTACCGTGTTAAATAGGGACTCAGACGCCATCTTGAATTTTCCAATACATCGGTAAACACTGTATGGTTTTCGAGCTGAATAAACATGTTACATTGAATACAAATACGAAAAATAAATCCAGTTTGGTAGAAAAGTAAGTATCCAGTTTGGTAGAAAAAAAATCTTGCCTTTGATAACATTTATTTGTTATATATTTGTTTTTGGCAACTTTTTCGAATCTATGTGTACAGTAATACAAACCCATTAAAAATATTGTTTTTGATTTTGAAAAAATATTGTGGTTCATTTGTATTTAAAAATATTGTGGTTCATTTTGATTAAAAAATATTCATTTTGATTAAAAAAATATTCATTTTGATTTTAAAAAAATATTGTTCATTTCGATTAAAAAACATTCATTTTGATTTTAAAAAAATAATTTTGATTAAAAAAATTGTTTAATTTTAATATTTGTTTATTGTCTTAACTCATATCAAATGTTTTGCTTGTGTTCTGCTTCAAATATTCATATTCTTACATGCATAATTTTCATTTAATTATATTAAATAAATTTAAAGTTTATTACAAATCAAATCGTGTTCCTTCACTTTTTAAAATGTAATTTATAAGTAATTAAAGAACGCATTCTAATCTTTAAAATCTATAATACAACGAAATATTCAATTGCTTATAATACTTAAACAAACAACTTGTGTTTTTTTAATTATTTTTATATTATTAATATTAGATGATTTTCAGTATAAATCATCGTGTTCTTTATTTCAATCTAATTTGGAAGTTTGTAACGCTGTCTGTAAAAATATATATGATGTTTATAATGACCTATGATTGCGTATTTATATACATTATTTTTCCCTATCCTTCTGTTGATCGTACATTTTTTACTCCCAAATTTAAACATGGTGGGTGCATGGAATTCATTTACCGATACAAAAGAAATGATAAGTAAATAAATCCATAAATAAATATTATAAATGGTTTATATTAATACTTGCCAGGATGCGGAGGAAAATGAATGAAAGGGGTGGGGAATAAAATAAAAACATTTTAAAAACAGATTAAGTTTGAAAGAATTGCTTTGCACAGAAAGAAATTAATGAAAAAAGAATAAAATTAAATTTCTTTTCCTTCTTGATTTTTTTTAGTTTTTTATGAAAAAGGAAGTCAAAATTAAGACTATAAAAAAACAATTTTTATTAAGAGCGAACCTCAGTCGTCAGGTCTGTAAAAAAACGTGGAATAATCAAGAAATGTTTTCTAATACAAATTTGTTTTACTGATGTGTTCATTTGTCTCTTTGAAGTTCGTTTGTTTAATATATCGGTTTGCAATATCACTTTGTCATTCTGTCAGACTCAAATTTTAAATCTATATATCTATAAAAGTGAAAGTGTGTTTGTGTGTGTCTGTGTACATTTCCCTACAAAATAACTCTGTCAATTTTTAGTCTACAGACTCGAAATTATACAGGGTACTGAGATTTGGAAAAATCTATGTGATCGGTTTTTAGCCAGAAATTTGGCGATTAAGGGGTCAAAGTTCAACGATTTGAGCTTTGAGAACTCTAGCAAACTTCTCCGACAATTTTGGGTCTACACCCTTGAAATTTTAGATATAGGTTTTGTGGACATGGATCTAACTTAATAACTTGATTTGAGACCAAAACAATAAATTTTTCAGGGGTCATAATAGGAGTCAAAGTTTAAAAAATTACCCCTTTTTTTTTTGCTCAGCATACACCTCCAAACACCCAGGCAACGCCGGGCACCCATGCTAGTATATATATATATATATATATATATATATATATATATATATATATATATATATATATATCAGTGTCTAGACGTAGACATTTCCAGGTTGATATATGGAGATGCTTTTAATTCACTGTCAGAGATTAACCCCTGGCCTTCGTTAAAACTGATCTTTTTCGGCTTTTTCATTTTGGGGGTAATTTTTTTATGGTCGTGCTAATATCTCGGTCGAAGTTCTATAGTCGTTTATATATATATATATATATATATATATATATATATATATATATATATACTTATATATATATATATATATATATATATATATATATATACCTGTAAGGGTGTATTTTGAGATGTATAGAAATGCTGCGTTCGAGACAATGACCACTTTTCATCAACCCAGCAAGAAATTACTCAAAGTCGAAGCCCAGTACATGAAGTAACTCCACGTTCTATTAAAATTTGTCTATGTAGCCCTACCGGTGTAACAGAGCAGAGACTAGCATATAACAGCAACAGCAGCAGTTGTATGCGAATGAACGTTGTATGTGCCAGGTGTCACAGTGAAAAAGAAGGAAGGAAAATATTTTAAAAAAAAACGTGGCCGGGAAGCACGCAGATAGATGTGTTACACACATGGATCGAGAGCGATAGAAACATATGCATCCTAAATCTGATCGGAAAATACAGACAATCACATGTTTGGCACGGCAGAGTCCTGTAAGTACATTGGAGTACAAGAAAACATTTGACTAAATTCAAGGAGTTATCCAACCTGTAAATACATGCCTGTTGTTTGACAGAGAAAAGAAAGAGTCGAATTTTGTCCTTGTTTTTTGTTTCGTTGCGATTGTATGCGTACAGCACTCATTGGCCTCGGGCAGTTAGCAATAAAGTAACTTTACAACACATATATATATATATATATATATATATATATATATATATAGAGAGAGAGAGAGAGAGAGAGAGAGAGAGAGAGAGAGCGAGAGAGAGAGAGGCTGGGTTAGAGATATTAAAGCAATTACATTACATAGTAAGAGAAGGATATCGTTCTTAGAACGGCACCAGATAAACGTATAAATTATGGTTTAGCCAGAGAATATGATACCGACGTATTAACTGAGTCATGTTGTATCAAGCAGTTATAACACGGGTATATATTACAGTTCATATTTACTTTAGGGATAATTTTTTATAAGAAGGATAATATATGCTTCATACCTTTTTTCTTCAAGAGTGCTTCTATCTGCACTGGTGAGCTCCGAGATGAACCATGAAATGACCAACACCATAACAAATTTAGACCTCTGATCTTCCTTCTTTTGTGAAACCACATAACAATACTTTACATTTTTAAAATATAGATTTATTTCAACTTTCTCAAATGATCTTCAAAAGTCATTTCCTGTCTACATGCTTGTTGTTTACCGCCTCGCTTCCTGGCTTGACGTACGTCTGTCAACTTCCGTGACAAAACTGAAACTCTTTAACTGACGAAACTTCCCGAGCTCTTGACCCCAGTTCCGTTGAGTCATTATTCAAAAAGCACACGTATCCCCACGAGTGACCTTTCCACATATGCCTGGCCCAAGGTCATTTTCTTTATAAACCCGAGCTAATTTGTGTAAACATCTTAAGCTACAACCCATTGCTACACTTTATTCTATAAACAATAAATAACTCTTAATATAAACTATTTTAAGAATAGCATTGAATAGATAGATAAACAGATAGATCGATAATAACTAATTGACTGTTAATAATGGTATTATCTAACACAGAGAGAGGGTGTAGGGTAAGTGTTAGGGTGAGATTGTGATTTAAAATTTCCCATATCCCTTGGTTGTTTTTCTGGTTGTATATCATTTATCGTCCGTGAATAATTTAAAAAATCAACTAAAGGAATTGGATGCAAACAGGTTCCCGTACACAATTAAATTATTATACACATGTTAAACCAACACACCCCTAATAAAAAATGAGTAATCCTCCAGCTCCACCTCAAACATTCACCGTTTATATCAAACTAACCGAGTAGCAACACATTTTCCAAGAATTATATGAACGGAAGTGCAGTTTACACACTTAAAAACTGAGCATCCGAAAACGTTTAAATAAAATAGTCTACGGTTCGTGTACGCTCTTTATTTGAATATCAATATGTACCTACAGGAATTATTATTAAAAAATATCACGACATAAGGCAGCCAATCACACAACAAACCCTAAATTATTACTTTAGTAAAACTAGGGAACTAAATTAACTGATCATTCCCAAAAGATAAAATTATAATCTATATATGCACCCATTTACCTGTCGATATTCTAAAAGTCACACCCCTAGAACTACGCGTATTAGCCCAGCAATGTGTACATATTATAGTATTAATTAAAGAATTAACTACCCGAATAAAATTATAGAATGATAGCCATGTGAGAGGGCACAATTTGTAGAACTACCCAGGACAATCTAAACACGGCATATTAAATGCCATCAAAATACCCATCTCTTTTTCTGGACTGATTATCGGGAACGTATCCGAGACTGGTATGTATTCATCATGTGTTTACGTCAGAAAGTGTCGCAGTATCTTTTATAAGGCATTAAGCATTATAAAAAAAACAGTTGAAATATAATTGTCTACTGGCCCTTTCACTAGTTAACAAAAAGTGGCAACTAAAACGCTTAAGGGCTTACCAACGTCTGGTTTATACATATTTTGCTATGGAGAAGAATGTTTCTTTCATTATTTTTTTTTTTTTGTCAAAATTGGGGAACATAAACTAAATTATCATTCAAAAACCCAGTATAAATTAATACAAGTCTGGGTATTAATTTTTATAAGAAAGCATGAGAAAAGCAGTTGTAATATAATTGTCTATTTATTTGAGCGTTGGACACCTGAATAAATGTATATTGAATTGAACGCATTGAAAGAAAAAACATTAACTTCAAATATCGAGGATATAAGTATAATGTATTTTTCTCCAAATGGAATATGAATAATAAATGTCTGTTTTTAAATTACGATTTTCGGGAATAGGTACGAGCCTATGTAAAACCTATGAATATAATTTTGTAGAATGAATTTGCTTCTTTACAATTCTTAGATTTTATGTTTATTTGTTGGTTGAATTTCAAGATGGCCGTTGAATTAACTGGAAAACGAACCGACGCGGAAAAGGTAAAAACAGTAAGAGAATAGTCCACGAAATATAATACGGAGAATTACTTCTTATTTACATCTTTATAAATTTACGTTCTCCCGGAAAAATACATCAAATTGACAGAAGAAAAATTAACAAGGTAAAAACATAAATGAAAATAAATAAACAAAGATAAAAAAAACGATCTAAGCTAAAACGATTGCAACTAAATTATTTTCAGAAGGAAAATTAAACGAAAACTCTCGCTTTGAAAATAGTAACGTGCGTCGTGGAAATAGAGGTTGGACTTTTGCAGAGAAAGATAATACGAAAGATAAGTAGGAAAATTTTTAAATAATTCTAAGTATAACAAACATACTAACAAACATAACAAAAAAAAATAATAATAAAATAAGAAGAATTTGGTTGAACTTTAAAGCATAATTGAAAATGAAATCGGTAGAAAGGGGAAAATAAAATTTAAATAGTAATGAGCAAATAAAAAAAGTGAATTAAATTGAAATGTTGAAACGAAATGATTTGAGTGTGATCGGTTATATTATTCGACTGGAGAATATAAATGGAGGTTTTATGAGTGACAAGGAGTTCTGGCAATGAAAATAGAAAATTGAAAAAATAAAACTCATTACTTTGTATAACCAAGCAAGCAAGCATATATATATATATATATATATATATATATATATATATAATCCCATTCTGAAAATTGAACGGTATTGCTATCTCTCCCCCTCTCTCTCTCTCTCTCCCTATATATATATATATATATATATATATATATATATATATAATTCATTTAATCACATAAATTATTATACGAAAATATAATTTTATGCGTAAATTTTCACTATTTATTCCAACAGTGCTCAATACATAGGTAGGACTGGGTAGTAAGTTATATATCTATATATATGAAAATGGAATTCTTGGTTCGTTCAAAGTCCATAAAACCATATTCATACATTACCAATTTAATTGAAATTTTCAGAAAATTTATGTGTAAAGTCAAGGAATATTTGCATGTTATAAAAACAAATTAAGATCGTTAAGATCGCAAATTATAAAAATATATTAAATAAAATAAAAATATTTTTCGTAACTGCGAGACTGTCTGCCATATTTCATTTCCGGTAGAAATGAGCCTTTCATGTGCACTACAGGTTGACAACTTTCGAATTACAATATTTAACTATCTAATTAATAGATGGATAAAAAATCCCTATTTTTAAAGTATATATATATATATATATATATATATATATATATATATATATATATATATATTCTGTACTTTAACCTTACAATTGAATAAAAAAAAACATATCATAAAACTTTAATTAAACTTGGAAATACGATTTCAAAAGTAGCGCGGATCGGTAAGTTCACTTGCACCAATTGCTTATTTAAATTTTTTTTATTTTTAAAAGCTTACCTAAAATAAATTTGTCTAATTCTTAATTTCTCATGTTATTGGGGGAAAAAAAAGGTAAATATGAAGAATTACTCCACCCTCGAAAATTCCTTTAAAATTTCCACTTTTATAAGTTTTCGGGGCCGCTGAAAACGGAAATAACGTTTATAATCAAGGCAAACGAGTAGTTTCCAAGATATGAAGAAATGTTAGTTTTAAAAAGTGGAGGATCACTTTTCCATAATAATTTAACGTTAAATGATCACCCACTTTGTGTCCACGATTTTTTTTTGGGGGGGAGGGACTTTCTTTCTACCCTTGGAAAATCCTTTAAAATTACCTGTTTAAATTGCAAAATGCAAAAGAAATCAAACTTTTTAGCCAAGAAATACACAAGAAATAGCATCCATTTTTTTCTATTAAATTCATTTGCTGTTTTTATTGAAAGCAATTTTCTCTAGCCAACTTAGAGAGGGGGGATTTTTCCCATGTTATTGGCTAAACAGCTTTCTTTTATGCTCGCGCGTAGCATACACGAAGGCTACGGCTGTGAAATGGGAAATCATCCCAGAGTCCAGGGGTTATTAACATGCAAAAGAAATCAAACAAAAAACTTTTTAGCCAAGAAATACACAGAAAAATGCCTCTCTCTCTCTCAGGTGGTCAGAAAGTGGGTGCTCATTCTAAGTTAAATTTACATTGAAAAGTGATCACCCACTTTTCGAAAAAGTAATTTCTTCATATCATGAAAATTTTCTTTTTGCGACGGAAACGGTTTGCAGATTCGTTTTTAGTACACTGAAACTACAATAAAATATTTCGTTATATACGAACATGAGACGGGCCTTAAAGTAAAATGATACCGGATTTTGGGGGCAGATTTGCCGTTTAGTTGTACAAATATCCTCAAACCAGGTAATCACAAAAAGGGACTCTTAAAAGTCGTCATCTGTATCGAGCAAAAGTTTAAAGCCACTGATTATATGTCAGCCTACGTCACAGTAACATATATTGAGTGAGTCCCTAACAGTACTTTGTATAGTTTTTTTTAGTTTAAACTTATTTTCCCAAAATTTCCCCAAACTAAACGTGTTCGATACAGTCTGCCGCCATTTATATTTTTCAAATATACCGATAAACACTGCATATTTTTGAACCGATTAAACGTTATACATTACATAAAGACACTACAATGTTATCCAGTTAGGTAGAATATTTACTTTTCTTGCCTTTGATGAAATTTATTTGTTATATATTTATTTTTTGACAGCTTCTTTGTATCTGTGTTTAGTAATACAAACCCTTTTCATTTAATCTAACGTTTAGTCGGCTCGAAAAACAGTGTTTATTGGTGTATTTGAAAGATACAAATAGTGGCGGACACTGTTGATTACGTTAAGTTTGAGAAAGTGAGTTAAACTAAAAAAACTATACAAAATACTCTCACAAACCCACCGATTATGTCAGCCTATGTCATGGTAACATATATTCGGTGGGGTTTTGACACTGTATTTTATAGTTTTTAGTTTTCAATTTACTTTCCCAAACTTAACGTATTCAACAGAGTCTGCAACCATTTCTGTTTTTCGATCCGATTAAACATTTTACATTACATAAAAACACTACATAATTATCCAGTTAGGTAGAAACATAACTTACCTTACCTTTGCTTTCATTTATTTGTTTTTGGACAACTTTTTCGAATCTGTGTATAATAACCCCCCCCCCATCACTCAAATATAAATTACTAACTCACATTTTTGTATACAGAAAAAAACATTTAGCGTTTCAGCATTTTTGCTGCGTTCAGCTTTATCCACTGATTGTTGATCGAGCCCAAGCCATGATTGACAGTAATCCCGAGGGTCAGGATCCCATTCTGCAAGAGTACCATTTTTTTTTTCATTTTCGCCTTTTTTTATTTTACTTTTTGGAATGGATTGCTAAGAATATAAGAAACCTGCATTTTCTCTTTTTATTAGAATTTTCAATTACACCAAATTGAGCCACATCAACGCGTTGCAGGGTACAGCTAGTATATATATATATATATATATATATATATATATATATATATATATATATATATATATATATACATTATACAGTTAACACTTTGAGACCTTAATAAATCAAGCACTAGTTCACCACCTCGCTAAAGCAAATCTTTCTGACAAACAGTATAGAGTCAGGCAATGTCGTTCTACTGCAGATATTTTAAGTCATCTCTGAATGCATTTACCACGTACTGGATAAGGCGGGCGAATCCTTTTACAAAGCCAGGTATAAGGGCTGCTAATGAAAATCAAATCGTACGGTATAACTTGACGTATCCTAAATATAATTAGATTCTTCTTAGACAATAGAAGCATACATGTTGTCATTGATGGACGTACATCCAAGTAGCATAACGTAAATGCGGGAGTGTCTCAGTGGTCGATCCTTGTATCATTATTATTCCTGATATTCATAAACGACCTCCCTGATAATAATGGAATGTGGCCGCAAATGGATGGTAACATTTTATGCTAGTAAAACTAAGCTGCTGTCCTTCAGCAATTACAAGACGCATCTCCAACCTCTGTATCCATGAGAAATACCACTCTACCTGAAAAAGCTACCATTCAAACTCCTCGGCCTAACATTTGCGGGCAATATGAAATCGAACCAATACACAGAGGACATTGCAAAGGCTGCTGCAAACGAGGTGGGTTCCCTCTATCGAGCTAGAAGATTACTTACACCTGAGAGTATCCTGTACCTTTACAAGGCCACCATTCGCCCCTGCATGGAGTATTGTTGCCACATCTGGATTGGTGCATCTACCACTAGTCTCTCCCTCTTAGATAAAGTCCAAAAAATAGTTGTCAATCTAATCGGTCCCACTTTATCAACTAACCTCCAACCCCTGTCTAATCGCCGCAATGTTGCATCACTGTGCCCGTTTTACAAATATTTTAATGGAATGAACTCGTTTCACTTGCACCTTCTCGACGTACATATCCCCGAAAAACCTGTTTAGCAATAAGATCTCACCACTTCGCTGTTGTTGCCCGTAAATGCCAGAAAGCTTTCTATTCTAATAATTTCTTCCCTCGAACAACTAAACTTTGGAATTCCCTTCCTCCTGCCTGCTTCCCTGGCTGTACTGATATGTAAAAGTTTAAATGTTACATAAACAAATACCTTGTTAATCTTTCCTAAATATGACCCCAAATAATAACCCCATTACTTCCAAGTGCCGATATGCTTTGTAAGGGGTGAACATGAGTATATATATATATATATATATATATATATATATATATATATATATATATATATATATATATATATGTGTGTGTGTGTGTGTGTATGTATATATATATATATATATATATATATGTATAAATATATATATATGTGTGTGTGTATGTTAATTGTTTTTGTTTTCGCGACACCTTGTGAATGAATTCAATTATTTACGAAAGTGCATTTTTACCCAAATGCAGTTGGGAATAATTACCCCATTAACCAACCCGGTACCCCCACATGGGGAGCGGCACACATACCACCCTTTAAATATAATTATCCACCGTCTGAATTCAGCCGCTCTGGTGGGTCGTGGACGACGAAACACGTGACGGTGGATAATTTTTATTTTAAGGGTGGTTTATATATATATATATATATATATATATATATATGTGTGTGTGGGGGGGGGGGGTGTGTTTTCTCCCAACCTCTGGTCTGGATGAAAGGGAGACTTAAACTTGCTGCTATAGTTCCATATGATCTGAAATAATACCAAAGGGAGCCTTGACCGAAAATATTTTTCATGTATTATATTTCCCTATTTTCGACAAGGTGTGGATCCGAGAGAGGTTTGAACTGTAATGAATACGATTCAAGCGTAACGATTATGTTACAAATGTTTCGCTCAGTCTAATGTGTTGCGGATAATAAATGCGGTTCCTTACACAAGTAAACAACAAGAGATGCGCATCAACTAAAGAGGACGACCAGTTTCAAATTGATTTGCAAATATTGATGAGATTGTCTACAACCTGTTGGAGTATTTTTTTTCTAATTAAAATTTTTCACGTTAATCAACCGGTTCCAATAGTACATCTTGAAACTGGATTCGCGGTCATTTACATATTTCGGTCGATATAAACGCGTTCAAAATCATAACAACTAGATTGTTAATAAATTCCAAATTGTCATCATCAGATTTTTATAAAGGTATCGTATTTATTTATGGAGAACGATAATCAGAAAAGGTGGATCTCTAAGATGAAAACCTTACCAACCTATAAATGTTGAAGATTATTTTCGAACAGGAAGTTCGGTAGGTTAAACATCTTGAAAGAGTAGTTAACAAAAAATAAAGTATTATCAATCAGTTAACATGATTGGTTGGTTGGTTGGTTGGTTGGTTGTTTTTGTATTACGGCATATCAACCCTTTTCGGGTTATTTAATGTCGAATCCAAAGATTTTGAAGAAAAATTATTTTAATAGAATATATTTGTTGTTTTCACGTCGGTTTCTATTCAACCAATAGTTGGGACCCTAACAGGTACCACAACTCCGGGTCAGAGTGGACCTGGGAGCAATGGTAATCAAAGGGTTGCTCCACACTACCCAAAGCCCACAAGCTGGGTGCTCACCACTGGATATAGTTTAAGGTCATATCCATGACCCTCATTGAGGGACTTTTACCCTCTGCAGGGGGGCAGTCGGCGTATTCTAATGCTCCACCGACAGGGTCACCAGTTAACATGAAGTAAAGTATTAATAATTACTTAGCATAAAGTAAAGTATTAATAAGTAAACCGGATACAACTTATTTGATAGGCTTGGTTCTGTTGTTGACATTATTTCACGAGGGGCAAGGTGGATGCTGCTACACCAGTTAACAAAACAGTTTTATTAAACATTTTGGACTCCAACTTAGCACTTCCAGGGTGTAAATTAGTGTCGTTTTCCAATGGTAGATTACGACTGCTTTTCATGTGGATACATCTTTTCTACATCACATATGTCGAGGACAAATTTCGAGACTAAAACTCTATCATTAATCATTTCCGCATACGTGGAAATCTCGATAAAGTGAACAATTATAGTTTGAGTTGAAGGTCAGGATTAGAGACAGCAATTTTAATCATATTTGTATTTTACTTACTTGACTTGCTTTAGATTAAAGATAAAAAGGTGGCCAGATTTCCAATTAAATACCGCTGCAACAAGTCAAATAAA
This sequence comes from Euprymna scolopes, assembly GCF_053919585.1. Taxonomy (NCBI): domain Eukaryota; kingdom Metazoa; phylum Mollusca; class Cephalopoda; order Sepiida; family Sepiolidae; genus Euprymna; species Euprymna scolopes. The sequence goes on along the minus strand of NC_136501.1, from coordinate 93,694,733 downwards.
AATATATATCAATAAAGAGCACAAACTATTTATAGTCTATACACACACACACACATATATATATATATATAGATAGATAGATAGATAGATAGATAGATATAAGAACGATATTTCAGGCGGTAAATTATAATTTACAATAAGTTATTGTTCGTTCGACAGGACACTCATATATATATATATATATATATATATATATATATATATATGCACACACACACATATATATATATATATATATATATATATATATATATATATATATATATATATATATATACACTAGAAGTTCCGCTCGGCTTTGCCCAGGCCCTATGTACTGTTCATAAGGTTATGTATATATTAAAAAGTGTGAATATGTAAAGTAATGTATTTATCTATAGTAGTCTTTCTTAACTACCAGAGAGAAAAGACAGACATACATTTTCACGTTTATATATATATATATATATATATATATATAGAGAGAGAGAGAGAGAGATAGATAGATAGATAGATAGATAGATAGATAGATAGATAGATTGGATCCAATATATAGTAATGGTTTAAAAAGTATAAAAAAAGACCGAGAATCGAAAGCAAAACGTTCAGCTCACGATATATTTTGCCTCTGACGTCAATGACTGGGCTATGAAAACCTGTTTACTGTAAGGCTAAAAATTAAAGCATGGACCAATATCTATTATGTTATGCATTCGTAATGCCGGTGTTCGACCTTAATCTGCAAATTTCATTTTTTTTTAATTTTCACACTTTTGCACGGATTTTTCCGGGCTAGAACCCAAATATAAAGTTTTGCATGGATTCAAATGCCTTATGTATGAAGTTTCATGTCTGTACACCAAAAGCTCTACGATGAATTTGGTATGAAAAATTTGTTAAACAAAAATATATACGTATACATTAATATATACGGAAACAATTTTCTGTTTACTATAAACTTTTTATGCAAATGTTACGCAAGTATAAATCATTTAGAATATCTGCATGAATATAATTACACGTAATAGTTAACTAAAGATGATTATGCCATTAGAAAACCGAAGCAACTAATAGGGAATTAATTAAAATGAATGTTCTAACGAATATGCAAATTAGGTTGATCTTTTGCTAGTGAATGCAATTCCACAACCCGTATATGAGAAAATTGTATTTTCTTTTAAAATAAATAGAAAAGGGGTTTTTAATATGAATATCAATACACAGAAAAGAAAAAATGAATTAATAGGAGTATAGATGAAAGTGAAAGTGTCTGTCTGTCTGTCTGTGTACATTTTCCTACACAATTTTCAGTCTAAAAACTCAAAATCTGATATACAGGGTTGTGAGATTTGGGAAAATCTTTGTAATCCTTTTTCGGACAGAAATTTGGCTGTTAAAGGGTCAAAGTTCAACGATTTGACTTTGGAGAACTCTACCAAACTCCTCCGCAATTTGGGCTCTAAACAATTGAAATTTTAGATATAGGTTCCTTGGACATGGATCTAACTTTATAATTTTATTTTAGCCCAAAACAATAAATGTTAAGGAGTCATAATAGGGGTCAAATAAAAAAAAATAGACCGCTGCGGTCTCTAACAAATTACTAAAGACAATTTCTGGTCTAAACATTTGAAAATTTACATAAAGGGTAATCAGAGATGGGGCAAGCTTTTTAATCGGTTTTGGTCGAGAATTTGAGCTACAAATATATAAATCTATGTATGTACGTTTGCATGTCTGCCTTAAACTTTTGAAAAAGGCGACGGATTTTCACAAGAGCAGTATCGTTTTGAAGCTTCACCCTTCAGACAACAAATACCGAAAACCTGGCTAAAAACATTAATTTTTTCATCCTCAACTGGTCACTTTTCTACAGGGAGGGGTTGCTTTTTTTCGCCGATATTTTCGAAAGTCATCCCCTCTTTTCGATTGTTTAGGCTTAATTTAAACCTACGTCACTTCCGGTTTGGTGGTAGTCGTAACAGCATAGACGTCACGTTTTTTCCACTTTTTTTTTTTTTACTGAACACACACCTCCAAACACCCGCGCAACGCCGGGCACTCAAAAATTCATAGAAATATAGCCAGACGTATTTTAAACAGACGCATCTCAAATAGACGTCTCTCAAAGAAGGAGAGATACAGACTTCGTTTGGCTATGTAAAAAAAATAATCTCCTATCAATAAATAACCTGAAAATAATAACGGTCTTTCTCTTTTTGAATTTCGAAATAAGAAGATAAAAAAAAAACTGCGAGAAAATTACCTCATAAATTTGCGAACCATTTTATACCTATTCGTGTTTCGTTGTGCTGGAGTTCATTAAAGGCAAAATAGTGTCAAATATTGATTGTTGTTTAAATAGATTTATTAATGTTTACTCTACTATTCTTAAGTTTTAAATATATAAGTTTGAATCATAATTTGGATTTTTCATTGATGCTCCATAATTTTTACTGTGGTTGTATATATCATTAAATCACATTTATTCAAAAAGAAAAATACGTATCTTTCATTCAAAAATATTCCAAAACAGCTTCTCGTGAGACGGTGAAATACACTATTTATACATATATCAACATATTACTAATCCCTTAATGAAAATGTAAATAAAATAAAAGCTAATAAAGATCATTAAACGTTTTGTAACCGTCTACATATCACCATTGAAATCAGTCTCAAATATCGAACCATTACACATCGTTGTGATGACTCCATTCAGTCTGGAAAGACAATGAATAATTCATGTAAATATAACTGGGCTTAAAATTGTGAAGACATAGGTGTGCAATCACCGACCCCACCTCTTCTGAATCGGCACTGCTTGAGTCTAGTTGCAAGGAGAAACTCAGTACGACTGAAAAAATGCAGGGATAAGCAGAGAGCACATACATCACATGGAATTCCTAAATGGTCACGGATTTAGTACTGACGATGGTCACCGTTGCATATCTTCGGTGATCTAACGGGAAACGGTGGTCAACTTGATTATGGAGTAATTAGAATCGTTATAGGAAGTTGGTTGGTTGGTTGTTTTTGTTTTACGGCATATTAACCCTTTTCGGGTTATTTAATGCCGAATCCAAAGATTTTGAAGAAATTTTTTTAATAGAATATATTTGTTGTTTTCACGTAAGTTTCTATTTAACCAATAGTTGGGACCCTAACAGGTATCACCACTCCAGGTCATAGTGGACATGGGAGCAATGGTAATTAAAGGGTGGCTCCACACTCCCCAAAGCCCACAAGCTGGGGGCTCACCACTGGATATAGTTTAAGGTCATATCCAGGACCCCCATTGAGAGACTTTTACCCTCTGCAGGGGGGCAGTCGGCGTATTCTAATACCCCACCGACAGGGCCCGTTATAGAAAGAGTTATAGAAAAAGTGAAAACGTGGGAGTGTCAGAGCTTATCGGATAACCTTGCTCTGGTAAAAATCCAACATCATGCGTCGTTCTCCAGTCATCTCTCTTGTGTGTAATGCAATTAGGTGTCAAACTTGTAAGGGCAAATCAATAAAGTAAGAGTGACACCGATGTTTTTGCAGCTTTCTTCTACCGGTTTTAGGCCCAAACTTTCCTAATTTAACATGCAACGTCTGATCTCGTTGTCAGGCGTAAAATTCTGCAGGATTGCAGGTCAATCAATATCCGGGATCAACGAGGGCGGTTTCATGTAAACACGCTTATTATGAGGCATGACCTTCTTTAACCATAGGAGAAGTTGATCTCGTTAAAAATAAATATACTTATATAAATGTGCTACCTCTTTCTCTCTCTCTCTCTCTCTCTCTCTCTCTCTCTCTTTATATATATATATATATATATATATATATATATATATATATATATATATAATTATTTGGCTAACATCCGGGCGTTTACCAGCTTATAATTCGGCCATTGGTAAACATTTATTACAGTGCCAAATTTGCACAGACGCTACACTGATGAAACTTTATCAGTTTTACATAGAGCGCGCTGGAGAATTCACTTAAAGATTCTCGAAGCTGTATCCATTAATTTGCGCCAACCATTTCTGTGTAAGCAAAGAGAGTATACCCATCATTTGGAACTTAAGGGTATTTGTTGAGATTGTTTATTTTAATTTTTCTCTTGGTCCCTATACATTTTCTTTTTTTTTCTTTTTTTACCCCCGTATTAATTATTTTTTTTTTTTTTACCCACGTTTTTAAACGAACATTTCCCTCTCGTTGCCAACGTTAATCTTTAAAAGAGTTGGCTTAAAGACGTCTCGATAGGTTTTTTTCTGTCCCACCCCCTTATTTATCCCTTTTATCTAATTTATGGTTAGGAGAAATATACTTTAGAAGTATATTTTGGTCTTTGTTTTCAAAATTTTAATGGCTTATGTTTAAACTATAGAAAAAAACTAAACCCTCAGGAATTAATTATGGCACTACGTTCGGTGTTATTTAAACGTGTTATGAAATGATGTATCCATATAAATCTTAATATATATATATATGTGTGTGTGTGTGTGTGTGTGTGTGTGTGTGTGTGTGTGTGTGTAGTCTCTATTCAGCTAGCACACACACATAACACACACACACACATATAAATATAGTCTCTATTCAGGTAGTACATTTATATATGTTTATTTATTTCAAAATATATATTCGCCGTAATTTAGAGCAAATATACGAAAATGACGCCAATATGAATTTCTTCAACACAGATGGTGGACATGTTAAAAACACGAGGAGGCAATCACTATTGATGTAGTTTGACGGAATAAAAATGTGTCAAGATACGAACAAACTTTGTATTTTTTCCAAACATATCTGATTAGATGTAATTACTAACATTTTTTAATAATATAAAATTTACAATTGTCTGTTATATGTCGAAACAATTGTAGTATCCGAAAAATTCCAAATATAGAGTTATTCATTCTTGTTGTTTTTTGTTTTTTCCAGTATATGTATATATATATATGTATATATATATATATATATATATATATATATATATATATATATATATATATATATGCATATATATCTACTTAATTTACTCTCATAAAATTAGTATACGAAAGTATAAATTTATGCGTAAACTTTAAGTATTTACTTCAAAAGTGCTCAATACGTAGGTAGAGCTAGTTAGTAAGTTATAAAATATATATGGCGATTAAGCTACACTGAATATTCCGCGTTTCATCCACTCTAGGACTCTATGCGCGAATTTTGTGGCTGTTTGTCGTTTTTATATACGCATCTTCTATTGAGATTTTAATTAGCCAATCAGATTTCTAGTATACACCGCTCCCTTCTTATCAGCCAATGAGCATGCACTTATCGGACAAAAGCCTATTTGACCTCTGGTTGACCTGTTCCTTTGTGTGTGCTCTATTTAGCCTGGATATCTCTTATTTCTTGATCTGTTTTAAATCTACGTTAGGGTATTTTTTTTTTTAGTTTACATATAAATATATATGATATATATTTATGTATATATATATATATATATAAAAGACACACACACACACACACACACGCGCACACACACACACACATATATATATATATATATATATATATATATATATATATATATATATATATATATATATATATATTAGTGATGGTATTGTTTGAAAAAAAAAATCGGATTCAGTAGTAAATTTCGATTTGGATTTTTTTTAAATTTCTAAATATTAGATTAGAAGTTGTGTATTTTTTTCATCGAATTACTGTAAAACCCTCGTGTAATGTTTACATATATATATATATATATATATATATATATATATATATATATATATATATATATTCGGCAAAATTTAAAAGTGCACTTAGTGAGGGGGCGTATATGACCCGACTTTATATTTTCTTTATATATGACCCGACTTTATATTTTCTTTATGTATGACCCGACTTTTAAGTATATGACCCGACTAGATATTTCTAAGTATTTCCTTTATATTTTCTTTATATTTAATATAAAATAGCGATTAAAGTAAACGTGTATTTCTCCTTTAAAACAAATCCAACTTTGTATTTGTTGTTGCTTGACTAAATACTATTTGATGTTTTTCATAAGCAAGAAACCCGCCAGAACACTGATGTTAAGCAACCTTGAACCTGGCCAGTACCCGATGGGTTATCATTTGGGAAGTCTTGGCGCTGTAAGTACCTCGCCGAGTCGTAGAAATTTCCAGGTTGATATCCGGACGCGCATTAATTCACTGGGAGAGATGCACCCACAGTCTTTTTTAAGACATGCATCTACGAGAGAGAAACTCTGATGTAAAAACCTGCGGTCTAATGTTTACTCTATCCTGCGGCAGTTATCTGTAATGACAGATGTAAGCAGTAATACCAAAAAATGTGGTTGGTTCTACACAAAGCCTTCACCACTATAAACAAATCATCTGTATGGATTTCCGAGCAACTTAGTTGTTGTAACGCAACCTTATACGTCGAAATCGACGAGAGAGTCTATCTCTCTATCTCTCTCTTTCTTTCTCTCTCTCTCTCTCTCTCTCTCTCTCTATATATATATATATATATATATATATATATATATATATATATATGCATATATACATAGGCATAACTACTTATCAGTAGACCACTCGAGGATAAAGGTTAAGTGTGTATAGTTGTCAATTTGACAATATAGTAATCGTTAGTAATGGAAATTCGGTAAATTTTTTAACTTAAGTCGAACGGCTCATCAAGAACTTGTTGACGTTGGATTTGAAGACAGCCATATTGTAGTCAACTGGAAAGCAGGAAAACGGAAGCCAATTCCACGGGCGTGCAGTTCTAAGAAAGAAGCTTTGTTTGTTTTTACGTTTAGGTTTATGCACAGATAAAGAGTGGGAGGGATTATTAATACAGTTTTCAGCTAGACGAATGTTTCTTGTGAAAGTTTAGCGAGGGGGGACCATAGATTGAAGCTCAGTCGAACACTTTCCATGAAAATAACGATATAGCAGAGACAAACTAGCAACATCTCTTCCCAGGTGAAGGTCGAATGACAGCATTACGAATATGCATGCGTTTTTTAATAGTTATTTGTTCATGTTTTAATTTTTAGCCTGGCAACAAACAGGTCTCCATAGTTCAGGCATCAACGTAAAAGAAAAATGTAAATCGTAAGCTAGACGTTTTTGTTCTGATTCTCTGACGTGGCGCTCGAGTAATTTTTTAACTTTTTAAATCATTGCTATATATGTGGTCCCATATGATATAATAATAAATACGAAATCTGCATTAATCAAAATATCATATTAAAACGTATTTTATTTCAATCCATCTAATAGCACACGTTTACCAAATATTACTAAGCGATCACTGCTTGAACCAGAGTCAAAAATATGAGATCCTGAAATTGTTCTGGGAAGGAAAATGACATATCTGTTGGAAGATTTGCACCCAAGTAACGTAGCCACTGACGCTTTTTACACCGTTTAATCGTTTGTGCCCTCGATAGTGCCATTAGCACATCTGCTTCAGGTTTGGTGGCAATTGAGACAATGACAGCACTTGGAGTAGCCGATATGTCATCCATTTTGTCTTTCATTTCAACACCGGCTTGGCACGCCAAAATAGATTTTTGTTACCGGATTTGTTATGTTCATAATCACACTTGCTGACAATCTCATCATTTTTGGTGGTTAACCTTGCTGTACATATGACACTCTGGCAAAGCTTGCAATGCCACTGAATATTCACAACTTCATATTTTCGATGTTTAACAAATCTATATCGTTTATGAATTACCGAGGGTTTTCCATTTTGACGTAAGTCCAAAAGTAACTTTGTTTCCACTCAGTTTAGACTGGTTACTTCTTCGGTTTAATAAATGCTAATAAAAATCACGCTGCTTGTAGATACAGAATTTTAAAATGGCGTCAAGCACCAGCAACAACAGTCACGCTCCTGTTTAAGACAATTAAGTAAAATGATTAAATGCACACGTGCTAACATGTCCGCGTGATTATTTGTGTGTGATAGGCATGTCCAAACTTACTAAAAAGCAGTTATAAAAGTTATTTTAAATAGAATACAAAGGCCGGTTAATGAATGTTTCTTTTTCTTTTATTTTATCAACATTATAGAAAAAGTTTCTTTTATAAAGTCTTGCTCCTGCGATGTTTAAAAATAAAATAGATATTGAAAACGTTTCTTTTATAATATTATGTATTGTTATTTTTTTAAAAGTTCGGTATTGTCTTTTAATATTAAGTAAAAAAAATCATTGACACTATTTGCTGGAATTTGGTAACATTTTTAAATGAAAAATAAATATTACGTTTATTGTTCATTTGTTAAAATTTATTTTTTTAATTGCTGATATTTACTTTAAGCGAACAGATATGCTCTCCTCTAACACTTGCCTGATTGGCGGGAGAACAGTCTTACCGTATAGATTTTAATCTCTCGTAAAAATACCGCTAAAATTGTCAGAGGGGCTAAACATTTAACGTAATAAAAACATCATCACATAAATAACATGTTTACATAAATAATTTTTATCCTTGGGAGGTGATAATTGTATCGGTGTCTAGTGGTTAAGTGTCAACGTGATGAAAAACATGATTAAATTCTAGTGATTATATGTCCGTGATTAACAGTGGGATAATTAAAGGTCAGGCGATGAAATATTGTCCACTGTGGATTTTATGTCTGGCATTACTGGTTGTGCTCTAATAATACTTCTCAAATGCACTCATGGCGTTAGGCTATATAAGGCGTTAATATTGGTCTGTTCCTACTTTTATAAGATCATCGATACTTATCGAAGACATTCCGATAGGAAACGCTAAGAACACTGCCAAGCACATTCATTGGTGTGAAATTTCCAAAGTATCAGCCCTGACGTTTAGGCATCAATGCTGTGAGTTTTTTTCCTCGTTATTAATATAATGTTGCTTTTAAATGTTTGTTTTTGTGTATTCCTTGAAATTTTCAACTGCAATCGATATGAGAACGTTACTACATTATATTTATCGACAATAATCGAGATCATTCCATTCCTCTTCGCAGTAGGCGATTATTCATGTTTCTGCAATCACGTCACCGCGAATCCATTACTTGTAGTATTCAGGGTATGCTTATTAATCTCGTTTGGTCGCACGGTTTATTTTAGTTCTGTTGTAAACAATTATAGATGCAACAATAGTTTTTGCAGTTGAAAAATAATTTAACAAAGTTATGTGTAAGACTTGAACTAAATTAGTCTCTGAGGAATCTTGTTTCAATAATACCATGAAAAATCTATGGAATGTCTGCGAGATATTCTTTCGTAAAAAGTGGATAAACTATATGTCTCTACGCTTCCCGTTGTTGTTTTAAAATCTTATTTTGGGAACTAAGCACACGAGACTCGATATTTGGTTTCAATAATTTTTCTCAATTGTAATCTCATTTATTTTATCATGGCAATATTGCATGATTTCAACACATATAATATTTATGTGTGTACATGTATATATGTATATGTATGTATGTATGTATGTATGTATGTATGTATGTATGTGTGTATGTATGTATGTATGTGTGTATATTTGTGTGTGTATATGTGTATTGGGGTAGAAAGGGCTCCCGTAAGCCGTGGTGAAGGCAACCTTTCTAGGAGAAGCAAATCTCTGATTTTAAAAAAACATAAAGCGGAAGACCAGTACCCGCATTAAGCTGGTCTGCAGTTTAATTTGTTGCTGGCTATCTTGCTCTTGCTTGTTGCTGGATCTCAACATTTTAAACCGAGAGAGACTTAGCTGTCGTACAAAGCTAAGACTCTGTAACATCATCTTTGTATAGATACTCCCTCAGGCATTTGGGCTCATGGACTTTAAGTGTCTGAGGGAGTGGCACTCGTCTGACAAGACGTTGCAATCATCACCATCATGTGTGTGTGTATGTATGCATGTGTGCATGCGCGTATGTATGTATGTGTGTATGTATGTATGTGTGTATGTATGTATATATGTGTGTGTGTATATGTGTATGCCTGTATGTATGTGTGTGTGTATGTATGTATGCATATATATTGTGTCAGGTCATGTCATATGCTACTGGTACCATTAACCCAGTACTACCTGCCTCATGGTCGGGTCACCGGCGACTAAACTGGCCCCCTTAACCAGACTTGTTTAGTGAGGAGAGCGGCTAGTCTCCCTGAAGGATTAAAAACAAGACCTTTCAAAGGGCGAATGAACCCCTTTTCTGAGTCAACGGCCAACTAGCACCGTGTATATTTATGTGCATGTATATATGTGTTGGGATGGAGAGGGCTCCCGTACGCCGTGGTGAAGGCAACCTTTCTATGAAAGCAAATCTCTGCTTTAAAAAAAGCATAAAGCGGGAGACCAGGACCTGAATTAAGCTGGTCTGCAGTTTAATTTGTTGCTGGCTATCTTGCTCTTGCTTGTTGCTGGATCTCAACATTTTGAACCGAGAGAGAGATTAATGTGTCGTACAAAGCTAAGACTCTGTAACATAATCTTTGTATAAATACTCCCTGAGACATTTGGGGTCATGCACTTAAAGTGTCCGAGGGAGTGGCACACGTCTGGCAAGACGTTGCAATTATCATTATTATGTATATATATATATATATATATATATATATATATATATATATATATATGAATATATCCACAAATATATATATATATATATATATGAATATATCCACAAATATATATATATATAAATATATATGAATATATCCACAAATATATATATACTACAATTTATACATGCTATATATAAATTATATGTAGAAAGTTATGAAAATAAATATGGCAAAAAATTTATTGCCATATATATTTTCATAACTTTCTACCGATATATCGAGCTCTACGTATGTATGGAGCACTATTGAAGTAAATACTATAAATTTACGCTAAAGGTATGTCTTGGTATATTAATCTCAGTGATTAAATGAAATAGTTATAATGTATGTATATACATATATATATATACATATATATATATATATATATATATATATATATATATATATATATATACGAGAGGCGTGCAATGAGTAATGTCCCTTACCCACTTCCAGTTGTCTGATCTAGCTGAATTTTTGCATGTGCAATGATTTATATCTCTTCGGGTTAGGTGGCAAATTACAGCTCTGAACTAATTGTGGTTTCTGTTTTACAGGTGTTTGAACTGAGTCAGGTGTGAAATGGAGCCTGTTGAATGTCGAGGAGTGATCCGGTTTTTGTATTTGAACGGGCGCACACTACAGAAGATTTTTGATGAAATGAATGAAACTTATGGTGATAATGCCCCATCACATGACCTTGTAAAACGCTGGCATCGTGAATTTAAACATTGCCGGAAGTCTGTGGACTTGGACTCACCACCTCTAAAGAAGGCAAGGGTGCAGTCCTCCGCCAGAGTAGTCATGGCAGATTTCTTTGCAAAGGGTACCACGATTACAGGAGCCTATTATGCTTCACTTTTGAGGAAATTAAGGCAAGCCATCAAAATCAAGAGGCGGGGCAAGATCATCAAAGGTACCCTCCTCCCGCAGGACAACAAACCGGTCCACAACTCGCATGTCGCCAGATAAGACGCACGGATGTGGTTATGAAATCCTGCCCCATACTCCCTATTCTCCTGACCTTGCAACGTCTGACTTCCACCTCTTCCCAGCCATTAAGTTGTTTTTGAAAGGTAAGCTTTTCCCTAGATGATGCCGCCTTGATTTGTGAAGTCACGTCGTTGGAGTACCAACCTGGGGTGTTCTACAAAAACGGTCTCCAGAGCTGCATAAAACGATGGGAGGAATGCATAACTCTGGGTGGTTCCTATGTAGAGAAAGACTAATATCTACCAAGTTTCGTTGCTCTACTCCTATGGGAAGTGGGTCAGGGGCATTACTTATTGCACGCCCCTCGTGTGCGTGTGCATTATATATATGCATGTATGTATGTGTGTACTATATGATATGGATAAAAAATGAAAAAAAAAAGAAATGAATAAGAGTAAAATAAAAAGACGATGATAAAGAAATAAGAACAGAGAAACGAGAGAAGAAAAAAGTGTTAGTGTAATTACAAGGTCATAAGAAATAGGAGGGGGGGACACATTTTAATTCATCTACGAAAATTGTTTTTTTTTCTATTGTTATTCTTTTAAGATTTGCAGTCTTTTTATCTAGTCTATTTTACTTTAACATTGAAAACTCTTGTGATTATGTCGAAAGAAGCGGAGGACTCATATAGTGCCTAGAAATTCCAAATGACCAACTATCTTGCACTGGCCAAGCTCAGCGTTGTTTAACCGGTGATTTGAGGAAACCCGGTGTGTCAACGTTATTATGCTAATAAGTCCATACTAACATACGGGCATTGAAACGCGACGTTATGCACTACGCTAATAACTCTAATAATATTTCGTAAAATGGTCCAACGATGATGCGATACGACAAAGCAAACATTTCCCACCGGGAAAACCGAACGATGTTCAAGTTGCGCAGTGGTCAGAACACTACAGAATCGCGTTATTATGCTTGTAGATGAATCAATTAAATGTACTTGGAAAGAAAACTCAGATAAGAACCAATAAAAATAAAACGAAACTAAAGACATTTTTTTGTGCGAGTAGGAATTCATATTATTTTAATTTTCTCAATAAACACACTCTTATACGATTACAGACGAGAGGACATAGTATCAAACGAAATGCAATCAACATAGCAAAACGAAAAGAAAACATAAACAAAAACCTTCGATTTCTATTTCATATCCTGTTGTATATATTTCTTTTTCTTTTCATTTTCAGACACACACACACACACACACACATATATATATATATATATATATATAAATATATACATATATGTGTGTATATGTATGCATACATATACATATATGCATATATAAGCATATATTAATATTTTGTCATATCTCTAAAATCAGAATATTTATTTACTTCACACACATGGTATTTTATTTTTATTTTTATGTAGTATCTTACACGTCTTTCGTTAAATAGGCGAAGTCCACCAAACAATCCATAACGGACGGATGTGTTTCCTCGGCAAAAGTTTCAGATTTTGTATTATAATATATATATATATATATATATATATATATATATATATATATATATATATATATATATATATATATATATATACACATGCTTGTTTGTTTTTGTTAACGATACGCTTTTGAATGAATTCAATTATTTATACGAAAGTGCATTTTTACCTAAATGTGAGTTGGGAATAATTTTCACTTTGACCAATTTGGTACCTCCAAAATAGGGAAGCGGCATCTATATTATTTTTAAAATATAATAATTCACTGACACGTGTTTCGTCGTCTACGACTTATCAGAGTGGATGAATCTAGTAAGATTCAAAATTGGGGCCCCATAGTAAGAAGCCTATACCACGCGGGCTAAGGGAAAATTATATATATATATATATATATATATATATATATATATATATATATATATATATATATAACTACTTCATTTAATCACATAAAATTAATATACGAAAGTATAAATGTATGCGTAAACTTTTAGTATTTGCTTCAAAAGTGCTCAATACGTAGGTAGAGCTAGTTAGTAAGTTATGAAATATATATGGCGATTAAGCTACACCGAATAGTCTGCGTTTCATCCACTCTAGGACTCTTCAGGCTTATGCGAGAAGTTTGTGGTTGTCTGTCGTTTTTATATACGCACTTTCTATTGAGATTTTAGTCAGCCAATCAGCTTTCTCGTATCCACCGCGCCTTTTCTATCAGCCAATGAACATGCACTTATCGGACAAAGTCCTATTTTCCCTCTGGTTGGCCTGTACCTTTGTGTGTGCTCTATTTAGCCTGGATATCTATTTTTATTGACCTGTTTTAAATCTAGTTAAGGTTTTTTATGTTAGTTTATATATAAATATATATATGTACATGACATGCATATATGCATATATATATACATATGTATATACATACATATATGTGTGATCGTTTATGTATATTCATGTTTATTTAATTTATTTATTTTTTATTTTCTATTGTTTTTGTTAGTTTGAAAACTATTTTGTATCGCTATCCTAGAGTAAATTTTATCTTGTGAACACAGTTGTTCGCTATTTCTCTTCTACAGTTTAATAGATGTTGGGGTTCTTTAAAGTACAGGATAGCAATTTTTTCATGAAGCATACTCTACATGGTTCGTCTAGGTTTCTATACCTGGTAGCTTGTCTTATTATTTTCCATTCGACTATCGGCGAATGTCCGCTTCCCTTGAGTTCCCATTATTTATTTGCTAGCGTTGTTTTCATACGGTGTTTTTATTGTTGAATGTATTTTTGTGGTCATAATATCGAGTTTTGAAATCTAAGGAAGTAATACCTACGTAATATTCCTTGTTATTCGGGTTTTCTTCGGTAAATATTGTGGCCTGCTACACTACGCTTTTGGTTAGACATTTATTTTGAAGTGGGCAAAGTGTGCGGTGTCTACAGTTGCATTTATCTTGTTCGTTATTAGTATTTTTATTTCTAGTATGTTCTTGTCCGCGGTTTGTTTATTATTATTATTATTATTATTATTATTATTATTATTATTATTATTATTATTATTATTATTATTATTTCTGCTTGTGTTAGTTTTATTTTTGTCATGGTATATACTTTTTTATTGCTTATTTTGTTGTTGTTTACATTGTTTTTATTTAATATTTTTTTATTATGTGCTTTAATTTTCATTTCTAAGTTTTCGCAGCGCTGTAAGATAACTTTAAGGTATTTTTATTGAAAATTTTGTGTAAGGGGTAGGTTGCTGGAAAGTGTCTTTCAATAAGATCTAGAAATTTCTTGCCAAGTTTTGTTTTTAACATTTGATTGTATGGGGCCGTATACCAAATTATAGTTCTTTTTCTTCTATTTTTAATTTTATTATAGTTATTGATGTTTAGTTGCTTATATTTGATATCTATATTTTTGTATCCACTATTTTTTAGGGCTGTGTCATAGATATTGGTTAACCTGTTACATGCATTTTCATCGCTTGAGTTATTACTGAGTCTACTTACGATCGAGTTAAGAATCTGTTTTATGATTGATGGTGGGCGATTTGCCTGTTTCCCACCTTGGATGTCTTCAAGTCCAACATAAACAAATTCCTGGTAAAGCACCCCCTTAAGCAAGCCGCCTTATCAAATCTCCAATACAAACGATTACTACAATACCATCCGACGGATTACTGTTCACGCAATAACTCTTATCACCGAGTGGCTTACGGGCTTGATAAGTGGTGACCTCCATGTAAAAAACACCCGGCGACGCCCATTTCAGTGTTTATATTCCAAGGAAGCTCCAAGCCACTTTCCCAAATAAGCGTTGCACCAAAAGAAGGTCCTGCTTGTAGTTTGGTTGTCTGCGACCCGTATTATCCATTACAGTGTGTAAATGCGGAGGAGAAGTATTGTCAAGTAATGGATAAAATGCATCAGCAACTTCCACAATATAAAGCATCATTATTCAACAGAATATGTCCAATTTTCCTTCACGACAATTCCCGGACATACGTTTCTAAACCAAACCTGCAGATGTTGAAAAAAAAAATGGCTAAGAACTCTGCCTCATCCGCCATACTTTCCAGACCTCTCACCTGCCGACTACCACTTTTTCAAGCATCTCGACAACTTACTGTGTGCGAAGTGCTTCAAAAATTTAAACGATACTAAAATCGCCTTCAGCAACTTCATCGTAACCAGAACGCAAGTTTTTTACGTGACTGGCATAAATACATTTGATTTGCCTTGGCAAATGTAGGTTGATTCTTGCGGTGCTTATTTTGATCAATAAATTTTTGTTTGAGCCGAGATAAGTTTACATGAATTTGAGCCGAGATAAGTTTACATGAATTTGAGCCGAGATGCGTTCACATGAATGTGAGCCGAGATACGTTCACGTGAATTTAAAAGTTAAAGCCAGCAAGAAATTTGTTGCCAACCTTAAATCTAAAAATAAACAGCACAGCTAAACGCTTTAATTTTAGACTAATTTATACGGATTCAATAACTTTGCTTTGACTTCCATGAAGGAAGTATTTGTTCGTTTTGTCTCATGTGTTAGCGTTTCAGAAATCACTTGCAGGATTAATAATGCTAACATATCAAACATTATATGCATCAATTCTATTTCTGACGCATTTTCTCTATACATCCGAGTATTATTTTCTTATTTGACTCACATTTTGGGTAAATACTGGGCCATGTATGAAACAAATCTATCAATCTGTTTAAATGTATGTATGTATGTTTGCGTTAAACTTTCGACTGATGTGGCGGATTTTCACGGGATCGGTATCATTTTGAAGCCCGATCCTTCGGACGACAAATATCGAAAAATTGACTAAAATATTCATTCCTCCGCCCTTAACTGGGCACTTTTCTACAGGGAGGGGTCGCTGTTTTCGCCGATATATTCGAACATCATCCCCTCTTTTCGATTGACTAGCCTTAATTTACACCTTTGTCACTTCCGGTTTGGCGATAGACGCAACGGCAAAGTCGTCACGTTTTTTTTCACGTACTTTTCTCAACTTCGCGATATGGTTCGAGTCTTCCCGCCTACTACCACTATTTTTTTTGCTCAACACCCACCTCCAAACACTCTGGCAATGCCGGGTACCCAGTATAGTTCCAAATACAGAGCATATTCCAAATTCTTTATATCTAAAATGGCCATTTCGCACTTTGATTTCATTACCAAAAGATTTGAAAAATACCATCTTATCCGAGTTTAAATCGTCCTTTTCTGACATTCATCTAACGTTCTGCTTTCTTACGAGACGGTAGCTCTATTGAATAAAACAGAACATCCGCTGATGTCATGCACGCTTTAATACTTATTTTGTAGACTTGTAGAAAATTTGGGATGCCATTCTCTGTAGGAGTACCTTCAGCAGAACCTATTTTAAATATATTCTGGCAGAAGGAATTTAAAGACACATCCAAAAGTTAGAAATTATCTTTGGCATTAAATAAATTTAAAGAAATGATAAACTTGATACATTTCCAGATAAAATATTTTAATCGCATTTAATAAATTTAACAGAAATCATAAAATCAAAATATACAAAAAAAATAATCGCATTATATGAATTTAAAAGAAAGTAATCTATATACTTATAAATTTAGATTTGTTTTGTAATCGATATTCATATTATATTAAAAACTCATTATAAAGAAAATACAACTTTGTATATATAGGTCGTGGAATTGCATTCACTAGCAAAAGATCTAGCTAATTTACATATTCTTTTAAACATCCATTTTAATTATTTCCTTATGAGTTTTTTTTCAGTTTTCCTATGGGATGATCATCTTTAGTTAACTATCACGTGTAATTATATGCACGCAGATATTCTAAATGATTTATATTTGCGTAATATTTGCGTAAAAAGGTTATAGTAAACACAAAACTCTTTCCATATATATATTTATGTATACGTATACATTTTTGTTTAAAATTTATGCTTACCAAACCTTTCCTAGAGGTTTTGATCTACAGCCATAAAACTTCATATAAAAATTATTTTAACCCATGCGAAAGTTTATATTTGAGATTTAGCCCGGAAAAAATCGGTACAAAAGTGTGAAAATTTTTTTAAATTAAAGTTGCCCTGTATTACGAATATGCGTGCATAACATTGTAGATATTAGTTCTTGTTTTAAGTTTTAGCCTTGCAACAAACATGTCGTAATAGCTCAGTCATTAACGTCAGATTTAGCTGTTTAGGTTTCGATTCTCGATGGTGGCGCACGAATATTTTTTAAAACTTTTTAAATTATTTCAATATATTTGATTCAATATAATCTATATCTATATATTAATAAAAGTTAAATTGCATGTGCGTGTGTCTGTGTGTGTACATTTCCCCACCAAAATACTTTGTCAATTTGCACTCTACAGACTATAGATTTTACAAAAGGGGTATTAAGATTGGGTAAAATTTTTTCCATCGGTTTTCGGCCTGAAATTTAGCTGTCAAGGGGTCAAAGTTAAACGATTTGACCTTTGAAAACTCGATCAAACACTTCCGCCAATTTTTACGTATAAAAACTTGAAAATTTAGATGCAGGTTACTTGGCCATGAATCAAACTTTTCGATTCAATTTTAGTCAAAAACAATACATGTTAAGGGATCAAAATTGGTTATCTGAACATTTGAACTTTTATATGAAAGTAATTCACACATAGGGGAAGCACTTGAATCGGTTTGGGGGCGACAGTTTGACTATCAAGGGATAAAAGCTCTACAGATTTGACCTTTGCGGTCTCTAGCAAACTATTCAGCTAATTTTGGGTCAGAGCATTTGAAATTTTACATAAATTGAATTTAAACATGCAGCAAGCTTTTTAATCAGTTTTTGGGCGAAAATATGATGTCAAGAGGTCAGTGTTGAGTGAGTTGTCCTCTGTAGACTTCACCAAACTCATCCGCCAATTTCGGGTCTAAACACTTGTAAATATAGGTTATCTGAACCTGAGTCAAACTTTTTAATATAATTATATATATATATATATATATATATATATATATATATATATATATATATATATATATATATATATATACAAAGTTATGAACAATACATAGGGCCCGAGAAAGCCGGGCTGAACAGCTAGTATATCTATAAAAGTGAAATTGTCTGTCTATGTGTGTGTTTCTTTGTGTGTACATTTCCCTACCAAACTACTCTGTCAATTTTCAGTCTATAGACTCAAGATCTGACATAAGTAGTATTGAGTGTTGGGAAGATCTTTTTAATCGGTTTTCGGACAGAAATTTTGCTGTTAAGGGATCAAAGTTAAACGATTTGACTATTTGAAAACTCTACATAACTTCTACGCCAATTTTGGGTTAAAACACTTAAAATTTTAGATGTAAGTTATTTGGACATGGATCAAACATTTTCATTTTTTTTTTAACCCAAAACAATAAATGTTACAGGGTCAAAATTAGGGTCAAAGTAAAAAAATTGATCATTGCGGTCTCTATCTAATTACTCAGCCCATTTGTGGCCTAAATATTTGTAATTTTACATAAAGTCAAATCAAAGTTAAAAAAATCTGACCTTTGCGGTCTCTAGCAAACTATCCAGTCGATTTGAGGTCTAAACATTTGAAATTTTACATAAAAAGTATTCAGACATGCAGCAAGATTTTTATCAGTTTTTTGGCTGGCAAGAGCTCAAAGTTGACAGAGTTGTCCTTTGAAAACGTTACCAAAGTCCTCCGCCAATTTTGGGTCTAAACACTTTAATTTTTATATGAGGTTTTCCTGGAAATGAATCAAACTTTTTCATATATGCAGATAAATGTATGAACAGTACATAGAGGCTGAGCAAAGCCAGGCTGAACTGCTAGTATTATAATAAACTAATACTAAATCTGCAGACTAAACGTGTTCTTCATATATTTGCCGTCGATATCATAAAACTAAGGATCTATGAAAAGATTAATGGAAAAAACTTTAGAAAAAAACTCATATAAAATATATATATTTGTGTAACATGTTTAAAAAAATAATTTGATTTGGGGTGACAAACAATATATGTTTGATTAAAAAATATATAATTAAAAGAAAAATCATTAAACATTTTCTGATGAATTTCCAAGAGAAAGAATTGTAAAAAAACAAATCGGATTTTTACCTTTTGTAACTAATAGTAGAGCCAATAATTGAATATCAAACTTTATTTTCCCGTATCAAAATGTTCGACATTGCTTTCTTTTAGGAATATGAAGTACAGTAAGTTTTGGAATAGTTTTATTAATTTATCGTTAATTCCTATGCGAATTAAAACGAAAAACCAATTTGTCAATACTAGCATGGGTGCTCGGCGTTGCCCGGGTGTTTGGAGGTGTGTGTTGAGCAAAAAAAAAAGTGGTAGTAGGAAGGCAGCCTCGAACCCGTACCATGAAGGAGGAAAAGAACGGGGGAAAAACCTGACCGTAACGATAACCGCCAAACCAGAAGTGACTTAGGTTTAAATTAAGGCTAGACAATCGAAAACAGGGGATGACTTTCGAAAATATTGGTAAAAAAGCGACTACTCCCTGTTGAAAAGTGCCAAGTTGAGGGTGAAGAAATTAATGTGTTTAGCCAATTTTTCGGTGTTTGTCGTTTGAAGGGTCGTGCTTCAAAACGATACTGATCTTATGAATATCCGTCGCCTCTATCGAAAGTTTTAGGCAGATATGTGAACATATATACATTTATATATTAGTAGCTCAAATTTTCGACCCAAACCAATTAAAAAGCTTGCCCTATCTCTGAATACCATTTATGAAAAATTCCAAATGTTTAGACCAGAAATTATCTGAGTAATTTGGTAGAGACCGCAGAGGTCATTTTTTTTTTTACCCCTATTATGGGTCCTTAACTAGGTGTATCAGAATTTTTGTAGGAATTTTTGACACCCATAACTCGAAACTGCAAATAAATATCAAAAACTAGTAATTTCTCTTTTAAAAGTAGGTTGTTAATTTTCTTTATAGATCATACTTCCAAAATAAACTATTAAAGTTGTATAAAACTTAATAGAAATATCATTATTTTATTTTAAAAAAAAACAGTAATGAAATTAATTGCATTTTACGAGTTCAGTATTTTTCAATTTTTAAACTTTAAAAATCTATCAAAATGTTTCTATTGATTCTATCTTTACGATATTTTCAGGGTCAATGGGAAATTGTATGCTCTTTCCATTAAACTGAATGTAATATTTTACGCAAACATTTTTTTTTAATCACGCCTCCCTATTTTGAAATGTGTATTAAAAAGTAAATAATTAATTCATGTACCAAAGTTTTATATATCACCAATTGAAGATAAAAGATCAATAAATAATATATTCTAATTTAAAACAAAAAAAAAAGAATAGTTTATTGGAAATTTACCTGTAAAGTCCGAAGTTTAAAACATTTTTTAAACCACGTTCTTTGTATTTTTTAATGAAACCTTTATCCCTGCTCCTTTAATTGAAAAAAATAAGGGTTTGAATTATATTTTCGAGTATTTATGAGCTTGCAAAGACAGGGGGTCGAATTATTCAATATTTTTCACGAAGTTTCTGACACAATTACCCCTTAACATTTATTTTTTGAGCTCAAATAAATTATTAAATGAGATCCATGTCCAAGTAACCTATATCTAAAATTTTAATTGTTTATACCCAAATTGGCGCAGGAGTTTGGTAGAGTTCTCAAAAGTCAAATTGTTGAACTTTGACCCCTTAACAGTAGTATTAGACTAAAAATTGACAGAGTTATTGCGAAGTGAAATGTACACAGACATACATACAGGCAGACAGACACACACACAGACACCTTCATTTTTATAGATATATAGATACACTAGCATTTCAGCCCAGCGTTGCCCGGGTGTTTGGAAATGTATGCTGAGCAAAAAAAAAAGTCAATTTTTTTTTAATTTTACCCCTATTATGACCCCTTAGCATTTACTGTTTTGGGTTCAAATCAGGTGATTAAGTTAGATCCATGTCCAAGAAACCTATATCTAAAACCTCAAGTGTTTAGACCCAAAATTGTCGGCGGAGTTTGGTAGAGTTCTCAAAGGTGAAATCGTTGAACGTTGACCCTTTAACAGCCAAATTTCTGGCTGAAAACCGATCACGTCGATTTTCCCAAATCCCAGTACCCCGTATATCAAATTTCGAGTCTGTAGAATAAAAATTGACAGAGCTATTGCGTAGGGAAATGTACACAGACAGAAAATACACAGACAGACAGACACGTTCACTTTTATAGATAGATAGATGTCAGCAAGTTTTTCGCGTTATAATATTTTAAAACATAATCAGTATGTCCGCCAAAAATAAAAGTCAAAGTACGCAATCATATTCCCATTAAAATAACTGTGTACCTGATCTCTTTAACTGTTAATTCTTACAAAATCAAATGATGTATTACTTTTGGTACATACAGAATAGAGACCGTGGTTTACCAGGAACGTCCATATTTCGCTAAGTTGTTTTTTTTTTACTTAAATTATTTATTAGATTTTTGCTACAATTTGTTTTGTTTTTTTAAATAGAGACATTAGTAAACTAGCGACTATGTCTTTAAATTGGTTTCCTGACCTCAAAATAAAAGAATTATTCATTGTTTGTTTTTATGTAGCATTATCATTTGTTTTACATTAAAATTATTTGTTTTTCGTCGAGAAAATCTATTCGTTCTTTCTCATAAAACAATATTGATCGTTCGTTTGATATATAAAAAAAATCATCATTAAACATTATGTATTCATCATTGTCTTCGTTTTTGGTTTGTTTTTGTTTTTTTTTTTGGTGGGGGGTTGTTTGTTTTTGATAATCATCGTTCGATTCGTATTTGTTTAATTATTGTGTGTTTAGTCCCCAAATTCATAATTTGTTTTGTGCTGTATTTGACTGCCTCTTACTTCAAACATACGTAATCGTAAATATAACATTTTGGTTTTGCTTTTTATTTTATAATAAAGTTCGATTCTATTATAAATCTAATCGTTTTACTTTCTTTTACTTTTTTAAAGCAATGTTTAAGTAAATAATAAACTGATATCTGTATACAGAACAACGAAATAATTATTGACAGAATGCGGCTTCGCTTTTTTGTTTTGCAATTAATAATCAATAAGTTCAGTTTCAGTATTTTTCTATTCTTTCTATTTTTGCTTATTTTCAATGCGAGTTTTGAAGTTTTCTAACATTTTTTTTTATAAAAAAGCTCTAATTAAGTATCGGTAGTCTGACTCTTCGACAAATTTTACTCGCTTTGACCTGAGGCGTGACGTATTTTTTCAGATATTAGGATTTCGTTCTATTAACGAAAGTCACGCTACGCCTCTTTCATATTAAAATTTAATTACGCAAGTAACTGCAGCTAGCGAAAATGCGTATCCATAGAAAACTTTTAGGTAAATAAAATCTTCTCACAAGTACAAAACTATTATAAATATATATTAGAAGATGTTCTCGGCTTTGCCCGGTCGTAAAAGTCGCATAAATGTTATACTTCAATTAATCAAGAATTCTTATTTATATAAACAGAAATGTCATGTGGTTTTAAACGTAACGTTAAATTTATTTTTAAAAAATTAAAGGAAAAGTAGTAAGCTGAGACACCCGCTTGCGCGTAAACAGTTCACTTCTTATAAATACAAAAAAAAATACTCAAGCCCAGATCGAAACCAAAACCTAAAAACAGTGAGTAAATTACATTTACACAAGCTACGTATGACTTTTAAAAAATGTTTTCAAACCAACTCATACTAACATAAGGAAGCAATCATGTTCCCCGACCGCGCATGCGCAGTCGTGGCCCAGTTAGAAAACAGATAAACATGCGGTGACCTCCAACGTCCGATTTTTTTCAATTTTTACTCCTTAGTCACTATTTTTCCGGATGAAAACGGATTAAAAAGTTTTCCACGTTTTTACGTAATATACATACCAAATTTCAAGTCTGTAGTTTCGTTGTGTATATAGATTGAGATGTGTCCTCACAAACATTCTCATATATATATATATATATATATATGTATATATATATATATATATATATGTATATATATATGTATATATATATATATATGTATTTATATATTGATGGAATTAAACCTGGAGTCTAAAGAGCAGAGTTTTATTCTAATGTACTACTAAATGTATTGCTACTATTAAAAGGAAACAGTGCTCATTGTACTGTAGATATATAATAAGCTCAATGGGTATAGATATCCTAGATTTATTTTAATAATTAATATATATATGTGTGTGTATGTGTGTGTGTGTGTAATATATTAAAAAAATGTATAAACTGCAGAATATGACACAAGCAATACGAATGTACAAAAAGCAAAATATTACACAAAGTCGTTTTCATGTGGGGAGAAAAACAAGCTCATTAAATATGGGAACTATGACTTTTCCAAAAATGCAAATTGTTTAAGTACAGAAGTATAGAAAAGACGTTGCAAACCTATCTTTGTTTTATCGTTATTTCCATGGCAGGTGCTCGACTGAACTCCAATCTCTGGTCCCCCCTCGCCAATCTTTTACGAAAAACACCCGTCTAGCTGAATCCATTGTCAAAAACGTTCCCCACCCTTTATCTATGCCTAAATCAAAACGCAGATTCCATGAACAAAGCTTCTTTCTTAGAACTGCACGCCTGTGGAACTCTGTTCCGTCTGCCTGCTACCCACCTGACTACAATCTGGATGCCTTCAAGTCCAACGTAAACAAATTCCTGATGAACCGCCCCTTAAGTGGACACTTTATTAAATCTCCACACTAACGCATTTTACTTACAATAACCCTTATACTTGAGTGGCTTCCGGCCCTTGATAAGAGGTGACCAGCTTGTAAAAAAAAAAGTACACAAAAGTTTTCCCTACTATTTCCCATAAATTATGTTAAGAAAAGTTTCTGCGCTTCACGCTTTGGGCCAGCTTTTTTGATTGATTGCAGAAGACAATTTCCTATTTTTACATCAAGCAGGGTTTGGGCATCTGGTAGAGTATTGAAATGCGGCATTGATTTTATTGATACTTTTGTCATTTTAAAAATGGCGTTTATCGCATTTTGCATTAGATCGCTTCATGAAACGGAATAGATATTTTTATTCAATTTATTGTGAAGTAAAACATATATATGTGTGTGTGTGTTTGTGTGTGTATGTGTGGGGGGCAGATTCAGGTTGACACACCGGTTCCCGCTGAATCACCGAAGTTAAGCAACGTTGTCGTTCTCTAGTACATAAACGGGTGACCATTTGGGACCACGCTCTCCACTTATCTCGGCATGGTTTCGAGTTCTCCTGGACTTTTTTTTGCTAGTGAACGCAAACGGCGCCGATTCAGGAGAGGTGCGGATGAGGAATGCGCAACACCTGCCTCAATTTCACGCATATCAACCTACTAGGGTATCCTTCCTCTTTCGAGACTGAAAGGAGGCACTGACGATCATGTGTGTGTGTGTTTGTGTGTGTGTGTGTGTGTGTGTGTGATTTTGTATGCGTGTGTTTTTGTGTGTGCGGTCAAGTATCACAAGAGAGGACAAAAACCGGCAATCAAGAAAGAAGTGATGAAGCAACAATGTATAAGAATGTCAGTAAATAAAGACTTGAACCGACGCTGATGGTGTAACGTGTGTTTGGGTTTAGGGCATATTTAAAGAGGTGGAACGGCGCAAGTTGGCGGAGAAGGATAAAAACGAAAGAAGAAGCTGCACACAAAACCAGTGTCAAATCTAGAAACAAGCTTTCGGTTGATGGGGAGGAAGGGTCGAGATGTCGGTTCTGTATAGATGAAAGAAACAGTGGCTGGTAAGCAAGAACCTGTCATAACGCGGAACACACTACAAATATTTACCATTGTATATGATTTTACGTTTTTTTTTGTTAACTTGGAGAGAGGTTGGTTCGTCTATTGTTCCCACAGTCTTTTGGTAGCTTGGCATCACGGTTATGTCTCCTGCCAACGCAAACTCTTGTTCTTATAAATACAGTAGCGTTGGATGATAAAATGACAGGCAATCTGATTTTCTATTTACTATGTTTATTCTTTGACATGAGTGACGTTCATTTTATACTTCCTTGTTCTTGACTTACCTTTCAAACATCCTCAGTTACTCAGAACTAAATAAAAACACAGTAAAGTACAATTTGGCATTCAGTGCATCTACTCAGAGTATTTTATATTTAAATTGAATAATCTATATTACTGCACATCAACCATACCAATATATTATATATAAAGGATCGTTTTCTATGTGTTAGTGTGTGTGTTTGTATGTCTTCTAAAAACTTTTGTCATACACAACCAACAGAAACGAAAATGAGGAATGATACCATCTGAAAGGGCAATGCTCCGGACACATAATATATGAAAATTAGGAAAAAAATCATTTTGTGTCCGTCAACAAGACCGTTGTTTGCAAGTGGGTCCGTTTTTCGCGTCGCTTTTTTTTCGCAAGTCACGCACGCATATTAAAACAAAACCTTGTTTAAAATGCTTCCTTCCTATATTCTTTCGGTTTACACGTTCGAGCCCGGACACTGCGGCTCATATTTTTTCGGTCGAACGGCCACTTCCTGTTATTTTGATGTAAAGAAAATTTGTTTTGATTTATTGGGGGGGGGAGATTTTTTCCCAGCGCACAGGCAACAAAAAGTGCTCAATATCCGATAGATTGCTTTCTCTGTTCGTGTTTCTTCTTTTACAAATAGAAAAAAGATTAAATAAGAAAAGGAATTGCTAAACAAAAAGTGTATAAAACAGAAATATTAACAAGACTATCAACTGAAACAATTTTATTTGGATTTAATTATTCAAGTTCTATTGTGTTAACTTGTTAGGCATTATTTTTCGATTAATGACCTCAGCATTAGATGGATCGCCATAAATTTGAAGCCGTCGAAATCAACGGTCGAATACATACTGAACACAAACTCCGAGCGGAAAAAGGACAGAAAAGATCAATTGACAAGAGAACTGAAAGGAGAATGAAGGGGAATGTGACACGGCTTTTGATATTTGGAGAAAAAGTTACAGCAAGAAAAGTGAAGAAGAAATATGAATTGGAGGTAAACGTCCGAACAGTACAAAGACCGCTGCATAGGATTGATTTGAAGTATGCAAAGGCTAAGAAAAAATACACTAACATAAAGAAACATAAAGGAGCAAGAGTGGAGTGTGCTAAAAAGTGGTTAACAAAGCATGGTGACTTTAAGAAGGTTATATTTTCTGATGAGAAGCGTTTCAAGTTTGATGGGTTCGATTGATGGTATACTTGGTCGAGAAGGGGTGAGCCTGTTGTACTGAACAAACAACAGATCGGGGGAAAAGGAGTTATGGTTTGAGGTATGATCTTTGCTAATGGAAATATAGGGTAAGAGTGGCTAAAAGGACGGTAGAACAGCGAAAGCTACAAACAGTTGCTGACGGGAAAGCCCTACCAAGGATAAGAAGAGAGATGGGGAATGAGTTCGTTCTACAGCAAGACAATTGCATCATCTATGTGTCAAAACACATGAAAGAATGGATCGCTAAAGTGAATATCACTACGTTGGAATGGCTTGCAAAAAGCCCAGATGTCAATTTAATAGAAAATGTTTCGGAAATGCTTGCGCCTATATATATATATATATATATATATATATATATATATATATATATATATATATATATATATATATATATATAAGAGAGAACTTGAATGTCTACTGGAGAGAACTTGAATGCATACTGGAGGGAACTTGAATGCCTACTAGACACTATCCTCGAGTGCCTAATGTTTCTCGTTACAGGGGTTTGTCAGGACAACCTGGCATGAGGTTACTTTTCCTAGAAGTAAACCCTGACCAAATATTCAAAATCACATATAATTCGCTGCCGAACTAAGATTTTCTCACTATAGCTAACTCCCATTTATTTTACGAGGAATAGTACACCTCCAAGTGATGTTACGTCAAGTAATAGTATGAAGAGAGAGACTCCACCAGACAAGATAAATTATTGTCTTGGAATTCAATAAGACCATGAGATCGAAACGAAAGATATACTACAATATATTAAAATGGTTAATTGGGGAGTGGAAAATAATGTTCTCAATTTTTTTACTAACTCAGCGATTGAAAGATAAACAATTTAAATGGAACATTCGGATACTGATGGATATGGAGTTCAAGTGTTAGCCCCGGCTTGTGAGCCCCTTGATTTCTGAGAACTTCGACTAAAATAAAGAAACAAATATATATATATATATATATATATATATATATATATATATATATAGCACACACAAAGGAACAGGTCAACCAGAGGTCAAATAAGCCTTTGTCCGATAAATGCATTCTCATTGACTGATGGGAAGGGCGCGGTGGTTACTAGAAAGCTGATTGGCTAACTAAAATTTCAATAGAAGATCCGCATATAAAAACAACAAACAACCACAGAATTCGCGCATAAGCCTGAAGAATCCTAGAGTGGATGAAACGCGGAATATTCAGTGTAGCTTAATCACCACATATATTTTATAACTCACTATATATATATATATATATATATATATATATATATATATATATATGCGTGTGTGTGTCTGTGTGTGCGTGTGTGTGGATACATTCACGAGGTAGTCTACATAGCTCTCTCTCTACATTCACATATATATTTGCATATATATACACATATAGTATACTATGTGTATATATCTATATATACTTATACATATATATATTATGTTATGTCTATATACATGTAATAATATATATTGATAAAATATATTGCGTATAGATTTTTGCAGCAATATATATATATACATATATATATATATATATATATATATATAATTGTGTTTATAAAATATTGGGTAGTTCAATAATTGCATTATCTCCTAATCTTTACATTAGCAAAATAAGAGCAATTATTCGCGTCTACAATGTAAGTCCATAGAAAAAAAAACACGGTTATATTATGTATTCTTGTTATATTATGTATTTTGTTATATTATGTATTTTTAAAAAGTTTCTTATGTACGTGTTTATGTGTTCTGTAATTTCGTTAATTTTGTTTATCCTTGATGTCTATTTTAACGGATTGTTCGTCTCATCCCTTTTTTTCTTCTTCCTTTCAAGACTGTAACGCTTGGTATGCGACAGGTAAACCATTGCCTTGCTTTTTTTTGCTAGCGTTGCCCTGCTTTTATTGAAACCAACCGAGTGCTCTTTTTAGTATCCCCGTTCTTCCCTTAAGGCAAAATTTCTGGATCTCTTGTTCACCAGGAGTATTAGTTAGGTAGGACTTCAGGTTCTTCTTCATAAGCACTGTGGCACGTATAATAAACTAGTATGATTGATATTTCCCTTTCCAATTTCATTTCATATTATACATGAAACCTTGATATTTGGTCTGTTTCTCCCTTTTAGCTCTGTTCAGACTTCCATCTGTATGTGTTTGTGTCAGAACATAGTATAATACACATATGGGATGAATGTGACTTCCCGGCTTTGTGCTGTTCAGTTCTGGTATGATTCGCAAACGTCTTCAGGAAGCTGGTTCTATTATAATCAAGGACGCATTGCGAGACAGCAACTCAAGAAGAAAGGTCGTTTTTATGTATATTTTAGTCACTCCCCTAGCGTTTTCCTCACAGCAGACTGGAGCGAATGGCGATCTTCAGTTTGTCGTTCCATTCAAAGGACACTTGCTCAACGCGTCCTATCTCTTCGACTTCTCTTCCATCTCAACTAAAATTAACTAAATTACTCAAAGCCAGAACCCTTGACACGTCAAATCCGGAGCCATCTACCTAGCTTCCGGTGCAGCCGACCGGTCACAGAGTTTTATTCATGTTACAGCATGACCCTTTGACTCTTCTGCACCTGTAATGACCGCTTCTTATCCTTTCCCATGATTTACCTTTGTTATTCTGATATATATATAAATAGATAGATAGATAGATAGATAGATAGATATGTAGCATGGATATATAGCTGAATAATTCTTTCTAGCCGGCGTTGACCGGCGACTACATAACAAAACCAGAGGCAGACATTCAAAGGACACTTGCTCAACGCGTCCTATCTCTTCGACTTCTCTTCCATCTCAACTAAAATTAACTAAATTACTCAAAGTCAGAACCCTTGACACGTCAAATCCGGAGCCATCTACCTAGCACAGAGTTTTATTCATGTTACAGCATGACCTTTTGACTCTTCTGCACCTGTAATGACCGCTTCTTATCCTTTCCCACGATTTACCTTTGTTATTCTGATATATATATATATATATATATAAAGATAGATAGATAGAAAGATAGATAGCTAGAAAAATAGATAAATAGATAGATAGATAGATAGATAGATAGATGCATCCATACATAGATAGATAGATAGATAGATAGATAGATAGATAGATAGATAGATATGTAGCATGGATATGTAGCTGAATAATTCTTTCTAGCCGGCGTTGACCGGCGATTACATAACAAAACCAGAGGCAGACATTAAGCCCAAACTACCTGCATGTATATCATGCATGTTTTCCGCTAATAATCATTCGATTTAATTGCAATTCATAAATTGGTACGATTTCTGCGTTCCGATTGTCTCTCCCAATTACGACATTCTTAAGGTTATCAGCATCGCAACTCAGTCACTAACCATTTTCTACTTTCACTGCCGAGGTCATTACCGGGGCTATTATTTATTATAGCATACCCTAAGCGTGATACCCATTTAATATTTCCTTTCTTCCGTTACGCTTCCAGCACTCAAAGAAACCTTATTATGTCTCTAAATACTGAAACGGTCCCTGTTAATTTCGCTTCTACACATGGATTGGCTCAACACATATGTTATTCCATGTTTCGACATTACAGAACACTGAAGAATGCTTCTTTGATACATTCAATATGACCGTCCTATTCTGTTCGTTCAAAATATTACTGCTATTCTTTATCTCATTCGTTCTTTTACGTAGAACGACTAACGGACTAAGCATTCATATCGGTTCTTAGCTAAATAAATTCATTGTTACGTTAACAT
Organism: Euprymna scolopes; assembly: GCF_053919585.1. Lineage (NCBI taxonomy): Eukaryota > Metazoa > Mollusca > Cephalopoda > Sepiida > Sepiolidae > Euprymna > Euprymna scolopes. The sequence continues at coordinate 93,664,171 of NC_136501.1, read as the reverse complement.
TTCTTATAAGGCTTTTACTTGATAGAAATAGAAAGAGAGAGAGCGAGATGAGAGATATAAATAGGGAGAAAGTGCAACGGATTCTGTGTGCTTGTGTGTGACATTCTCTTTATCTTTCCTATTCTGATATCTCCGCTACTATTAGTGAAAACTATGTCTTGTTAAGTAAAAAAGACCGTTACACATTCGAGATCTATGTACCTGTGTAATTTTGTTTATACAGATTCGCGAAAACTGTCGTACTAAATAAACACCACACAGATTTGGAAACCTGTAGGTTCTTTTTTCTTATTAGCATTTATTAGCAAAATTCAACTTTCGTTTAGTGTCGGTAACAACTCGCTTCATTAACACTTACGTCTCTACTTTGGGATTTTACTGTACTAAGTCAATATCCACGGGTTTTTCTACATAGCCGCTCTTCTCCAAATATGAACAGATTTCCGCTAATTGTTTTTGAACATTGGATTCATTATTAATTTTTGTTTTTACATTATCGTTTTCTGTAACGAGCACATTTATCTGAGTCTACGCGGACTTATGTTCGGATTTATTTATTTTCATAAACCTCAACAAAATCATTAAACAATCACAATTTCACTTTTGACTTAATTTTCCCAAGCAAAATATTCTTATTCGCATCTATTCGTTTTTTTATTCCCCCTCTTTTACTCATATTTCGTAATTTTCGTTTTTATTTCCATATTCTTCCTCGTTCTGAAATGTTTTAGCTTTCGTACAACTCGCCTAATCGATTGTTTCACTTTTTTTACAGAGTTTTATTTGATTTTTTTGTTCCGGTATCGTAATTATATATCCTAGCTTTCTTTTTTTTGCCGGGGCTAATCGTCGATTAAACTTTCTAGGACACGTATGTATACTTTGGTCCTTACGGAAATAAGAACAACCTAATATTACATAGAACGTGTTAGAACCGACTTAAGTACATAGTCATCCGTTCTTAACTTAACCATGTAAGTGTTACATTAACATTCCCGTTTCCCCTTTCACTATAGAGACAGAAAGAGAAATGGAGAGAGAGAGAATAATGAGAGAGAATGAATAATATTCTTAATCTTAAACGGTATTTTATTTTTTTTACTCGTGTTTCGTCATTTGCTTTTTTTTTCTTCCTCATTCTAAAAGAGTACTATTTACTTTTATGTAGCTTCCGTGCAACTCACCTATCCGATTATTCAACCTATTAACTGAGTTTTATTCAATTTTTTGTTCAGCTTTCGTAATTCTATGTTCTTTGTATTTTTCTTCTATTTTTCTGTCGCCCGTCGTCAGTTAAGCTTTCCAGCATACTAATGACGACTTCGGACAGTATTGAAACAATAACAACAGATTTTGTTTAATATTAGGGACTTTCACTTAAGTTTTTCATGCATTACCATATAGAACTACATTAAAATTTAACATAATAAATAACAAATAGTATGGCCCGTTTCATACACAGACACTACCATAAAACGTTAAATTTAAATCGGCCATCAAAGTTACGAAATCGGACAGCCTGTATTCTGCATAAGTACAAAGTGCTCCAGCTTTGAACAATACGATTGTCATGTCAATCTTTAGCGAGTTCCCCTATTCAGACACAGTAAACAGCATTGCCTTTTAGTGGCCAACAGTGCTCGCTACTGAATGAAAACACTATATATTAGATAAGAATACACGAATACCTGATGACAGCCCATTTTCTTTAATAGCAGTCCCATCGGCTCGATACTGGTCATGCTTGATATTGACCGACAATGGTCAAACGCAAGTACCAGACTATAAACACCAATGACCATCAGTGCTCGATATTTAAGACAAAAATTTAATTTTAGAGCAGTCCATTTGAGACCGATACTAGTCATGACCGACAGGGTACGCCGGGAATCGACCATGCTAGTCGGAAAAAGCAGCCAGTGTCCACCACTAAACGCAAATAACAGCCTCAAAACAGCACTAAACATCACTACAATGCCCAACAATGCCCTACAATGCCCTACAGTTTAAGACAGACGCTTTCAGTTCAGAGCAGTTCGATGAGGACTGATACTAATCATGCACGCCAATGATTGCACTATCCGGAAGTAATCGCCCGAAAACAATGCTTAACGCTACTCAACCCCAGTTATGACAGTGACTGACAGTAACTTCCGCTACCTGGCACTGCCAGACAATGCCAGAAAATGGAATCTAGATCATTTTAATGTAGCCATCGCCGCCAGTGCCCGCCATTCTAAAGGGCTGAGAAACGCAATTTCACGTGTTTTCGAGCGAGGGACCTGAATCTGTAATGGCTTTGTGTTATACTTCCAACGGACAACGCCTTTACACGGGTCCTCCTAGTTTTACATAATCTATAGTCTTTAATTTTTACTTTTTCTCACATGGAATCATTTATCTGTACGACTCACTCAAGTTAACCAAAACTTTTAGAGTGAAATCGATCGATCTATTTTACACGATTCATAAACACTATTATGTAAAGTCACATCGTGTTCAGGCTTATTTACACAACATACGCGAAATGTGTGTATGTCAATAGATGACGAATCGATCAGACAAAAGCGGATGTAATAAAATAGTTATATTTGTTCAAGACATGCAGAATATAGATTTCAGTATGAAAGTACATAGCGTACAAAAAAAGTCAAGTAGACATCTTAAACTTTTACTTGTAAGTAAAGACAATAAACTTGAATGTTCTATTTTAAGGCTTCCGTACTTTTAAATGACGACCATATTTTTTAGGACAAGAAAACCGTCCACGAATACATGGAACATTATCTGAATAATATTTATAGACCAAGCATGTATGAAATCGTCGATTTCTTTAAGCGCTTATATTTAGAAATATAAATGTGATTTAGAGAAATTTTGTATTCAGAAATTTGAAATCTCTCCCTCTCTCTCTCTCTCTCTCTCTCTCTTTCTCTCTCTCTCTTTCTCTCTCTCTCTGTCTCTGTCTCTGCTTCTGTTTCTGTCTGTCTTTCTCTCTCTCTATCTCTCTCTCTATATATATATACATATAATTAAATATATATATATATATACTAGCTGGGCGCCCAGCCTTGCTCGGTCGTACAATACGCTTAAACATAACATTTTAATTTATTCAGATGGCATATGGATAATTATAAACTCAATCCTCTATTGAATAGTACATATTACGAGTAATAATTTGATCAGTGAACTAATTCGAAAAAAAAAACATAGTAATAATATTACAAACGCTATCAGGAAAATCAGCAGAGAAGATCTACTCGCAGTATCTGCAAACAATGTTAACGTACCTAGTAATGCATAAATGTCAATGGGGATCACTTCCAGTATTTTATAGCAATACAGGTAATTTCAATGATGGTTGAGGTAATTTAAACAATTACAAAAATGTTAATTTTCTTCACTACATTTTTTTTACTATTTTAAGTGGGCCACTCTGTATATATATATATATATATATATATATATATATATATATATTTGTGTGTGTGCGTGTGTGTGTGTGTGTATACATATAAATTTTATATAGTTTAAAAATGTAGATATAACATTATATTTGAAAATCATCAACTTTCAAAGTGCAATTTTATAAACTTTCTAAAGTAAGGTGCAAAATGCAATTTCAATCGAACTTAAAAATTATCTCCGATTTAATTCATGTTATGACTAATTTTGTTGCAGTTTCAAAAAGTGTGTATTTGATAATATATATTGTTTGCATGGATTAGTGAATAATGTTTTAAATTCAGTTTTTAGACTAAATAAGAATAATAAGAAGGGTGTGCAATAAGTAATGCCCCTGATCCACTTTTTGCATGTGCAATGATTTATATCTCCTCGGGTTCTGTGTCAAATTACAGCTCTGAACTAATTGTGGTTTTGGTTTTACAGGTGTTTTAACTGAGTCAGGTGTGAAATAGAGCCTGCTGGATGTCGAGCAGTGATCCGGTTTTTGTATTTGAAAGGAGGCAGGCCATAGAAGACTTTTGATGAAATAAATGAAACTCATGGAGATAATGCCCCATCGTAAGACCTTGTAAAACGCTGGCATCGTGAATTCAAACATGGCCGGAAGTCTGTGGAAACAGCTCACAGACCTGGTCACCCACCTTCTGCCATTGATGAAGCATCTGCCCGTCAAGTTGAGGCTGCCTTTTGGAAGATCGGCGAATTACTATTCGCTAAATAGCCCAAGATGTCTAGATTAGGACAGGGTCTGTGGAAACTATCATCCATGACCATTTGCATATGCATTAAGTGTCTGCCAGATGGATTCCCAGGTTGCTCACACTATTCCAGAAGCGAGAACGCGTCGAGTTCGAGGATGAATTTGAAGATGTGATAAGAAGATGAGTCAAAGTTTTTTAAAAGACTGATTACACAGGATGAAAACTCAGTCCATCACTATGATCCAGAAACCGAAACTCAGTCAGTGCAGTGGAAGCACTTGGACTCACCGCCTCTAAAGAAGGCAAGGGCGCAGCCCTCTTCTGGCAAGGTCATGCTCACAGTCTTCTGGGACCAGGACGGAGTAGTGGTGACTGATTTCCTGGTTAAGGTTACCACAATTACAGGAGCCTATTATGCTTCACTTTTGAGTAAATTAAGGGAAGATATCAAAACCAAGAGGCGGAGAAAAATCAGCAAAAGTACCCTCCTCCAGCGGGACAAAGCTCTGGTCCACAACTCGCATGTCGCCAGATCAGACGCACGGGCGTGTGATTATGAAATCCTTCCCCATCCTCTCTACTCTCCTGATCTTGCACCCTCTGACTTTCACCTCTTCCCAGCCATGAAATTGTTTTTGAAAGGAAAGCATTTCCCAGATGATGCAGCCTCAATTTCTGAAGTCACGTCGTGGTTGGAGAGCCAACCTGGGCTGTGCTACAAAAACGGGCTCCAAAGCTGCATCAAACGATGGGAGAAATTTATAACTCTAGGTGGTTCCTATGTAGAGAAAGACAAATAACTGTGCCAAGTTTCGTTGCTCTACTGCTATGGGAAGTAGGTCAGGGGCATTACTTATTTTATGCCCCCTCGTTACATAACAACTGTGTTTTGAAGTATTGAGTACATTTTGATTCAGTACCTACCACGTTTGAGGTGGGATACTGCTGTATTCCACACTCCTGTTTCATCTACGTAATTGAAAACTATTTTATGCATTATTCGGCGAGTGTCTTACTAATTAGTATTAAAATTCTTTGAAAAAATTAACCGAGAATATAAATAAATATGCAATATTAAAACCGTAAAACTCATTTTTCTGTCTCTTTATCTTTGAAGTAATTTTTTTGAAATCAAGTTTATTTCAACTTTGCAGAAAAATATTAATATAAGACCAGCCTCATAAGTAAGCAGTGAGATAAATAAATATCAGAAAGCTTCCAGAGCGCTACTAAAAGCACTAAATAAAAGTAAGTAGTCTTTCAGAGCACTACTAAAGCCAATATTTTACTTTCGCCTCAAGCAGAAATGTATTTTCTTTAGAAAGCACTGAAATAAAATCCAAACCTAGAAATCCACTAGAACGCTAATAAATAAAATTAAGGAAACTTCCAGAGCGCTATTAAAACTAAGTTTCTATCCCCCACTTTCCTAGACAGAAAATTATTTTTTTAGTAAAAACTGAAAAAATTAAACTCAGAAGAACTTTAGAGGTATAATGACAGCATTAAATAAAAATACGGAGGCTGTCAGAGCACTACTAAAACTAAATTTTATCCTTCCCTAAACGAGAAAATATTTTCCAATGATCAGAAGGAAAAAATGTCCAGAGACATCCTGAACTAATTTCAATTAATGTATCCCTATACATAATACAGCAGAAGCATTTCACCTTTAACTAATTACAAGCTTCGAATATGTTGTCTCCATGCATAAATCGAACATAGTTACACTATATGCCTGCATAGGATGCATATTTTCCTATTACTATCAGTCAAATTCATTCGCTATCACAAATTTCTAAATTACTTCCGAAAGGAATAACTATTCAAAATAAGTCGTAACAAACTCTTGTAGGAGGAATACGCCCACCCTATTATATTCTATTGTGACACTTCCATTTAGAACCAAAACAAATATTTCATAGCCAACGCTTGCCATGATTCCTCGTAATTACTGCGTTTTCTCATTAAGTGCTTTTAGCTTCCACCCACGACTCACTTGCTGCGAAACTAATGAACGATCCATGTCAATTACAATTGTTACTCAAACATAATCGTGTATTTCAGAATTCGCTTCTACCGAACACAATATGATGACGTCATCTACTCTAAACATGGCAGGCTGCGCGTTCATTCGTTTTCTATTCCGGTCTAGTACAAACACCGTGTCACAACAGATTTAATTGGATTTTACATAGAATCTAAACTTGGTTTACACTTACGTTGACATTCGCTTCCGCTCGACATGTGTGTTTTGCGACAGGGTAACGGATATAAACGGATTCCGCCAACTTCTCCGAAAAAACAAGGTACCAAAACGGCATCTATAGGAACTTAAGACACACTTTGCAAAAAGGCCTAAAAAGGTCTAAATGCAACAATTTTTTATCAATACGCTGCATAGGAAGATAACTGGCTGTAGTAAAGCAGTTAATTTTCCGCTGTATTCGGCGAAATGTATTTGCGTTTTCTCCTCGTAATTATTTTCATATTGCTTTCTTGCAGTGAAGTACAGACGTTCTCTTTGCAATTGTAAGTGTCGGGGGATATTTATTTGGACCTAGACATACTTGCATTAGGACACGTTTATTTCACATTCTACGGTCTAAGTATAGACGACTTTCACGAATATTTTAAACTGTTATATTTTATTTAATTTTCGAAAAAGTTAGCAAATAAATACTTTCCAAACTATATCTCGCTCCCCCATAAAAGATATTCTTTTTCATCTTTAAGAGAATTAGTGATTACAACACAAACATTGTTATATTTCGTTGAGGTCTAGTAGTAGGAAAGTGTTCTCTCTTTTACCATCGATGACGAGACATATTGGAAGTTTTTTGTTAACATGTAAAACTATATAAAAAAATAATTTAATGTTTATATTTTTATATCATTCGTTGGAAACTTATTTCCTTAATACGTCATTTACTCACCTGCAATAACTACATCAATTTACTCTGTTGAATTTACAACAGTCTTAATGTCAACTTAAGGTATCATCAGTTGTTTACCATGAACCACTGTTTCGGGTATTTAAAAATAAAACAGCTAAATGGCTATATATATTACTTTATTAGTATTCCATGTATGAAACTAGGATGTTATAAGAAGACATACTAATGAATTCGTTGATTTTCAGCACTAATATCAGTATTGCTTAATACGTGAGGTAAAAAGTGATGAAATAAATATGAAAAAAAAAATCTTACGACTTGCATATCTGTAAGGAAATGTCTAATGTATTTTATCCTGAGGTTCCCTACAGCGATGAAACGTTATGAGGTATTATGTTTTTTTTTCTGGAACGTTCACTCCTTGTATGTAAAAAAAAAATTAGAAGTTTACAACAGAACACTGACCAATAAAATGTGTTTTTTCGGGGTCGCTGACAACGAATTTATAGTCAAACCCGTCGCAAAGTTACCGTTTGCATGGTATTAACCCCTGAACCCTCGCACTTATTTTGTGCCAACTCACCGCCATCGTTTATGCTATTCTTACATGATGCGTTCGCGCATGGACGCGCGTAGTAAGGTGATCTGTCACATTTCGGAAGAATTTTTAAGCAGGCATTTGAAATAACAAGAAAGTTTTCAGAAACAAAAAAAAATGCGATTAATTTTCCCTGTGTTACGTAGTTTTGGATGTTTTTTAATTGATCTAAAAACGCAAGTTTTCACGAGCGATTTACGAAAGCATTTTTATTTTTCGTTTTTTTTTTTTTGGAGTGGGGTTATTCAATTATAGAACTTGTACAACAGGTGATTCTGCAGTTTAATTTTGTTGAATTACATGGGTAGTTATTAATTTCATTATTCTCGAGAAATGATTCTTATTTTATTTTTTTTTATCGTGATTTCAATTGATTTCGAGTAGAATCAACATGGAGCAAGTTTGAATACTTCATGTGTGGAAATCCGATGTTTTCCGTGAAGCTATGTGTCTTCAAGGCAGTTTGCGCTTACCGACTTTGGAAAAAAAAAGTTTTTTCTGACATAGCAGTAAACGGAATGTATTCTGTCCAGCGTGAGCGGATCTAGTTGTAATCAACTTCAGGGAGCAAATGAAATGCCCTCTGACATGGTGTAAGGGGCAGAGGGGGTGCAATGGCTGACGTGGCCATTATGTTACGAATCGCTCAAGAGAAGATGAATGAAATATGTATGCAAGTACTTAGGAAAATAGAATGCTACCCACCATAAGGAATGTTAAGAGGTTTTGTTTCCCACAAAATACTAGTAATAAGAGTAGGCTTATGATGAATAGGATAAGGCTTGGGATGGAAAAAATTTTTTTGTGTGTGCTACCTATGGGAAGAAAAGCTGATCTGTAATGCCAAGGACGATGATAGTCCGTTTTGAAGAGGCAGATGGACCTCGATTTTATTATTCGGTTGATTGCCGAGAATTTATCGATCACGCGTAGTGTCGACGGGAGTAAAGGATGCTCCTGAAATTTTGATTTAAATTATGAAGAGACCATGGGGTAACAGGGAGTTGTTGACCTTCGAGGGCGCAAGCATAAGCGCCACATGGTATTATTTGTTGATATTATTTTACTTAGTATATTGAATAAAGGTATGACAGTTTTCTTTGCTAGTGGGGTGAGCATATATATCCCATTCTTAGTAAATGTGGGAAGTAGAAAATGTATGCCTTCGCCATACATTTTGATAAAAAGGGGGGAAGGAATGTTACAGAGAGAGAGAGAGAGAGAGAGAGGTGAGTAAACGTGGAGGTAGACACGTTTACCAGAACCGAAGTTCCGCTGACCAGATTACGTATATGTGACGTGGTTGGCTAGATCTGTGAGATTTGATTTGGACTTTAAAGAAAACGGACGTTTTTCCGTTGTCTCCCCCTCTTAACTGGGGAGGGGGGAGACGAACGCTTACGTGTGTGAAGAAGAACCCACACAAGCAGATTTCACTTCCACCTTCTGCATGACCTCTGGGGAAAGTGAAATAAAAACTATAAAACCCATTCATCGTCTTGGAGTGATAACTCTTCGTCAAACAGGTATTAAGTCTCCCTCCAGGATGAGAAATTCCCAGATGGTCCAGCATCGAAGACGCAGAGGTAGGTTCAGAAATTACATGTCACACACACGATTCCCTTTATAATAATCAAACACACAACCATTTATATTAGAGACAATCATACGCACACGGAATCTTTTGATGTTATGCAGTGTATACACCCAAACGTAAAAAGTGCCCCTGAATGATTTAAATGGCGCCCCACGATGATAACCCCAGTGAGAACTCCCGATGAAGAACCCAATATATAACAATTTACCGCTTTTCCGAAGTAACTCCTCCGCCAATTTACCGTAAGTAACGCGCCGACATACACTGAGCAGAAAAACTGTTTAATTTTTCACAAAAATTCTATTAACATTGGAAGGCATTGGGAGGGGGCAGGGGGACGGGTGGTGTCGCACGAGCGTTTAGAGGTGTATATTGAGAAAAAAATGGAAGTAGGCATTCAGTCTCGAACCCGTGACACGAAGGAGGAAAAAAACGTAAAAAAACGTGACGTCTTTACTGTTGCGCCCATTGCCAAATTGCGAAAATATCGGCAAAACACTGACCCCTTCTTGTAGAAAAGCAAAACACTGACCCCTTCCTGTATAAAAGTGGCCACTTGAGAGTGGAGGAATTAATGTTTTTGGCCAATTTTTCGATATTTGTCGTCCGAAGGGTCGAGATTCAAAACGATGCCAATCGCGTGAAAATTTGTCGCATCTTTCAAAAGTTTTTAGGTAGATGTACAAACATACGTACATACGTACATTTAAACAGACAGGTGAGATTTGTATTATAAATAAAGCTATTTGATGACATTACAAAATTTTTACAACGTGTTCCTTACCTCCTGAGTAAGATTTTTCGGTTTTCTATATTGGAAGAATTCTATAAAATTGCACTAGTTCTTATGAAAGAGTATTTTCTTTGTATTTAATGGTGTGGTGTACATAACGATTATTGGCAAGGAAAAAACGCAATGCCAGTAATTAATAGAAAAGCTAATCAATGCACGAAGAAATATGACTTATTTTGCGTTTGACACATTAGTATAACATTTAGTTTTCTCTTGGATTCGATAGTTTAAAACATCACCAATCTTTAAAAAGAAGGTCTCCAGAGAACTAACAAAACCAAGTTCCTAACATCCCTATCAGTTTAATAGTATCAAAATGTTCTAAAATAACTTACAAGATTTGTTAGTAATATATTGTCTTTTCACTCTCTATTAATAACTATGTGTCTCTTAAGTCATCTTTCTTCATACGTACTTATCCTGCCACTACAACTATGCAACACATTTTATCGCCTGTGATATCTTACAAATAAAGAGATTGACATTACAAAAGCTATTAAATAACTTTCTTCAAATGCAAATTTTTCAATCCTCTAAGAAAAGAAAAATATTAAGAATGTAATAATGAAACAATTTTTTGCATGGTTTCTCTAGATATTCTAAACATAACGTTAAAAATCGAGATAAAAATTTAAAACGTCCAAAAATAAGAGACATATAGGAGACGACCAATTTTGTCCTCGGAAACCGAATGCGCCCATTAAATTACAGAGATGGAAGTAATAAAAAAAATTATCTGTTGTTGCGCTTTGGTGCGAGGACCATATATATATATATATATATATATATATATATATATATATATATATATATATATATATATATTTTTTTTTTTTTTTTTTTTTTTTTTTTTTTCGCCGATATTTTTTAAAGTTATCCTCTCATTTAGATTGTCTAGCCTTAATTTAAAAAAATGTCGCTTCCATTTTGGCGGTGGTCGTGACAGCATAAACGTTAGGTTCTACACCGTTCTTTTCCTCCTTTGCGGCACGGCTTCGAGCCTGCCTTCCTACTACCACTTTTTTTTTTTGCTCAACATACACATCCAAACACCCGGGCAACGCCGGACGCCCATGCATTTACGTATATCTTTTCGTTTAATCTCTCTATATATAAATCTATATATCTTTGAAAGTGACCGTGTCTGTCTGTGTGTCTGTCTACGCAATAACTTTGTCAATTTTAATTCCACAGACTCGAAATTTGATATACAGAGTACTGAGATATTGGGAAAATCTTGGGGATCGAGTTTTGCTGATAAGGGGTCAAAGTTCAACGATTTCACCTTTGAGAACTCTACCAAACTCCTCTGACAATTTGGAGTCTAAACACTTTAAATTTTAGATATAGGTTGCATGGACATGGAACTAATATAATAATTTGATTTGAGCCCAAAATAATCAATGTTAAGGGGTTATAATAAGGGTCAAAGTTAAAAAATTGACCGTTTTTTTTTGTTTTTTGTTTTTTGCTCAGCATACACATCCAAACACCCGGGCAACGCCGGGCACCCATGCTAGAATATCTATAAAAGTAAAAGTGTCTGTCTGTCTGTGTACATTTTCCTACGCAATAATTCTGTCAATTTACAGTCTACAGACTCGAAATTTAATATACAGATATTGAGATTTGGGAAAATCTTTGTAATCCGTTTTCGGCCAGAAAGTTGGCTGATAAGGGGTGAAAGTGCAACGATTTGACTTTTGAGAACTCTATCAAACTCCTCCGACAATTTTGGGCATAAACAATTGAAAGTTTAGATATAGGTTCTTTGGACGTGGATCTAACTTAATAACTTGATTTGAGCCCAAAAATTAAATGTTAAGGGTTCATAATAGGGGTCAAATTTAAAAAAAGATTTTACGTCTGTAGTCTCTACCAAATTACTCAGACAATTTCTGATCTAAATATTTGAAATTTCACATAAAGGGTATTCAGAGATGGGGCAAGCGTTTTAATCGGTTTTGGTCGAAAAATGTATAACTGTATGCATGTATGTTTGCATGTCTGCCTAAAACTTTCGACAGAGGCGACGGGTTTTCACAAGATCAGTATCGTTTTGAAGCCCGAACTTTCCGATGACAAATATCGAAAGATTGGCCAAAAACATTTATTTCTTCACCCTCAACTGGGCATTTTAAAACAGGGAGGGGTCGCTTTTTCACCGATATTTTCGGAAGTCATCCCCTCTTTTCGATTGTCTCGCCTTAATTGAAACGTACGTCAATTTCGATTTGGCGGTGGTCTTAACGGCAAAGACGTCACTTTTTTTTTCGTTATTTTCCTCCTTCGCGGTACGGGATCGAGCCTGCCTTCCTACTATCACTTTTTTCAAGGCTGGGCACCCATGCTAGTATTATAGAAACTAAAAAGTAGATAGAAATTCATAGAGGTATTGGTTACATTAACTGCACTTCCACGGACTACTATCCAGACGGGGGTCTATATCTACGATGAACACTAATATTAAGTTGAAAGCTTGTTTATTTTTTAGGATAAATAATTAATTTATTTTAGAGAAAATCAACTCACATCGTTTTTTGGCCTTCTTAATTGTTTTAACATAATTCAAATACGAAAGTATTTTATAACATGTCAATATTTATCTTCTCTGTAAGCGTCTAATTTTTCTTTAAATTTTGCTGGAGTTGGAGCATCCTACATGATGTCAGACCTTCTTGGCTATTTCATGGTACAAGATATATTTTAGATTATATATCATACTTTCCAGCTCATGTTTAACCGATCAATACATCGTTTCTCGCACTTCGTTCATCGAGTGTATTTGCCACAGAGTTCTTGAACTACCTTGTGATAAGCCGGTTGCTCTTATAAAGACTGGAAAACCCAAGATCTTTATAAGATTAATGTTGGTTTATGTCGTACATGAGATCTCCATATCTCGGTGTCTTTTTCTTTTCGACTCTGCTTTAGCCAGAATCATTAAAGACACAGACTTCAACTAAAATTGCTACGCTGTTCTTCTCATTCAAAACTAGCCTCCGGGGGAGGAGGAGGAGGTCTGTGTTGAGCGCAAAAAAGTGGTAGTAGGAAGGCAAGCTCGGACCTGTACAGCGAACGAGGAAAAGAACGTGAAAAAAGTGACGTTTTTGCTGTTTGCGTCCATTGCCAAACCGGAAGTAGCGAAGGTTTAAATAAAGGTTATTCAATCAAAAAGAGGGGATAACTTTCGGAAATATCGGCGAAAAAAGCGAGCCCTCCTTGTAGAAAAGTGTCCAGTTGAGGGTGAAGGAATTAATGTTTTTAGCTAATTTTTCGTTATTTGTCGATACCGATCGCGTCGCATTTGTCGAAAGTTTTAGGCAGATATACAAACATACATAAATACATTTAAACAGACAGGTGAGATTTATATTATAGACTAGCCTGGATGCCCGGCGATGCCCGGTAGTTTGGTGGTGTGTGTTGAGTAAAAAAATAAAAGTGGTAGCAGGCATTCGGGCTCGAACCCGTACCGCGAAGCAGGAAAAAAACGTGAAAAAAATGTGATGTCTTTGCTGTTGCGCCCATACCCAAACCGGAAGTAACGAATGTCGTAATTAAGCCTCGTGAATCGAAAAGAAGGTTTGACTTTCGAAAATCCCGGCGCAAAAAGCGGTCCCTCATAGTTGAAGGTGAAGGAATGAATGTTTTTAGCCAATTTTTCGATATTTGTCGTCCGAAGGGTCGAGCTTCAAAATGATACTGATCGCGGGAAAATCAGTCGCCTTAGTCGAAAGTTTTAGGCAGACATAGAAACGTACATTTAAACAGACAGGTGGGATTTATATTATAGACTAGCCATGGGTACCCGGGGTTGCCCGGGTGTTTTGAGGTGTGTGTTAAGCAAAAGTAAAATTGGTAGTAGGCAGGCAGGCTCGAACCCGTACTGCGAAGGAGGAGAAGAACGGTAAAAAACGTGATATGTTTGCAGTTGCGCTCTTCGCCAAACCGGAAGTGACGTGGGTTTAAATTAAACAATCGAAAAAATGAAGATGGCTTTCGGAAATATAAGACATACAAACATACACACATACATTTAAACATACAATTGAGATTTATATTATATGTAACTACGGTAATTTTAATACTTCCGTTTTCTTTATATGCAGCTGTAAGAATTGCATAGTCATGGTGAATGTGGATGATATATTTTGAACATTCTTTTTGTTCCTAGTATTTATTACTACATTGGATATTCATCTTTCTAAGGGAGCAGTGAATAATATTTACACACACTTTAGTATCGTATTTTACAAGTGCCATTCCCAACAGAACTTTGCGATTGAGAGCTAGGTGATCATCACTTGGACTTTACCATCTGCATGTATCAGATGCTGCTGTCCGGTATGAAAACGCATTAGACGCCCATGACATTCTCATAAACTCATTGGTTAGATATCTTGAAAAGTAGAGGGTCGAACACTGTCGAAGCATAATATATTCTGGTAATTTTATAAAAATGTACAATATTTAAAGCATATCTACAGAGAGTAACCGTAAGATGGAGAGCAACAATGCGTACACGATATATATATATATATATATATATATATATATATATATAGAGAGAGAGAGAGAGAGAGATAGATAGAGAGAGAAGGGGGAGGGAAGGGCGCCATGAACAAGACTCCTTTCTTAGAACTGCTCACTCGTGTAACTCTCTTCCGTTTACCTGCTTTCCAGCTGACTACAATATGACCGTCTTCAAGTCCAATGTAAACAAGTTCTTGGTGAGCCGTTCCCCATTAAGTAATCCAATTTTACCCAATTTACACTTCTAACTATTACTATGATATTGTCGTTTTAACCATTAACACTTTTTTATCTTTTATCTTCGAGTAGTCTGGGCCTTGATAAGTGGTCATTCCCCTGTAAAAAAAAGAAAGACGTATAGAATGCGTTTGAAAGACGAAGACACAGTTAGAGAGGAGAATGATAAAGTCTTCCAAAGAATCTCATCAAGATAACAAGTAAAAGAACAAGTCTATGACAGAGAGAAAGATACATAACAAAATATGAGATATAAACGCCAAATAAAGAACTACAAAAGAAAGTGTCCGCATATCCGTTGCTAAACAAAGAAGCCAACATTTTTACCCAATAAATACAAGGCAAATTCATACCTAATTTTGTTGAGTATGCTAGTTGTAGCACGATTGATCTCAATTTTTGTTTCTGCGCATGTGCAGCGCATATATATATATATATATATATATATATATATATATATATATATATATATATAATTACATATATATATATGGGGAATAAAATAAAACAAAAAGGAAAAGCGTATACTTCATGCGCACTAACCAAAAATAACCAGAAAAGAAATCAGCAAATGCCATCGAAGATATACGAGCCGACTCGTGATGTGTCTTTTAATATAAGAAATCCAATGGCTGTAAGATAATGCAATAATTTATCACGAATTTTATAGCTTAAGCGTGATGTCCACCATTGTGGAGACACTTACTGAAAAAAGGATCGATGAAGGCAACGTCTCTACTTCGATATTTAATGCTAGTTATCCCGACCAAACGTTGCCCGGGAATGACTTTACTTTTAGTTTTCTTTTCTTTTTTACTATCTACATCGGTATTTCGTTTTCTTAATAAAATTTCCGTGAGTAAATGTTCAAATTTTTCGAAAGTTAAACTAAAGAACTAATATATGCTATGCACTATTTGGATTCTCTGGACTAATTTGTATTCTATGTTCTCATCGTGAGTGTTATTTTCATAACGATTTGGTT
Organism: Euprymna scolopes; assembly: GCF_053919585.1. Classification (NCBI taxonomy): domain Eukaryota; kingdom Metazoa; phylum Mollusca; class Cephalopoda; order Sepiida; family Sepiolidae; genus Euprymna; species Euprymna scolopes. The sequence continues at coordinate 93,648,356 of NC_136501.1, read as the reverse complement.
GATGTACCCTTTGACCCTTTTATATGTGGATCTTGCCGAACTCAAAAATCTGTCTTTTTTCTTTTACAAGGAAATCACAACTTATGAAAGACAATTTCATAGAAATCGTTAGAAGTGTAACTTTGGTAAAATTGGATTACTTAAGGGTAACTTGTTCACATTAGACTTGAAGACGGCCATATTGTAGTCAGCTGGAAAGCAGGTGAACGGAAGAGAGTTCAACACGTGTACAGGTCTAAGAAAGTAACTTTGTTCTAAGAAAGTCTATCAAACTCTTTAATCTGTACGTAATCTTCAATGGAATCAAATTACAATTGCGGATTAATTAGCACTTTTACCCAGTTGATGGCTTACGAAGCGAGATCATTCTATTTCTATATTAAATAAGGTTTTCTGTTCAACATTCCGTACAAATTTCCGAATTCAACAGAAATATTCTTGAAATTTATGAAAACCGGTAGGAAACAGTAATTTGATAGACAAATAGGAACTGCCTACCTCAAAAAATTTTAATCGAGAAATGCAGAAAGGCTTTATTGTTGTGAAAGAATGTGTCAGTCTACATTTCAGGAATTTTAGGTAGAAGTGATTATTCTTGCAGCGTTGTTTGTTACTTCATAAAAACTAAGAAAATGTTTGTTACTTCATAAAATATAATAAAATGATTAGATCTATTAAAAGTTGAATGTTTATCCATCCATCAACCCAGTTTGTCAGCGTGATTGTGCCGTAAGCTGAATGTTTATAAGTGATGGTAATTTTTATAAAGTTAGAATATTAACTACTCTGACCAGCATAAAATGCTGTCTGGTCCTGGATATGACCTTAAACTATATCCAGTGGTGAGACACCAGCTTGCGGGCTTTGCAGAGTGTGGAGCTACCCTTTAATTGCAAGTTCTCCCAGTCCACTCTCACCCGGAGTGGTAGTACTTGTTAGGGTCCAAAATATGGGTTAAATAGAAACTGACTTGAAAACAACAAATATATTCTATTTAAAAAATTTTCTTCAAAATCTTTGGATTCGGCATTAAATAAACTGAAAAGGGTTGATATGCCGTAAAACAAAAACAACCATCAAACCATAAAATGCTCTCCGTCATTTTCTGCATTTTGTCTCTCATTGCAACCTAATTAGCTATAATCACTGAGGCATTGTTAGGTAAGACTCTAACTGTTGCATCTGAAGCACAACCTTATATTAAAACTCTTTCCCATAGTAGCAACCTTGTAGTTTCTGTGCTACCTAAGAAGCAAACCTTTGGGTGATTCTGCATCGAAATCTACCCTGCTCTTACCGTCTCTACATGTTACAAGCAAATAATTGTGAATACACTACCGAAAATGCATGGGGAGAAAATGTACTTTTTTGCGTTATAACTGTGTTTTATAGGAAAGCTTCCTCGACTTCATATTCAAGAGTTAAACCTTAGTGGTCATGGTGTGTAGGTCAAGACATACAATCCGGCATGTTATGGAAAAATACAAAGTCCTATTCCCGCGTGTTTAATAGAAAAGCTTTCCCGACTCCGCATGCAAATGCTAAACCTTAGTGGTCAAACCCCACTATCTGACATGTTAAAGAATAGCTTATACTAATGAAGAAACACTTCATTTAGGCAAGACAATACTAAGGAATCATATTTGTGAAATCTAAACAGAAGTAAAACTCGTTCGTTAACCATATGCTGCAGCATCATATGCAAGCTGATGGCAAAGATTAAACTGGGTTTAAATGTCTTATAAAATACATTAAAAGGACTGTGGACTCCAGATTTTATTCCAGTTTTGATGTTCTGGTTATAATTCGTTATTTTTTTCGTATGAACTAAATTTTTATTGTTTACAGTCGATTCTAGTTATAATCTCTAATTAGATATCGGATACTTGAAGAATGGAGCACGTTAAAGATTGTCAACATCTAGAACATTTTGTCGTTAGCCATTATCCTTCATCACCAATCTGCTGTTGTTATCTATATATATATAAAAGCGAAAATGTGTGTTTGTATGTATGTATGTGTGTTTGTTTGTATGTATGCATGTATGTGTGTTTGTATGTCTCGCAAAAACTTTCGACACGGGTCACGGATTTTCGCCAGATCGGTATCATTTTAAACATCCAACCTTCGGCCGACAAATATCGAAATATTGGCTAAAAACGTTAATTCCTTCATCCTGAAATCCGTAGTTTTCTACAGGGGGGCAGCAAAAACCGTCCACTCATGACGAGTTCGCTTCTAGGCATGCGTCATACGACGTCGTAACCTGATTTACTTTAAATATTTGAAAAAGCGACACAATTTCGGCGACGTCGTCTTAGCTCAGTTTCTTAGAGCGCGGCCTCATTATCAAAACGTTTTGGGTTCGAATCGTGGTGTGAGATGTCTTTTTTTATTTTAATATTGAAGCAGGGTTATTTAAGCCATTTTCACGTGTTTTTTGGGGGGGCATGGTTATTTTTCACGTTCGTTTTTCTGTTTTTTTATTTTTTTACTTCGCTTATTCTAAGGTTTTCATTAACACCCCCATTCCCGCTCGACCATACACACCGGAAAACACTCGGGCAACGCCGGGTACCCGCCGCTAGTATAATTTTCAAACTCAAACCTTCGCCCGACAAATATTGAAAAATTGGCCAAAAATATTAATTCCTTCACCCTAAACTGGACCCTTTTCTACAAGAAGTGGTGCCGAAAAATTCGTCTCTTCATTTTCTCTCCTTCTGCTACGGCATGTTTGACCTAGAAAATATTTACGTTAGTTTAATCACCTGCAAGTGTTTTTAAAGGTTTAATTTTACTTGTTCTCCATTGTAGTTCTGTTTGGCGTAGAGGATACGTATCAGGCTTTTTTATGCCTTAGCATCGATGCTTCAGGTTCGAGCCTATCTTCCTACTTTAACGTTTTCCTCTTTTACATCCTTTTTTTACGTTTGTTCGCTGTTTTTTTTTCTTTTTTTGGTTTTTCCAATTTTTTTTAACATCGTGTATTTTATAATATTAAAATAGGGTAACCCTGTCCTACATACACACCTACAAACACCCGGGCAACGCCAGGTACCCCCGCTAGTATAGAGTAAAGGTGATTGTATGGTGAATTTTCTTCCTTTACTGTGTCAGTATTTAATTTTGAAAAAAAATATGTTTCTAGTGGGGAGACCCGACGTTGTTCGAGATTAAATGAAGATTTACAACTGTTTCACTCTCCCATATTTTTATTGTCATTGGAATCAGTGAAATCGTTCATTTTCTTTTTAAATCAAATTCATGTATTCCCTGCTCTATCGTGTGTCGGAAAAAAGCTTTAATGATCTAAGATCTTTGATAGACTAAAAAAATAGGTGGATTATACGAAAATGAAAAGACGACTGTGACAAGATACTTAAAGATAGAACCAAAGATGATGTTTAAAAACCTATTCTATAATTATTCAGTTCGGCATTAAATACTGTTGAAATTTAAATATTTTTTATTACATTTTCACCCCAAACAAGGCCCATTGCCACTTTGATGTAGGGGGCTACTATTAGGGACACAGGCTACAGGGGTACTAGGTGGGGAGTTAGGCAGCAAGATATCGATTCACGTTACACTTGAACTTCTGCATGTCAGTATAGTTGGGGAAGCAGGAACCGGGCAGGGAGTTCCAAAGTCTAGCGGTTCTGAGGAAGAAACTGGAGTAGAAGGCTCTCTTACATCTAGGGGTTTCTACTCTGAAGGGTGGGATTGTACTGCTTGTCGGGTTTGTCGGAGGTATTTACGTTGAGAGGGTACAAGTGCTTGCAGCTCGTCCGAACATACACCATTAATTACTTGTAGAACAGGCCGGGGATGCAACATTTCGTCGATGGGACAGAGGAAAACAAATAAACAAACATAAACTAAACACAATGTATATCTATTAGAAGATATAAAAAAAAAACTTAACGCAAAACAACCAAACAAAACATCATGGATAATTATAAAAAAAAATAAATATTTAAAATATAACAAACATAAAGCACAAAAGTCTTATTAAAAATTTTACTAGATTCAATATTTCATGATCTAAAAAATAATAACCACACAGGAAAACATAATAAATTATTTACGTAAAGACGAAACTGTTATATACCAGTTTAACATCCATCTATAAATATAAAAGCGAAAATATGTGTGTATGTATGTATGTACGCTTTTTGTGTATGTCCGGAAAAGGCTTTTTTCGCCGGGATTCTCGGTTGGCTTACTCCTTCTTTAAACTATTTATATGCTGTCTAAATGATAATATCTACGAGTTACGAACGGGGGTCGCGTGTGTATCTAATTTGTCCGACTTTCACGCGCTATTTTTCTAGATTTATAGATCGCCGCGTGTTTCTTTTGCTTTTCAGTATAAAAAAGCGAAATTGGATTCGAATCAGCAGTTCCCTGACTCAAACGTTTGGTCAATGTCAGTTTTCACCGTCATATCAGACAATTGCTTTCACCTGGGCACTCCTCTAATAAATGTGGGAGCTGGTTTTCCCTAAAGTTGAGTAAAAACAAACAACCCGGATTTTGACCTCATTAAAAACTGTCCCGCAGAAAATATTAACTGCGACCTCATTTTTGACCTCATTAAATCATTAAGTGCGGGCACTTTTCAGTTCCCTTCTTACTTAAATAAATTCTGACGTTTTTCAGTAACTCATTCTTGCTGGCCGAACGATTAATGCGTCATGTTTTTTTTTACATTTTATTTTCCAACTTCGCCTCAGGGCTTCGGGTTCGATCCTACCAACTTACCAAACTTTTTTAATCCCCCACTCCCATGTATCTTTTTGATTTAAGAGCACACACCTTGGAACACCCGTGCAAGTCCGGTTACCCCCCGCTAGTTGTAAAATAAAAGTATGTCGCTGTGTGTAGGCTTACATAAAAGCATTCTAGGGAGAAGAAGAACTTCATTTTCTGCCACGCATAATTATGAACAAGAGTTACTTTCGTAGATCTAATGTTCTTTAATAAACAGCAACACACTGACATATAAAAATATTAGAGTAACATTTGAAAATGTTTGTCTTTGATTTGGTAATCTTATTATCTTGTTGAAATTTACATTTTCATTCTTTCGAGCTTCGAATTCATTGAAAATAAGGCTTCAACACCTACCACTTGTATTGGTTTACAATGATATGCTTAGGAAACAATGTTTAGATTTTAACACAATATGGGAACTAGTAATAATAAATACCTAACCTGGGTGGCCGGCGTTGCCAGGATGTGTGGAGGTGTATGTAAGGGCGTTGGTTGAGCAAAAAAGTTTGATCGACTTGCAAAAATGTCGACGAAAAAATTGACCTTTTCTTTTAAAAAACAGCCCAGTTGACGGTGAACAAATTAATGTTTTGAGCCAGTTTTTCGATATTTTTCGTCTGAGACTTTTAGATTAAAAACAGTACCAATTGTGTCACGGTCAGACATACAAAAGCACACGCATATACACATATTGATTTTGCCTAATAATCTAGCGCAGGTTCCCAGCGTTGCCCGAGTGTGTTGAGGGGATGTAAAAAGGAACCCTGAACAAGTGGGGAATCAAAACAACGGTAAGCAGCCCGGATGGAGAGAGTGTTAAAAAAGTTGTAGTAGACCGGCAGGCTCGAACCCGTAAGGCGAAGGAGAAAAAGAAAGTTTTAAAAAAGTACCGTTTTTAGCTGATGCGTCCATAACGAAGCCGGAAATCGCGAATGTTAGAATAAGGCTAGTCAATTCAACGGAAACGAGGACTTGCGAAAATATTGACGATAAAAGCGACTCCTCCTTGTAGAAATCTGCCCAGTTGAGGTTGAAGGAATTAATTGCGCCCATTTTTATATATTTGTCGTCCGAGACTTCGAACTTCTAAACGATACTAATCTCGTCGCGTGTCTCGAAAGTTTTTTGGCAGACATACAAACAGACACACATTTACACACACATACACACAATTTGCTTTTTATATTATAGATGATATTGCAATTTTTATTTCTCAGTGACAAGTATCCTTTATTTGTTGTTATGAGGAAGACTCTCACACAGGAATTCGACGGGTTGAATTTGCTCAGGGTCAAATCGTCAACCAATAACGATATTCCTTTTGCTTGTTTTTATTAAACTATTTTTGATCGATTTGAGCGTTTTATCCGGTCATTATTGTTTTACTGGATTGACCTGATTTTATCACACCTGTGGCGTGACCTTTACACCAACCTATTTGTAACTCATGTTCTTTCTAAGAATTCACTAGGGTTTTTGTTTTTTTAATCAAGTGTCAATGTCACTTTCACGATTTTTAGTCAAATGAAATTTTGGTACATTAGATTATTATTTTATTATTTGCGGAACATGTGAAAATTCAATAGCAGCATCTTTCATATGTAATATATTTGCTGCTTGGCATTCTGTGGACGATCAACATAGATGGAGACGCCGTGATATTATTGTTGGCGTTTTTATAAAACTGTAAATGTATTTCTCTAAGTAATCTGGTTAATATAGTGTCAGAATATATCTAGTTATTAGCGTTTATCTCTAATATCCTTATAAGATTGCGACAAATTTCCATTGTACCAGTATCGTTATGCCATCTTAATACAAAAGTGATACTTCCTTTGGATCCTACAGAAAAAAAAAATATATTAGTTTTACGTAATCCCCAAAAGCAATATCATGTTTGTTTTTTTTTACTTTGCGTTTTTTGGTTATTGAGGCATCTTGACGTTTTTGGTCATGGATACATCCTAACATTTTTGGTTACGGAGACATCCTAACGGTTTTAGTTATGAAGACATCCTAACGTGTTTGGTTATTGGGACATTCTAACGTTTTTTGGTTATTGGGACATTCTAACGTGTTTGGTTATGGAGACATACTAACGTTTTTTGGTTATTGGGACATTCTAACGTGTTTGGTTATGGAGACATACTAACGTTTTTTGGTTATTGGGACATTCTAACGTTTTTGGTTATGGAGACATACTAACGTTTTTTGGTTATTGGGACATTCTAACGTTTTTGGTTATGGAGACATACTAACGTTTTTTGGTTATTGGGACATTCTAACGTGTTTGGTTATGGAGACATACTAACGTTTTTTGGTTATTGGGACATTCTAACGTGTTTGGTTATGGAGACATACTAACGTTTTTTGGTTATTGGGACATTCTAACGTTTTTGGTTATGGAGACATACTAACGTTTTTTGGTTATGGAGACATCCTAACGTGTTTGGTTATAGAGACATCCTAACGTTTTTGGTTATGGAGGCATCCTAACGCTATTAGTTATAGAGACATCCTAACGTTTTTGGCCATGGAAAGATCCTGAAGTTTTTGGTAATGGGGACATCTTAACGTTTTTGGTTATGGAGACATTTTTACGTTTTTGTTATGGAAACATCCTAACGTTTTTGGTTATGGAGACATCCTAATGTTTTTGGTTATGGAGACATCCTAAGGGTGTTGATTATGGAGACATCTTTACGTTTTTTTTATGGAGACATTCTTACGTTTTTGATTATGAAGACAACCTAATGTATTTTGCTGTGGAGACATCCTAATGTTTTTGGGTATGGAGACATCCTAACACTTTTGGTTATGGAGGCATCGTTACTTTTTTTGGTTATGGAGACATCCTAAAGAAGAATAAAAATAATGATATACTGCAAACATTAAATTAGAGTATTTATATACAAATTTAATGGTTGTAGTATGTTATCTCGAGGCCTGTGACAACAGCATATTCTTTTAATTGTTTTGACTTTCGAGTATATATCTGACATAGACACAGTTAATCAACCGTAATCCACATCACTCTGTAGAAAAGCATATATGATCGCAACGGATTTACACTCTAAAGTCAAAACAATGAGAATTATATGCTGGTGTACTTGGCCTAGTTATCCCTTCGATCAAATCTTTTTACTAAAGAGGAACTCCCGATCAAATAATACCTAATCTGGAAACCGTTAAATGCGTGCATACATTACAGGTACTAGGATATTATTATATAGTTTATTGCATTTGGCATGCGTTTGTTAAAATTATTTCTCAGCACACTAAGTATTTAATATAATGCTAGGTTTATAAATTTTATTCAAATGAACTTAGGTGCATTTGATAATATTTGACTTGTTTCGTACATTTGTCAATACACAACCTAAATATCCAACAATCCATTGGCTTATAAAGGTAAATAACGAATAATTTTCAATGGCCACATGCGTGTGTGTATATATGTAATAGAAGAACAGAAAAAAAAATGATCGAATTCTGTAGTTCAAACGAATGAAATCACATTAATGGGAAGCCAGAAATAACGACTCCCGATGGATATTCTTAAAATTTCCTTTATTGTTTCGGAAGGAATAAGCCGTATAAAAGTAAAGACCTTTGCTTTACAGACCTGATCAGAAGAAATAGGGAAGATGTGACTTGTACAAATGAAAGGAGATAAAAAGTATTGAAGGGATATACCGAAAAAAACTCGAAAAAAACACCGAAAAAAAAACGTAGCAAATTAGAATATAAAAAACGAAACTTAATATAAGTAAATCGATTAAAAATGATCGAGTTGAGAAAAAAGGAAGATATAAAGTTAGATGACCAACTAAGATAGTAAAAAAAATTATATATATATATACATATATACATACATATATATATATATATATATATATATATATTACATAGTATAATGCGAGCATGAAAAGTAATATGGTTAAGATTAACCTTAGAAAATAAACCGACTAGTTGTTAAATCTGGAAGAAAAAGACAAGACATCCAAGTAAAACACATAATAAATTAATAATTTAAAATATTGCAGCATTATGAATTTATATACATTGTAGAATTGAATTTAAAAAAAAACTTAATGCTGCAATATTTTAAGTTATACATGTATCATTTTTTTACTATAATATTTTGTGTTTTTCACTTTCACTTTTCACAACTAATCCATTTACTTTTCTTAGTGTAATCTTAACCATATTACTTCTCATGATTTACTTATTCTGATTTTTCCAGGATTTGCTTTGAAATAATATTTTTTACTTTTTGCTTTAAATATCATATGCATTGTCAAAAATCTAGGAAAACATTATAACCAGTTCTTAAATTGACTAAATAAAAAATCAGCTAAAAGACGTAATTAAGTAAATATAGAAAAAGAAGGGACACAAAAAAAGAGAGAACCAGAATTAACGGGCGACGTCGTAAGCGAAAGATTATGAGTCCTAGCACGGGCAAAAAAGGAAAATGAATAAACGAGCGACGTCGTAAGCGAAGGATTACCAGCCCTAGCACGGCGAAGAGCATCACTTTTGTTAATTCTCTCTATATAGCCCAAATAAGATGGCATGCGAACGACATTCCCGCTTTGATTTATGAAGGTGTCGTCGAAGGAAAAGCTGCTATGTTAACCAGCATCCAATCAAAAGAAACGTCCCTCACGTTCCTTATTTATATTGAAAAATTTTGAAAAGTAATTTTTTTTTTAATGAACAAGAATTGTTTTGTTTTTTTTTTTTTTCAAAAAATAGCCGAGAGGGTGACCTAGGAACTGTAAAGATTCTTTGGAATTTGGTCGCAACGTGAGTGAGCTGCGAAGCTTTAAAGCGGTTCTAAATGAGTAAAACTAAACTAAACCACATATTTAGGAGTAAGTTGCTGGAATCTGTGTTAAATACAGAAGTAATCAACCATCTCAACAAAAATAACCTTCTTAGTGACACTCAATATGGTTTCCGTTCTGCTAGATCTACAGCAGATGTGCTTACAGTTATATCTCATAGGATTAGAAAATCTCTCGACGGAGGCAACCTTTCTAGGGCAATTGCTCTTGACATATCTAAGGCCGTTGATAGGGTATGGCATAAAGGTTTACTTCATAAGATCTCTAGCTATGGTATTGCTGGAAATGTCATCTCAATTATTAAATCATTTCTTTCTGATAGGTTCATAAGAGTAGTAGTTGAGGGGCAAAAATCAGAAGCTCACAGTATTAATGCCGGTGTCCCTCAGTGATCTATCCTGGGCCCAACTCTTTTCCTGATCTATATTAATGATCTTCCAAATCACATCCTTACATCATTTGTAGACATTTATGCTGACGACACTACCATTTATGGTAGCACATCTAAGACAATAAACGACCAAGTTCTCTCCAATTCTCTCTCCTCTGATCTTGAGCACGTAGTACAATGGGTAAGGAGTGGCTGGTTACTTTTAATGCATATAAAACCAAGCTTCTCTCTTTACATCATCAACATTCTGACCCACATCTGGCATCAATTGAAATGAATGGCTCTCGTCTTCAGGAGGCCTCAAGTTTTGACAAGCTTCTTGGATTGACCATTACTCCTGATCTTAAATGGAACACGTACATCAAATCTGTTGCCAAGGCCGCTGGAAAAAATGGTGGGATCTTTCTATCGATCCTGTAGATATCTCACTGCTGATGCTATTCTCTATCTATATAAGAGCCAGGTACGTCCAAGGATGGAATACTGTTGCCACATCTGGGCAGGAGCTGCTAGAAAGGACTTGGCCTGCCTTGATAGAGTTCAAAATAGACTTCGTAGCCTCGTAGGAGATGTCCTTTTCTCTTCCTTGCAACCTCTATCTCACAGAAGAGATGTTGCGAGTTTGTCTCTGATGTATCGTTATTTTCATGGAAAGTGTTCGACTGAGCTTCAATCTATGGTCCCCCCTCGCAAAACTTTCACAAGAAACACTCGTCTAGCTGTAAACACTATCAAAAATTCCCCCCACTCTTTATTTGTGCCTAAACCTAAACGTAGATTCCATGAACAGAGCTTCTTTCTTAGAACTGCACGCCTGTGGAATTGTCTTCCGTTTTCCTGCTTTCCGGCTGACTTCAATATTGTTGTCTTTAAGTCTAACGTAAATAAGTTCTTGATGAGCCGTTCCATATAACTTATCAAATTTACCAAATTTTCATTACTAATGATTACTATATTGTCCAATTTCTAATGTACACTCTTTAACCCTTATCCTTGCGTGGCCTCTTGGCCTTGATAATGTGGTGATGCCTATGTAAAAAAAAAATTTAAACACAGTAATGCTTAAATGTTAAATACAGGATGAGGCAAAGCAACGAGCTTATTAAAATCTGGTGCCGTAAAGTGCATATTTCTCCAAGGATAGTAAAAATGGACTTATTTGGGAGAGTGGGGCTTAAAAATTGGTTCTTAATGTGCGATATTTATTTTTTTGTTTATTTTTCAGGAACGCCAGCGCACGCGTCAATGACTGTTTTGTTGCAGAACTTTCCAAGGCACCTATTCTCCTTGCAGAACGATCTGTATTGCCTGGTATGGTCCCTTGATTTATCACCATATAACTATTTTTTATTAGGATATATGAAAGCAATTTTTATCAACGATTGTCCTAGTACATTGACTCACCTGAAAAACAACATTCATTGAACTGTCGCAACCATACCCATTGGATAGCTGGAAAAGGTTGACCGGGACTTCAGAGTTCGATAAACTCAGAGTCTATATAAAAAATGGACGCCATTTTACTGATATCATCTTTAAAACTAGTAAAAAATAAAATTTAAATGTTGTACTAGTTGCAGTTACAAATATTACATTTATACCGTCATTACTTGTGTTATATATATATATATATATATATATATATATATATATATTCAAATAAATCTGTATTCCTGTCTATTTGTTTATTGAATATAATGACAGAATTTACTATATGTACATCATGACGTCATATATTACATTACGTCTAACGTCATAGGCTAAAATAATAGTGGATTCGCGGGCAATGACTGGACGCGTGTTAGTGTATATATATATATATATATATATATATATATATATATATATATATATATATATATAATTATTTACTATGATAATAGAACATCTACAGACACTAGTCTTTCACCCTTTCCGGAATCTTCAGTGCAAGGTTTCACGATTAACAGTCGATAGATTCGAACCCAGTAACACAGGCCATTTCTGGCTTGATTAGCAAAGGACGTATCCATTCGGCTACTGTCAACCGCGTGAAATAACATTGAAATTAAACATTTTATTCATTTTTTTATATCATCAGAGGTGATCTAATCATTATATGATTATCTGTGCATAAGAGATAAATTGACCGACTTAATTCAACTGGAAGTGTTCAACGATAAGAAATGAGTTTCTTAAAGGGGCTGACATAATTATTTATTTAGCAAAAATGGTGCTTAATACTATTGCAGAGCAAATATATTTTTATTTATTACTGTTTATCTGCTTAGTTACACATGTTTCGGTTACCGAATCGTGTCAACGATCCAGTAAGTTCGTCATACTTTTACAGAAATATAAGTCTGAAAAATAAATATCTGTTAAAGTCTGACGGGGTTACAAAATCAATAAATTGTACGATCGTTTCGGAAACGATGTTTTTATTGTGATAGACATTGAGTCTTGGACAATAATTTTATCTTATAGTTTTTGAAAACAAAGTATCCTCATCAGAAAAAATATTGGGTGGTGGGTTTTTAACTAGACAGCCTAGCATTTTTAAGTAAGACAGATGTATCGGGAAAATATTTAAAATATAAAGGAAAGTAGTTACTATTTTGATGAACAATGTAGGATAACTAAAAATAAAATGAGATAGAATCTGGTTGAAGGGTAAGAGATTCTAGATTTTAAATATTTTAACAAAAATATAAATACCTTGCAATGGTTCGCCTTTCTAAAATTCGTACGTATCATCGTCAATGCATTCATTGCGATGGTAAAAGTAGTTTATGAATGCTTGAAGATGTTGATATACACATTTTCAAAGGCGACGCTATCAAACAATATTAACAGTTAAAATCGTTACTGGCATTACATTTAAAATTAGCTGAAAAATTGCAATTACAAGGGAGATAATTTTATTCAAAAATAAAAATAAATTATTTGCATGTTCAAAGGGAGATAAGCACTGATTATTTAATATTTGAGTTTTTACTATAATGAATGAATCCTCTTCGAAGTGATTAAATAAAATAATATTTTTAAAAAAATAGAATACTAATTATAATATATATAGGACTTACACCAATATAATAGTAAGATATAACTTCAAAGATATTGGCGACAACCAAGAAATGTCATCAAAAGTCATAACAATTGCAAGAAGTCTGCAGAATCTTTGAATCAGAATTCTTCCATACAGGTTTTGAAAACAGTTATATTGAAATTTGGCCTTGGGCGAATTTAATAAGGGCCTGTAGAATGCAGCATGGCAAAACGAAATTCCTGTCTAAAGTTTTTTTGTAAATAAAAACAAATGCCAGCCGATGAAGAATTCAGCCATAGAGAGTGACGGACACCGGCCAATCGACTTGTCATTTTGTCGTCACCCGTAACACTCTACCACAAACGATTTCTCTCTTTCTCACACTCTCTCTCTCTCCCTCACTCCTTAGCATATTTGTGGCAGTATTATTGCAAGAATAAAACTGCCACTTTTTTACATGCCCAAAATTGGCAGTGTTTGTTGTATACATTTGCCGAGCATTTTGGCACACTATTGATGAATAAATAGAACTAGAGTATAACGTAACAGTTAATTATATATTGATTTGCGTTCTGTTTATATATTCGTAGAAGTTGTCAATTGTCTTCCGGACATCCCTTATTTCAGTAAACGGACGCTGCCAATGTTTCCTTTATCTTTTTAGGTTTTAAAGTTTCTTAAAGGTTTTTACGCGCATTTATTCCTTTGATTTTACGTCTTTTTTCCTCGAAACTTGAAAGCAATACCCGAAAGCTTCTATATTGATGTGTGTATGTGCGTGTATGTGTGTGTATGCGTGTGTATGCGTGTGAATATGTGTGTATGTGTGTGTGCGTATATATGTGTGTGTGTATTTGTGTGTGCGTATATATATATATATGTTGGTGTGTGTGTGGGTGTGGGTGTGTATGTGTGACACAGATTCTCTATGTCTTTCTTGTTTTCTTTTCACTGGCGACTGACTTACTCAACACTTCTCATCTTCGTCGTATTTTTTTTTATTGTCACTTTCATCCTCGTTTCCTCTAGCATTTGCTTCGCCCTCCTCGTCCGCACGTCTACCTGAAATGAATAATATCTGTTGCTGACTGAAATAAACGTTTCAACACATTACAACGAAGACTAAGACTAGGACTTTCCTTTTGGAGTTTAGTTTAAGTTTATTGGCGAGAAATGAATAACACATCAGCGAAGGACTCGTGTTCTACAAGGATCATTCCAAAATAAACTCTTATTTTCACTGAAAATTCGAAGGGTGAAGAGGACGGATATGGTACGATTAGAACGAGAGACATTTTGTGTTATATAATTTGTTCTACACATAGTCGCCAACCTTCCTAATAAACTTTGCCTGGAATTCAATAATGAATCTCTGCTTCTGACGTACGTTAATGTGAAGGTTGCACTTTTACAGTCTTACACGTCCAATATCTACAAAAGAGTGATGAAACATTCAGTGCCTAGATGCATACGTTCAGTTACCTTATCCTTGCTATTTGACATTCCTTTCTGGTCCATTATTGCGAAGTATTTTTTTTTCTTTTAGAACGCCCGTCGTACTAGTCATACACGTAAAAAAAAAACTAATGTTAAATACATCAAATAGAGTTCCCGGGAAGTTATTTCGCTCTTGGCAATTATTAAAGTATGTCTTTCATTACTGGGACATTATACACCAAATTTCTGAATATTATGCTTTCTCTTAGCTCGACAAACCTGCTGTCATTCGTTGTTAGAACTTATATCTGTGTTCTGTTTAAGCCATTTCATCTCCTACTTTGAGTTTTAATCTTCTATGTATCCTATAGATGAGTCTAGTTTTAGAAACATAGCTGTTTAGATGATGATGTGTCACAACGGCCTACACTGATTTCTAAACTCAAAATTTCATATTTCACGTCGCTATTCGAAATAGGACCATCTGCAAAGACCCATATTGTTGGTCGGTCAGAAGTTTAGCATCTGTAAGGTGATGGACCAGAGCTTGGTTAATTATGGACTCAAATATTTTGGCGAAAAGTGGCAGGAGGGTAATGGGGCGGTAATTTATTGGGTCAGTTCGTTCGCCAGAATTCTTGAAAACTGGTACCACAGAAGCAGTTATCCAGCAGGCAGGAAAGCAAGATTCATTAAGGCATTTGTTGTAAAGTTTGGAGAACTGGAGCTACTTCGGCGGACCACTTTTTTAATAGCACAGCCGGGATGAGATCAGGTCCACATGCTTTTGAAGTGTCAAGATTTTTTATGATAGCATGCACCTGAGAAGGGGTGATTTTACGATCGTCTAGTGTGACGTCTGTTCACAAAGGAAAGTCAGGGAGAGTGTTGTTAGCAGGGTCCAGTGTGGAGTTTGAGGCAAACCGACTGGCAAGCATTCCATATTTCACGTCGCTATTCTAATTATGACCATCCACAAAGAACTCTTCTTTTCCCCCTCTGTGTACTTAATATAAAATATAATTTAGGTTATAATATTTGTAAAATATATTCCACATATTCGAATGTATGTTTTCTCTACAGGTGACGAAGCATTGTTTTAAAGGCTAATGTAAACAAATATCTGTCGAGTCGTCATCGAATGTAATCATTGTTTTGAATTATTTTATAGCGCCGTTAAATCGCCAATTGGAAATATCCAAGCTGGATACTCCACCAGAGTAGACGAATACGTATCTTGGAATTCGCTAAGGTTAAGAGACTACAAGACAGAGACATTATAACTAGAGCTATGACAACCGCATATTATTTTCATTGTTTTGACTCTCGAGTATATATCCGACACAGTTAGACACAGTTAATCAACCGAAAACAACATCACTCTACATAAAAATATATAAGATATCCATAGATATATACCTGAGAATCAAAACAAGGAAAATAATATGCTGTTGTCATAGCCATGGATATAACATATTTAAATAGTTAATCGGAGGACAATCAATTACGTTCTAAATTGCTTTACTGCGTGTTTAAGAGATGAAAATAAAACTTTAATGAAATATCGGATATGTCCGTATCTCATATAGGGTTACTCTGTTAACGGGAGGAAATGGAGGCAATTGATTTATGAGAACTTGAGATGAAAAAAAATGAAGTATAACTTATAACGTAAAAACTCGCAAGCATTATATCGTTTCCATTGTTGGTATTGGTTTCCCCGATATTTTTCTCGTAAGAATTCTTTCTAGAAACACATCAGTGGTTTGCGGGGGGGACCCGTGAAAGTTGCCAACATCCTAAGTGAAATTGATTTTTATGGAATGACCTAATTTCGATTACGAGATTCCTGGGTCCTGAGTCCGTGTCGTCAACCATTTGACCACTGTAACCCTCCACATAATCTAATAAATCGGAGTGAATGAGTTAAAGAAAACACCGTAATGATTGGCAATGCTGAAAAATATGAAGAAATTCATTATTTAAAATGTCGGTTCAAGATGAATTTGGCCCTTCTAGTAACGGTCGTTTGAAATATATTATTAGTTGGTCTGTCATGAATAAATCCGAAAAATATTTTGTCTGTCTGTCAATAGTTCAAAGATGTTTTGTTGCTTCCTTCGGATGGAAGATAACCTTTAGAATCGAATATCCATGGTTACTGGTAATCTCCCTATGTTTTCTGCTTCTTTTAATGTTGTAAAAACACCTTGATATGTTTGCTTATTCCTGTATTCTCTGCGTAAGCTACCATCATTAGAGACAATGACTTCAACTAAGGTTGCTACTACCTCACTCTTGTCTCATGAAATTATGTCAGACTTTTGGTGTTCATAATTGAAAGCCAGTCATCTATACTCCTATAAATTTCACTTTTTTGTGTATTGATATTTATATTAAAAACCTTTTTTTTTCTATTTAAAAAAGAAAAGAAATAAAAGATTGTGATATATGGATCGTGGAATTGCATTCATCCGAAAAAGATGTAGCTAATTTGCATATTCTTTTAAAGGTTCATTTTTATTAATTCCCTATTAGTTTTTACAGTTTTCTTATAGGATAATCAGCTTTGGTTAACTATTACCTGTAATTATATTCATGCAGATATTCTACATGATTTATACTTGCATAATATTTGCGTAAAATAATTATAGTAAACACAAGCCTCTTTCTATATGTATATATTTATGTATACGTATGTATATTTGTTTAAAAATATTGCCTACCAAATTTAATTAGTTTTCCGTCTAGAGACATGAAACTTAATATACCGGGTATTCGATCCAATACAAAACTTTGCATTAATGTTTTAGCTAGAGAAAATCGGTTCAAAAGTACGAAAATTAAAAAGGGAATTTGCTAAGTGAAGGTGGAACGACGGCATTACGAATATACATGCGTTTCGTAATAGCTATCGATTCATGTTTTAGCCTTGCAGCAAACATGTTTTTACATCTCAGGAATTTATGATAAACAAAACGTAAATCGTAAGTTGTGGTTTCGATTCCCGGTGGTGGCACACGAGTCATTTTTTAAAACCATTTAAATCATTACTATTAACTGGGTCCAAGAAAATCTATAATAAAAATCTCATCTGTCTGTTTCAATGTATGTATGTATGTATGTTTGTTTGTATGTCTGCCTTAATCGTTCGACACAAGGGACAAATTTTCATTAGATCGGTATCGTTTTGTAGCGCGACCCTTCGGACGACAAATATCGAACAATTGACTAAAATCATTAATCCCATTACCCTTAAGTAGGGACTTTTCTACAAGGAGGGGTCGCTTTTTACGCCTGTATTTTCGAAAGTCATCCCCTCTTTTCGATTGACTAGCCTCAATTTAAACCTTCACCACTTCGATTTGGCGATAGACGAAACAGCAAAGACGTCGCGTTATTATTTTCACGTTTTTTCCTCCCTTACTGTATGGGTTCGCGCCTGCCTGCCTGCCTGCTATCACAACGCCGGGCTATGCCGGGCTACGCCTGGTACCCAGTATAGTATAATAATAACTACGAAATATTTATTAAGTAAACTATCAAATTTAACCGTAATTTACGACCGGTCAATGCCTGACGACCTACTAGTAGTAAATAATCTACAGTTTTTAAACCATATTTAGACCATTACATTTTATTTGAGTAAACAGATTTTCTTACGTATTTATTTGCTTTATAATATAATATTTATTTATTTGCCGCGTGTTTACGTTCTTTCAATTATCGGACTTTTACAATTTAATGCACATGTTCGCAGACAGAGAAGATAATACATAAGCTACGGGGAGGGTGCTGTAGTTAGGATTGAATAAGATGAAATTCTTATTTTCCCTTCAGAGAGAGAAAAACTTAATGGACGGTTTGTAAACCTAAAGAACTAATTTGTCTCCGTTCTCGTATGAAGATATTCTAAACGATTACAAAATAACGAGAGGTTGAAATGAGTCAAAACAGCTCAGAATTCAACAGAAAAACATGTTTGTCTCTTGATTTCAATTTTGAACTCGTTTTTTTGGAGGCGTATTTATATAGGTTTAGACTATCGGGTAGTTGTTTGGTTTGAAATGTGTAAGTTTCAAATACCAATTTCGTTGGTCTGCTTAAAGTTTAAAATATTTTCTTCTAATTTTTAATTTTAAATATGTTTTTCGCCTGTCTGGTAGTGGTTTAGTTTGAAATTGCAATCTGTATACCTCATCTTGGTTGTTATTGTCACAACGTTTCGGCCGTTTTGCCCTCCGGCCTTCGTCAGGCGTTTTGTATCGAACTGGGGAACCGTTTGTTAGGAGTCTCGAACCCAACCCTTTATTATTATTACGGGGGTACCGTGTTCGGACTCCAGCTAGGCTTTGGGACATAACTGGAGTCCGAACACGGTACTCCCGTAATAATAAGAAAGGGTTGGGTTCGAAACTCCTAACAAACGGTTCCCCAGTTCGATACAAAACACCTGACGAAGGCCGGAGGGCAAAACGGCCGAAACGTTGTGACAATAACAAACAAGATGAGGAAGTCAGTCCGACAATCTCAATCAATGAAAACACCTCATCTCAAAAATACAGACAATTACTGCAATCTGTATAGTTTCTAATGCTTCTAATAAATATCATTTTTGATGGTCTGCCATGCTTAAGTTTGAAGAAATATTTGTTTTAGTCTATCAAGTTGGAAAAATATTTCAATTAGTCTATCATATTTATATTTGAATTAGCATGTTTGTTTGTTTGTTTGTTTGTTTGTTTGTTATGCTTTTGTTGTATAATATTTTCGCCGGTCCGCCAAGGTTTAGTTCAATTAGACATGTCATTATTACGAGGGGAGTTTCAAGAGTTAGGCCTCTTATTTTTAAACAAAGAAATAAAACGCAAGGTTTAGTCTAATTCAACTTATCATACTTGCGAGGGTAGTTTCAAGAGCTAAGCCTCCTATTTAATACCCCCCCCAAAAAATAAATAAATAAAATGTTTAAGAGCTACGAAGTCGAAAGTAATACGATTTAAACGGGCGATTTTTTACACAAAATGTAATAGTTCTCAATAGACGCCATCATTCCTAATATACTTTTGCCAGAAATTCAATGACATATTTTCGCTTCTGACGCAAGTACATGACAGGTGATGTTAACTTAGAGTCTCATACCGTCAATACATAAAACAGAGTAATGAAATCTTTAGGTGACAACTGCACAAATTCAGTCATCATAACTATGAAACTTGCTATCCCCTCTGATGTATTTGGACCGAAGAAAAAACAGGAGCCATTACTAGTCGAACGTTACTCTCAAGTTTTAAACGAGAAATTCCGTTGCTCCTTTGTTCTAAAGTCTAAACGAGCATTTTAGTTATTCGGCTCTGCTTAAGTTTGAAATATTATTTTCGTTCGGCTGGTTGGGTTTAGTTTATAATAACAATTCCATCGATCTGTCACGTTGATAATTTTACTAGTTTTCTTGTCCACAACGTTTAGATTGAAATGCGAATGTATGGAACTTTTCATGCTTAAGTTTAAATTTTCTGTTCGTCTGTCACGCATTAAGTAAATAAAAAAAATGTTTTCGTTGTTTTGGCATGTTTACTTTTAAAATATCGTTGGTGTTGGCTCGATATTTATTAGCATTAAATGGCATTTTCGACTACCTAGTTCATTTATTTAATAAATAGACTTTTCCTCGAGTTGAAACAATCCTAGTAATAAAGCTCTTTGGGCCGCCCGGGCGCCCTTGCTTGCGTGCTTTTTTTCATCTTATATATATATATATATATATATATATATATATATATATATATATATATATATATATATATATATATATATGATTAGTTTAATAAGAAACCTTACCCTGTAAACCTATATTGACTTACTGATACGAAACTGTCCTGGTAACTTTTCAATATTTTTACTTAACAAATCATATATATATATATATATATATATATATATATATATATATATATATATGATTAGTTTTTTTCGGAAAAAGAATTCCAGCAGAGTGCTCAATTGAAAGGAAAATCCAAAATGTAAGAGCGTATTTATATTTTGTGTACAGAAAGTTGTTAGTTGAGACAGATCATTGGTACCGTCGGTTTCAAGCCCGAAGAGAGCTTGATAAGGATACCTTAAACGACGTTATTATCGGGCTTGAAACCGACGGTACCAATGATCTGTCTCAACTAACAACTTTCTGTACACAAAATATATAATATATATATATATATGGATTAAAGTAAAATTCTTTAGATTCAAATATAACGATATATTCACGTTAAGAATTTCTTGCTTGAAACAAGACATATATGGAAAATAATTATGTATTTCTTTTCCAAATATAGTTCTTTTCCAGTTATTCGTTGTTCCACACAATAAATTCTTAACGTGAATATATCTTTATGCATATTTTAATCTACAGAATTATACTTTAATCCTAAAACTTATATTTTGTGCTATTCTTATATACTGAGCTTTAACATTAAGGCTAAGATCGTCTTGAAAATATTATCTCACTGTATTATATAATAAGACAGTTCACTTTATTATCGAAGCTGTGATTTAATTCATTTATATATATATATGTGTATATATATATATATATACATACATAAGTGAAAATTTCTATCTGTCTGTGTGTATGTCTGTGTACATTTACCTACCAAATAACTCTGCCAAGTTTCGATCTACAGACTCGAGATTTGGCATAAGGGGTATTAAGTTTTGGGAAAATCGATTTAATCCGTTTTGGCAAGAAATTTTGCTGTCCAGGGGTCACGGTTCGACGATTTGACCTTTGAAAACTCTATAAAACTCCTCCGTCAATTTGTGGTCTAAACACTCGAAATTTAAAATGTAGGTTACTTGGACATGGATCTAACTTTTTAATTTCATTTGAGCCACAGGAAATTAATGTAAATGATTCAAAATTGGGGTGAAAGTTTAAAAAAATTGACTTTTGCAGTGTCTACCAAATTACTCAGCAAATTTCCTGACTAAACATTTGAAATTTTTCATAAAGAGTATTCAAAGATAGGGCAAGCTTTTTAATCGGTTTGAGTCGAAAATTTGAGCTACCAAGGAGTCGAAGTTGAAAAGATTTGACCTTTGCGGTGTCCAGCAAACTACTCAGCAAATTTTGTGTCTAAATATTTGATATTGTATATAAAGGGTATTAAGACAAGCATTTTAATACGTTTTGGGCAAGGATTTAGCTGCCAAAAAGGTCAATATAAAAGCGTATTTTAGGACTGGGCAACGCCGGGTGGTATTTTAGTTTCGAAATCAAATTCTTGATGGAGAATTATGTGGTAAAATCTTTGTAATTGTTTTAGATATATAAAACGTGTTTAGTCACGTCTTATAACATGCTTTGACTTTTTTTTCTTCCTTTGAAGATTGTAATGCTGGATATGGGGCAGCCAAACCAGCTGCCAACATTGCCCCGCTTTTCATTGAAACCAACCGAGAGCTCTTTTTAGTATGCTCGTTGTTCCCTTAAGTGCAATTGTCTGGATCTCTTTTGCACTTGGTTCACCAGGAATATTAGTTAGGTAGGACTTCGTATGGGAGTTAACACGAATGTTTATGACACATTTCCAATTATTTCATCCTACTGTATTTTCTAGGGATGAGCCATTCTGCCGGTATCCAGGTATTTACCTGCTATCCGAGAAATATTTTGACAGTTCTAACTGCCCTTTTAAGTGAATTATTATATTTGCATTTCTCTTTACTTGGTTAAGCAAGTATATTTGTTAAGTTGTTATTTAAATTCAGTTTCATGATCCTTGTGACTCTTCTAATAACTGAAATGCAGAGGGTTTTCTGTAATATTTCAGTTGTAGATAAGACCTTTGTATTTCGTTATTTCTGTATTCCCAGCTCAATGTATTCATTATCATTAAGGACACTGGCATCAAATACTTTTTGTCTTATATCACTGTCATGTTTAACAGTTCTTTCTTCTATGTATGCATATGTCGGCTCAGGATTGTGCGACATGCTTCCTATCTAGTACTGCTGTTATTGTAAAACCGGGAGTAACTTATAGACTCTCACGAATTCTTAATTATTTCTATTTATATTTAAACTACACAATTAATTTTCCACGATACGATAAAATTAATTCTCCTCCCGAAATTGATTTACACCAATGTTATATTCCTTTACGTATTTAAAATGACGGTATAATTATAAAAATACTATATGACCAGAATCTTTATTCTAATGTTAATCAAAGTTTATATCACTAATTTGACATGACAAAATACCTAAACTTATAGGATCTTAAGTAAATTGAAATGCAGATAATTATTTTATTAATATTTTCGTATTATGTATTGTAATCGTTATTAATATTTTTGTACTATGTATTGGGATCGTTTATAATATTTTTGCATTATGTATTGTAATCGTTATTAATATTTTTGTACTATGTATTGGGATCGTTTATAATATTTTTGTATTATGTATTGTAATCGTTATTAATATTTTTGTATTATGTATTGTAATCGTTTTTAATATTTTTGTACTATGTATTGTAATCGTTATTAATATTTTTGTATTATGTATTGTAATCGTTATTAATATTTTTGTATTATGTATTGTAATCGTTATTAATATTTTTGTACTATGTATTGTAATCGTTATTAATATTTTTGTACTATGTATTGTAATCGTTATTAATATTTTTGTACTATGTATTGTAATCGTTATTAATATTTTTGTATTATGTATTGTAATCGTTATTAATATTTTTGTAATATGTTTTGAAATCGTTTTTAATATTTTTGTACTATGTATTGTAATCGTTTTTAATATTTTTGCATTATGTATTGGAATCGTTATTAATATTTTTGTATTATGTATTGGAATCGTTATTAATATTTTTGTACTATGTATTGTAATCGTTATTAATATTTTTGCATTATGTATTGGAATCGTTATTAATATTTTTGTATTATGTATTGGAATCGTTATTAATATTTTTGTACTATGTATTGTAATCGTTATTAATATTTTTGCATTATGTATTGTAATCGTTATTAATATTTTTGTATTATGTATTGTAATCGTTATTAATATTTTCGTATTATGTATTGTAATCGTTATTAATATTTTTGTATTATGTATTGTAATCGTTATTAATATTTTTGTATTATGTATTGTAATCGTTATTAATATTTTTGTACTATGTATTGGGATCGTTTTTAATATTTTTGTATTATTTATTGGAATCGTTATTAATATTTTGCATTATGTATTGGAATCGTTATTAATATTTTTGTATTATGTATTGTAAACGTTATTAATATTTTTGTATTATGTATTGGAATCCTTTTTAATATTCGAAGTATGTATTTTAATCGTTTTCTTTTTAATATTCTCCCCGAACCGTGATTTAAGGAATATTTCTTGAAATGATAACTAATACTCATTATTTAATTTTACAAATATAGGCAGGAGCTGAATCTTCAAGAGAGTTATCTATCATTTTGTATAAAATACAATAAAAATGTATACAATTTGCATTACTTAATTCCTTGCTTAACAGCTATGCTCTAAAATTGATAATGATCGGTAAATTCGTTTCGAAATTAACCCTTTAAATGGTGGCTCTCAATTCATATTCTAATATGACCACCTTTTAGAGAAAACTCCGTTCAACGTAACAGACTAGGGATATACACTGCAACTTGTGAAGTCCTGAAGCAAACGATGCGAAATCTTAAACATCTCTACTGAGTAAACACTGCTTGATTCCAATGGGAAGGAGCGTAATAGAGACTTCTGACAATAATTCGTTGATAAGCAAGAAGCGCATATAGCATTTGGTATTCCAGAATAGTCAACAACTTTATTACTAATAAAGTTCAATGCCGCTGAACATCTGAGATCTTGGAAGATTTTGTGTGTTGACGGGAGTATCCCGCTGATTCTTTAGAAATAAATGTGTATATACACATACAATTTAACGTTGATAATATTGATAAAATATCTAAACACCCTGCCAGACGTATAAATTACCTTTGTGTGAAATTTGCAAAAGATAGGCTACACTGTTTAGGAACATATGAGGAATGAAACTAACACACACACACACACACACACACACACACACAAAGCGACTTTTTATATGAGAGTGAATATATATATATACTAGTATGGGTATCCGGCGTTTCCCGGGTCTACATGTACTTCCCTTGGAGATACAACTGCTATACTAACGATATTGATGACTTTCATCTTGAGCAATGTGGATACCCTTACAACAATCTAAAAAATAAAAGAACGGATAAAAACATGAATATGTTCTCGTCTCAACAAAGAAGTACGTGATACCCTTTCTCTATTTCGACAGAAGCGATGCAAAAGAAGTAGCTATTGTCCGGATATTGAGGACATTTTGTAGCCTGTGCGCTAGAAAAAAAACTACACCCCAAATAAAACAATATTAAAAATGAATCAAAACAACTTTTGTTTCAATAAAAATAGCAGCAAGTGTTGTGCAACCGCAAAAAAAAAAATCTCCAACATCAGGGGTCTACGTTCTAACCTTCCAGAGGTTGAAACCCAATTACAGGAGACTAAACCAGACCTTTTATTTTTAAGTGAAACTGGCATTGGACAGGCTATTTCCCTAGAAGAGTTCGCAATTAAAGGATACTCTAACTTAACTTCTAAATCTGACCCCCAAGGTCGCCATGGGCATGGAATATGTGCCTATATACAAGATAGCTTTCCATGTGGTAGGGACATCTCCAGGGAAGATCCTAACTTACCCTATATGTGCTTCCGGGTTGCTTTAGCTCACACTACGTCATTTTTATTTACTCTCTATCGCCCCCACAACAGCGGAGTTACTATCTTTAAAAGCATATCTGAGAAAATTGACCAAGTCCTATCTGCTTATCCTTCAGCTAACATTCACGTATGTGGAGACTTCAATGTTCACAACGTCGAATGGTTGACCCACTCAAACAAGACCGATGATGAGGGGAGGTTCTGTCATGATTTCTCCATTGCCTATGACCTCACTCAGATTGTTCAGGAACCCACCCGAGTGCCCGACAATTACGGCCAGTATGCGAGCCTACTAGACCTTTTTCTCACAACTTGCCCTGAACTATGTTCAGTTTCTGTTCTGTCGCCTCTTGGATCTTCCGACCACTCTGTTGTATCAATTAAGATAAAAATGAAATGTAATAAGTCCCCAGACGTACCTCTCCATCGTACAGTATATCTATACACTAAGGCTGCCTGGGATAGCTTCCGTACATTTATAACTGATCTACCTCTGCATTCCATATTTAAAAAAGATGTGTCCTCTATAGTATTAGACCTGACGGAATGGTTAATTGTAGGTATTGACCGTTTCATACCCTCGAAAAAGTTTCAGCAAAAACCTTACAGCCAGCCATGGTTCTCTCCAGAATGTGCTGCTGCATTGCGCACAGAAATCACTTTTTCCACTGTTTCCAACGTAATAGATGTATGGAAACTATGTATGGAAACTAAAGCCGCTTTCAGGACTGCCAGCAACCATTGTAAGAAAAAATAAAGAGCGCAAGATAGTTGTATGCTCAATCTGTTAAGTCCAAAGTAGCATCAATGGACCTGAGGTAATCTCGTCAGCATCAGACAAAGCCAAACTCTTTGTCAAGAACTTTGCAGCTAATTCTACCTTTTGCGATCAAGGCCGCCAACCCCCAATATTTCCTCCTGTATCTGAAAACACACTATGTTATATACGTATATCTGTACGTGATGTTGCCAAGCTAAGCAAAAACCTTGATTCCAGTAAAGCAACTGGCCCGGACGGTATTCCAATTATAGTACTCAAAAAACTTCAACCTGAACTAGCGCCCATACTTACAAAACTGTTTAAATGTTGTCTTAAGGAGAATAGTTTCCCATCTCCCTGGAAAATTTCATCAGTATGCCCTGTATTTAAGAATTCAGGTGATCGCTCATCCCCCTCTCAGTACAGGCCAATAAGTCTCCTGTGCGTCATGAGTAAGTTGCTGGAATCTGTGTTAAATACAGAAGTAATCAACCATCTCAACAAAAATAACCTTCTTAGTGACACTCAATATGGTTTCCGTTCTGCTAGATCTACAGCAGATGTGCTTACAGTTATATCTCATAGGATTAGCAAATCTCTCGACGGAGGCAACCTTTCTAGGGCAATTGCTCTTGACATATCTAAGGCCTTTGATAGGGTATAGCATAAAGGTTTACTTCATAAGATCTCTAGCTATGGTATAACTGGAAATGTCTTCTCAATTATTAAATGATTTCTTTCTGATAGGTTCATTAGAGTAGTAGTTGAGGGGCAAAAATCAGAAGCTCACAGTATTAATGCCGGTGTCCCTCAGGGGTCCATCCTGGGCCCAACTCTTTTCCTGATCTACATTAATGATCTTCCAAATCACATCCTTACATCATTTGTAGACATTTATGCTGACGACACTACCATTTATGGTAGCACATCTAAGACAGTAAACGACCAAGTTCTCTCCAATTCTCTCTCCTCTGATGTTGAGCATGTAGTACCATGGGGAAAGGAATGGGTGGTTACTTTTAATGCATCTAAAACCAAGCTTCTCTCTTTACATCATCAACATTCTGATCCCCATCTGTCATCAATTGAAATGAATGGCTCTCGTCTTCAGGAGGCCTCAAGGTTTGACAAGCTTCTGGGCTTGACCATTACTCCTGATCTTAAATGGAACACGTACATCAAATCTGTTGCCAAGGCCGCTGGAAAAATAGTGGGATCTTTCTATCGATCCAGTAGATATCTCACTGCTGATGCAATTCTCTATCTATATAAGAGCCAGGTACGTCCAAGGATGGAATACTGTTGCCACATCTGGGCAGGAGTTGCTAGAAAGGACTTGTCCTGCCTTGATAGAGTTCAAAATAGACTTCGTAGCCTCGTAGGAGATGTCCTTTTCTCTTCCTTGCAACCTCTATCTCACAGAAGAGATGTTGCGAGTTTGTCTCTGATATATCGTTATTTTCATGGAAAGTGTTCGACTGAGCTTCAATCTATGGTCCCCCCTCGCAAAACTTTCACAAGAAACACTCGTCTAGCTGTAAACACTATCAATAATTGCCCCTACTCTTTATCTGTGCCTAAACCTAAACGTAGATTCCATGAACAAAGCTTTTTTTATTAGAACTGCACGCCTGTGGAATTGTCTTCCGTTTTCCTGGTTTCCGGCTGACTTCAATATGGTTGTCTTTAAGTCTACCGTAAATAAGTTCTTGATGAGCCGTTCCATATAAGTTATCAAATTTACCAAATTTTCATTACTAATGATTATTATATTGTCCAATTTCTACTGTACATTCTTTAACCCTTATCCTTGAGTGGCCTCTTGGCCTTGATAATGTGTTGATACCTATGAAAAAAAAAAGAAAAAGTCCAATGTGAACAAGTTCTAATTGAATCGTCCCCCTAAGTAATCCAAGTTACAAAATTCCCACTGTTTACTATGCTAAAATCACAATGACTAATGTATACCTATTGACCCTTATCCTCGAGTGGCCTCTGGGCCTTTATAAGTGGTGACATCCATGTAAAAAAAAAGGTAGATTTGAACTTGATACACGAACGAAAGGTAAATGTAATTTGTAAACGATTTTAGCTACATTACTACGTACGACGACTTATGACGTTATGACTCTGAAAAAAGACATCTAGAAACAACGCATGCGTTATTTGCGAAAAGTTTAAGACTAAAATTATATTCCATTTACTGGCTTGATTTTTCTTCCTTTATTTTTTTTTTTTAAATTTCACTGGCGTTTTTTCGTAATTAAAAGAAATTTTAGCTCAGTTTTTTCTTTTTCAAATATTTAATTTAAAAAATACTAATATATATATATATATATATACTTCACGATAATGTAATGAAATAAATCTACAGGTCGGCAACTCCAGTGTCATCAGTCAGACAAAATATTATTGGCTGTAATATTTTATAAATACAATCCTAGCAAATGAAAATTGCTCAATATACCAGATAGAGCAAATAAATCATAATTTAGTAATTGAAATGTTATGATCTGAAATGGTTAAATTTCAGATCAAGAATTTTTATTATATGCAATAAAAAGAATACATTTCAATAATATATCTCCTTAACCTATATGTTTTCGATGTTTACTTATTTTAATTATGATTTTCTGTTTATTGCATTTAGCAAATTAGGCATAAACCGTTTGTAATATTTGCTAATATTTTTAACTGTGAGCAGACGGTAAACACACACACACACGCACACACGCACACAAATATATATGTGTGTGTGCGTGTGTGTGTGTATATATATACATACATATATATGATGATTGCTGCATTTTCCAGATGATCGCCGTCACATTGATTTCTCCCAATCTTGCCGTCCATGCCATCTCAGAGGACTCTGCATTTCCGCCGCAGATTTGAACATCTTCAACCAGATGTGACATACAAATTAAGCAATTTCCATCGAGTTGACTTCCTCTGTAGATTGAAGGGTATTCCTATGAACAATCAAATGTCACCTCAAACCAGCAGTAGACTTACAAACTTTGCTGCATGTTAAGCAGACCGTTTGGTTCGGACTAATAGGTGCAAAGTTAACCTGAATAGGAGATTTGTGCGACTTAAGGTGTTTGGTATAGTCAGCTTTTGGAAACGCACTCGTTCCCAAATGTCGCATTTCCAGCTCTGTGTGTCATGGTTAAGACACTAAATTAAACATTTGCGAAGCTCTCGCTTAAGATTGCTGTGGGGCTGCTTTCTTTTCTCTAGAGCATCACAACTTTCACGTACAAGCTTTCGCTACTTTGGCCTTTGCAGAGTAAGTTCTTCCCATGTGTCGATGTTTATTTGTAAGACTTTCAAATTATTTATTGTAGAGTCCCTGAACTTCGTCCTCGGCTTCTGTTGAGGGCGCTTGCCATTTTCCAGTTCCCTGTAAATAAATTGTTTTGTCAGCCTACAATCTTTCATTCGAACCAAGTGACCTACCCAATGCATGTGAGGTCTGATTACAAGGGTCTCAACATGCTCTCACGAGGACTTCAGTATCGGGTACATGATGTTTAAGATACGTCTCAAGCATTTTTGGTGAAATGATTCAAGCTATTTAATGTGCCTTTGATGCACTGTCCATTTGCTAACCACACTGCTGTATTGATCGGAGATCAATACAGCAGTGTGGTTAGCACATAGGTCTTGTAAACGGAGATCTTAGTCCTGTCTGTGATGCCACGATCAGACCACACTCTCTTCCCCAACCTTCCAATAGATATAGATGCCTTCTGAATTCGCCTGCTCATTTCAGTGTCGAGACAGCCATCCCCGACAGAGAACTACCAAGGTACACAAATAAATCAGCTACTCCCAGTCTAGCACCACAGATCATGATGTTCAGCTCCACGTATGACTGGCCCGGTGCCAGAGTGAACATCACCTTTGTTTTAGACAAAGTGATCCTAAGGCCAAAGGCAGTGCAGGGATCAGCAAAACTATCCATTATATGCTGTATATCACTCAGTGTGTGACAAAAAACAGCATCGTCTGCATACAGTAACTCCTTGACCAAGACATGATGCAGCTTGGTTCTAGCATTAAATCTTCTAAGATTAAAAATGCGACCTGTGGTTCGAAACTTTAACATGACACCCCTATCGCAATCTCGAAATGCATGAGCAAGTACAGCAGCAAAATATATAGAGAAAAGAGTACGGGCAAGAATATCACCTTGTCTGACACCATTGTCAACTGGGATTTAATCAGACAATTTTCCGTTAAACGAGATTCGAGCTTTCATCTCCCGGTGCAGTTCCTTGAATATTCTAACAAAGGTTGGAGGACACCCTACTTTCTCTAAGATAAACGAGAGAGCATCCCTGTTAACAGTGTCAAATACTTTAGTTTTATCCACAAACACTTGATACAGTGGTATCTGTTGTTCAATGTATTTCTCCGGGACTTACCGAGCTGAAAAAATCATATCTATAGTTCCTCTGCCAAACCTAAAGCCACTTTGTGGCTCTGGAATAGCATAAGGACAAACATCCTCCAGTAACCTGTTTGATAGAAGTCGTGCAAGAACTTTCCCAGTCGCTTCCAAAAGCATAATCCCACGTTAGTGGTCACGAACATTTTTCTGTCCTTTTCCTTAAAACAGGGTCACGAAGACACTATCAATCCAATCCTGTGGAACAGGAGCACCTTCCCCGATTTCCTCAACAAAACCAAGGATAGCATTAGCAATATTCACACCTCCGATCCTAAGTCCCACCGGAACACCATTCAAACTAGGTGCCTTGCCACTGCTGATTTGTTCGATAGCCAACTGCACCTTTACTAGATTAGGCAAACGATCCATTCTGAATATGATATCACATTGTGGTAGGCTATCAATTACATCAGCATCTACTGCTGAGGGATTGTGAAACACATCAGTAAAATGCTCTTTTTATCTTTACAAGATATTTTCTGGATCCTTAATGACAACAGAACCATCTTTCAACATCAGGGGAGATATTGAAGAGGTAGGAGGTCAAATACTTGGCGCAGGAGTCCATAAAATTCCTTCGATTTTTTGTGTCAAACGCCTTTTGGATCTTCTCCGTTATATTCATCCACCATTGGTTTTTACTTTTTCTTAGCACACCTGGCTTTGACCTCTTTGAATTGTCACAAAGTAGTTGTATGATCAGAATGCAAGATTGTTGAGCGTTTCCATCATACTCTTTTGAACTTCAGGCAACTTTAACTTGGCGACATCAATACGGCTAGGCACCTTAATACCACTATGGCGAACTTTCTTACGGATTCGTAAATTAAACTTTCCTCTCACCAACTTGTGATCGATATCCATTAAGCACTGCGCATGACACCCACTACACACATCTCGAATGTCGCGTTTTCGAGTTTTGATGAAGGCAATTAAGTGACCATGCTTTGAACGTGGGTGTATCCAAGTAGGTTTTGGCTTCAGTTTACGGCGAAAAAAGTGTTACAGATAGCAAGATTAAATTCTGAACACAACTCTGGTAGCTTAAGGCCATTAGCCTTCATGGTGCTGATACTATAGCGGCCAGGAGTAGTCCAGGTCTCATAGTCTTTCCCAACACGGGCATTGGAATCACCAAGAATAACAAGTTTCCCATCAATTGGTGTAGATTCCACAACAGAGCGCAGAGACTCATAGAAACACAATGTGTCATCTTCATTCGCTTGAAGGGTTGGTGCATACAGCGAAAGAATAGTGATGAATCTGTTATGTGAGAAAGGAACACGAAGTTTCATCATGCGATCACAAATACTGGAAGGAAATTCCATAGTATCAACCAAGGATGCTTTACTCGCAAAACAGACCTCCTCATTTCTACGGATACCCTTCGGTTTACCAATCAAGAAGAGAGTGTAGCTTGACGATACCTCTGTCATTTGATCTTTTCCTGAGAGACTTTCCTCACACAGAGCAGCAATATCTATACCAAGTCTCCGTAGCTCTGCAGTGACGAGCGCTGTCCTGCGCTATGGTCGGTCGGATGACGCTTTATCAAGAAAAATGCGTACATTCCAACAGCATAAATTGAGTTTTACTCCTTTTTGGAGATACATTTTTGTTTTCTTCTTGCTGACACGAAGCACCGTTAGCCCCAGGAAACTAACCAATTATAGTATGACAGACAATTTTTAATGCACCTTTTCTAGCACTTTTCCAAGACATTGGGTGAGCAGTGCTCTCCCTGAATAGGGATGCTTCGTCACAGTAATCCCGACCGGAGTTTTCCTCTGTCATGTGAAGGCACAACAACGATGTTAAGATAGTGTTCCTGTCACCTCTCTGCAGATTTATGACTGTGTACCTTAAACTGGTCAAGTCTGTACACGTTGGCACTCCTCCATCGCCATAGGACTTGCAATAGAAATAAACGACAGATAAAGATAAGATAGAAAAAGATAAGAGATAAAAGATAACATCTGTACATCGTTGTATTAACGTGACAAGCACTTGTACCACACAAGTGGTCTCCACAACACTAACTCAGTGACAAGCCATTGCAAAATGACTGGTAATTACTTTGACAGCAGATTTCTCGTAAGAGTTGTCCTCTCCTACAAGAATTGCAACCACCACGGCTTACAAGAGTTCCTTCTACCCGTTAATGTCATTTACACATGTCTGGGACTTAGGCTTATGGGCATGGTTCACACGCCGGTGGATCATGAATGCCGTAGTTAACAGAGCCTAAGCTCCTCTGAAGGTTCTGTCAGGATACATCAACCTTAAACTTTGGTTCAAAAACCTTATCCCACAAGGCAGTGGGGATTCAATTTTCTGGTGCTGAACACTCGCAATTCAGCAGAGCCCTATTTGCGTGGAAAAACTTAGGACGTGCACGTGGGGATGATTAGATTGGGAGAAGCTATGTATGACGCTAGAGATGTGTGTGCTTTTAACACACGCCCACACCGATCCTAGAGTTCAAAGACTGGTATGGGCGTGTATTAAAATATATATACATACATATCTATTGATTAAACCTAGAATATATATATATATATATATATATATATATATATATATATATATACATATATACATATATATATATATGTATATTCTTTGTCTTGCATATAATAAAAATTCTAGATTTGAAGATTAACCATTCACATCATAAAATTTAAATTACTAAATTATGATATATATATATATATACATATATATATATATATATATATATATATATATATATATATATACACACAGAAAAAGACTCTTATGTATCTTATGCCTGAAATGAAACAAATTTAAGTTCGGACTTGTGATTCTCAAGTGAAAGAACACTAGTTATTTTTAGATTGTTTTGAATGCAATATTTTTAGATTCAGTAAACGAAATGGATGCGTCTAATTCCAGATCTTCGGTCTGGTCAATTACGATAGACTATCATGCGTATTTCTTGACTGCTATTCTTAGACTTAATCCATTTAAAAGAAATTGTGATCAGTCTTTTGACCAAAGCCAGAAGAATGGTAAAATCAATTGTTTGTGGCTGGAATTATTTTTGTACACGTCATTTCAACAAACGAATCGTATAGCATAAGAATGCTGCAAATAAATTCTATAAAACGGTGCGAAATAGTTTCATCCAAGAGAAAAAGTACTTGAGTGTGAATTTTTTCTCGAACTTTCATAAAAAAACTGAAAAACGCGCCTGTCAAACAGACACCTGTCTTTGTTTTTTTCGATATTTTCATTGCAAGTGCTCCTCTGAGCTCCAATCTCTGGCTCCCCCGTCGCCAATTTTTCACGATAAACACCCGTCTGGCTGAAATCACTCTCATTAATTTTACCCACTTTTTATCTGTGCCTAAATCCAAGCGTAGGTTCCATGAGCAGAGCTTCTTTCTTGGAAGTGCACGACTGTGGAACTCTCTTCCGATTGCCTGCTTCCCACCCGACTGCAATTTGGATGTCTTCAAGTCTAACATAAACAAATTCATGACAAACCGCCCCTTTAAGTAAGACACTTTGTCGAATCTACAATGTTGACGATTACTGCGATACAATTCCATTGATTACTGTACACGCAATAAGCCTTATCCCCGAGTGGCTTCCTGGCTTTGATAAGTTGTGACCCCATGTAAAAAAAAAGACACGATCCTAATATAACTCAATACATAAGGTTAAAAAAGTATCTCGCACATAGGCGACCACCGTTGGACTCATGTTGTATTCCATGTGTGATTTAATAATAGCTTGCAGAGCACCGCAGTTTAACCCGTTAACTAGGATATTTACAAAGAATCATTATTATTCCATGGTGGTTTGTGAAAAGACCAAAAGCTCCGTGATTCGCATGCTTATAATTTACGATTAATTTTATTGAATAAGTGTTTACATGTAAACACCAAACTGTTTTAATCTAACCCAAGAGTCCCACTGCATTCTCGTATGATAGGCTATATCCACACTAATGTCATTTAGATATTTAGCCACGATCCTCAATTTTTCAGGGAGGCTTAATGACTTCTACCATTCTAGCAGTTCTCTCAATGAACACAGTAGTCATCCCTTAGATTGAAAATGGTATATGCCAAATAGCGAATAACATTACAGTTTAATAAAACAAAAAATGATTGGTGTCGCAGTACTGGTAAAACCTAGCCCGATTGGATGGTAAAAACCTAGCTATATGCTGACTGGAAAAAACAATCTGAAATAAGAGGCAACTTTCTTGAACCCCGTTCCACCCCTCTCTATCTCTTATCCGTCTCGTCTACTTCATCCGCATCGTCTCGCTTGAAAGAATCCCAATTATAAGAAAATGCCCTCTCAAAGAATAAATTTTACGGAAAATAATGTGTTACAGTATGCACAGAAAAACATCTTGTTGTGTGTATACACACACACATATATATATATATATATTTATATATATATATATATATATATACACACAACAAGCCATCTCAGGACCCACAAACCCCTGACGCCGAACTGATTGATACCTTGGTCATCGTCGACTTCGACGGACGAGCAAGAAGAAGAAGAATATATATATATATATATATATATATATATATATATATATATATATATATATATATATATATATATATATTTCTTCATCTCATTCATCCAGAGAAAATCTCGAAATAAAGACGAAACGTTGATGACCCATAATATGGGTTCTTCCTTTTTATTTATATATATATACATATATACATATATATATATATATATATATATATATATATATATATATATATATATATAATCATAAATTAGTAATTAAAATTTTATGACGTGAAATGATTAAATTCCAAATCTAGAATTTTTTATTATATGCAAGACAGAAAAATACATTTCAATAAGTATATCTCCTTAACCTATAGGTTTTCAATGTGTACCCATCTCGTCAGAGCAGAAAATATTAGCAAATAATCTTGTATATTGAGCAATTTTTATATAGCTGGGATTGTCTTTATAAAATATTACAGCCAATAATATGTTGTAAGATCGATAATCACTGGATTTCCATACCCGTGGATCCATTGCATTACCTTATTCTGAAGTGTATATATATATATATATATATATATATATATATATATATATATATATATATATATATATATATATATATAAAGCTGAACGTCTGTGTGTGTGTTTGGTTAGGAATACTTCACTGGCCCCCGCCCTGTGCGGCCTGGGCGACAAGATCAAAGTGTAGTATCTGTCCGGCAGATACTGCAAGCAAAGACCATATGTGGGGGCAACTACACATATAAGACCTTGGTCAATGTAGGGGCAACCCTTCATACCAATTGTCACTATCCAGCTCCCCTAC
The DNA here is from genome assembly GCF_053919585.1 of Euprymna scolopes. Taxonomy (NCBI): domain Eukaryota; kingdom Metazoa; phylum Mollusca; class Cephalopoda; order Sepiida; family Sepiolidae; genus Euprymna; species Euprymna scolopes. Next base: position 93,612,499 of record NC_136501.1, on the reverse strand, counting down.
ACCCCGGGGAGTTGGTCCCCATTTCCCCTTCACTCCTCACTTTAAAAACCGGCCTTGTGCCGAATTTGCTCGGTGGGGGAGCAAATAAATACCATCTGTTCCGACAGATACTGCAAGCAAAGACCAGATGTGGGGGCAACCCCACATACCTGACCTTTAACCAGCTCCCATTTCCCACCTCTCGGGAGCTGGTCCCCTTTTTCCCTTACCCCTCCCTTCACTCCTCACATTAAAAATCGGCCTTGTGCCTAATTTGCTCGATGGGGGAGCAAATAAATACCATCTGTTCCGGCAGATACTGCAAGCAAAGACCCTATGTGGGGCGACCCCACAGATAAGACCTTGGTCAATGTAGGGGCAACCCTTCATACCAACAGTTACTATCCAGCTCCCATTTCTCACCTCTCGGGTACTGGTCCCCCCTTTCCCCCTCACTCTCTCTCCACATTAAAAAACGGCATTGTGCCTAATTTGCTCAGTGGGGAAGCAAATAAATCCATACCGCAAGCAAAGACCCTATGTGGAGGCGACCCCACAGATAAGACCTTGGTCAATGTAGGGGCAACACTTCATACCAATTCTCACTATCTAGCTTCACTACTCCCCGGGGAGTTGGTCCCCATTTCCGCTTAACTCCTCACATTAAAAATCGGCCTTGTGCCTTATTTGCTCGGTGGGGGAGCAAATAAATATTTGGTCACGAATAGGCTCCTATATGATTGACAAGTATAGATCACATGTAATAATAGAAGATGTATCGAGACACAGGAATGGGTATGTTTGATCTGGAATAATGGTGATTCATTAAAATTGTGGGGTCAGCGTTCGCGCCTCGTCCACAAAGTATGGAAATAAAAAATTTAAAAAGAACGTTTACAAGTGTTTTTGATATATTTGACATAATAATATTTTGATAATATGTTTTAACTTAAATAGGGATAGTATAATAAAATTGTGGGGTCTGCGTTCGCGCCTGGCCTCCATAGAATGGAAATAGGCACAAACTTTAATGAAGACTTTTCATATCTATCTGCGTAAGTATACTTTGATAATTATGTTTCAGTTTGAAGAAATATGGTATAATAAAATTATGGGGTGTGTTCGTTCGCGTCTGACCACCAAAGAATGGAAATACGTCACAAAGTTTAACAAGGTGTTTTAATATAGATCCACAGAATATTGTGATAAGTTTTTCAGTGTGAACAGATATGGTATAATAAATTATGGGGTTTAACTATTTTATTTTTACTTTCATCATATTTTGCTTTGGTTTTGATACCCTTAAATTCGAAGCTATCTCTTTACAACCCTTCCTTTTCATAACCTATCATACTTTTATAAATCAGAGTCCATTTTCTGTAGGCTGGTTTTTAACCCAGTCAACGACGGGTACTTTTGCTAATAGGGTTGAAAAATAAATTTGTGACACTCGAAAATACGATATTATTTTATTTCTTTCTTATGAAAATCATTTTATTTTTTGTTGCCGAATATGTACTAATTAAGCAGTGCTGTACAAATCCCAAGATGGGATAGCGGCCTTCTATCTATTCAGTGACACATACATAAGACACATATTTAGTCATCATCAAAGTGCACTTTTATAAATTTTACAACGTAAGGTATAAAAATTTCATTTTAATTGAATAAAAAATTACCTTGGATTTATTTTATTTAATGTATATTCTGTTGCACTTTTTAAAAAAAAATCATTGAAAAGTTTATGTCTATATCATTAATTGCTAGATGAAAATAATGTTTTTAAATTGCAACAAAATGTACATTACATACAATAAATCCAAGGTAATTATTTTATTCAATTTAAATGAAATTTTTATACCCTACTTTGTAAAATTTATAAAAGTGCACTTTGAAGATAAATAAATTTCAAATTGAATCTTGTACCTTTATTTTTAAAGCCTATAGTAAAAACATTTTGTTTAATAATTTTCATGCCTTGGATGAAAAGATTTTCTAACTTGTATCTCATCTTTTAAAGGTTTTATTTTAAAACTCTCCTTATCTCAATTTCAGTTTGTATTTCTCCTCACACCACAACTCATTTTTGCAACCCCCTCTTTGTATTATTACAGGTCTAAATATTCTCTCTGTTCCAGTTTGTATTTCTCCTAACACCACAACTCATTTTCTGCAACCCCTTCTTTGTAATACAGTTCTGAATAATGAGAAAATCTGAATGTTTTTTTAACAAAAACTTTAAAATAACTTTTTTCAGATTACATTTTTTTAATTACTTTCAGAATAGAAAATCTTTAAAATTTAATAAGGAACATATTTCATATAAGTTTCATTAACAAATATTCAGTACATAACGAGAAAAATAGAAATGAAAATTTCAAAAGGACTGTATAACTGGTTACGGTCAATAGTAGTCCTCGCCAGCGAAATACATTGTTATTCTTATTCTATTCTTATTATTTAAAACATTTGGTGTCCTGCTCTTTCGCGCGAGGACTAATAAGAAATCCTGAGTAAAATAGCACAAGGTGTAGTAAGGAAAAAATTTAAAGGTAGTAGTAAGAAAAGACTTTGGCCGATATACTTATAATTTTTTTCAATGCATTTGGGCGTTTTCAATATATGAAAATTAGTCGGCATTTACTGTCGATTGAGAAATAATTATAAAAATCAGATGCAGTTCTTATTCATAAACACCGTGGGAGAAATAGATACTACTCACTAGGGCTTGGACAACAGCATATTCTTTTCATTGTTTTGACTCTCGAGCGTGTACCCGTGGATACATTTTATGCTGTGGTTCTCAGTTGATTAACTGTGTCTAACTGTGCCAAATATATACTCGGGAGCGAAAACAATGAAAAGAATATGCTGTTTCCATCACCCACTTCCACCTTCTCAGTAAATAAGGTTGTCGTTTTTGTTTTTGTTTTTTGTTTTGCGTTAATATATCTAACTACTTACACATTCATATCCTGTATGTATATTTACTTATATCTTACAATATGCATTTACTTACATACTTACTTGCTTTATCCGGAATTTTATGATATCGGCCATTCTCTCCCCTTAAATTTGTTTTTTTCATTTGGTGTCTTTTAATAACTCCTACTGATATTTTCTAATTTTATATTTTATATTTATTATTAATTAAAAAAACAATTATTCCATTTTGTGTCTTTTAATAACTCTTGCTGACATTTTCTTAAGTAATAACCTGTACATTTCAGTTTGACCTCTTTTTTGTTCTATATTATTCGCGCCTTTTAACGTTATCCTGTCTGGGGTCATTTTGACATTTGCTTTTCTAATTTATATTTAGTTCTATCACCATTATTTTTTTTTCTCTCTCTCTCTTCTTCTTTACTGATTTTTTGTTCTCGGCAGCCGTGTTAAAAGCATATCTTATTTTTCTATTAATATTATTGGAATTGGTTCCCATTTTCCTTGTACATATTTGTGAATTACTCCACGGATTTCGGCCTTTTCAATTATTTTGGACCCTCTTCCAATCACGCGATTTCCTTGGATTTTACTTGTGCGAATGGAAAGTTAAATACATTTTCTTTGGCTTACATTTTTGGATTTTGTCGTCATTGGATACTTCACCTTTCACCAGACTATCCATTCACTTGAAATTCCCTTTTTCCTCACCATATTTCATCTGCTTCACGTTTTGTTATCAAGTAAAATTTTCGACTTACTTGCAGTTTCCTCAAATACTTTTGTATGCAAAATCCGATCCCGCATTTTGCTAATTTCCTACCCTATGATGAGAAGGAACGTATTTCTTCGAAACTCCGCGGATTAAGGACTATCCACTTATTAAGTGTTTCCTTTTCATATTCAATATGGTTTAACTCTTTTTTCATGTGTTTTAACATGTTTTATTAACTATATGTATATATATCTTTTTTAGAATATAATTATCAACTGACACGGGTTTCGGTGTCTACGACTCATCAGAGTGGCTGAATCTACCTCTCTCTCTCTCTCTATATATATATATATATATATATATATGTATATATATGTGTGTGTGTGTGTGTGTGTGTGTGTGTGTGTGTGTGTGTGTGTGTGTGTGTGTGAGAGTAAAATTACGCAAACATTAGAAAATTCGCATCGTAGATTTACGTGTCGATGTTCAACGTGTTGTCGTGGTATAATAGTAGCTAATAAAATTAAAGAAAGTCTAATATAATTAAACAAGTATGAGCAAAGATGACATCCGGTAATTTTATGATATTTATCGTCTTGACAGATTACACCCCCCCTCATTAATCTATTTTTGAGGGCTCGATAAAACGTTTTTTTTCGTCACTTTTCAAGAGTTTATGATTGTTTGTTTCCATCGTGCATGAATAAATACTAGTTACTGATTCCGTCGTACGTATGCAAGAAATACAATTTCCAAATATCAATGGCATATATAAATATTTAAGTTTTATATACCTGCGTTTCAATTATTTGACAAAATGAGAATAAGAAAAAATAAAACAATAAATAATAGAAAAGTTACCTTTTTGAAGTGTAAATTTTATAATCAATCCTACATTTTCTCGTATTTAACATCACCAGGTTACAAAATAAAAATACATATATACTTTACAGGCTCCTTCAGTCTTTAACAGACTATGGATACCCACGAAGGGGTGCCTGCGCGTGAAATTTTTGTGGTAGGAGGTGCGCAATCTCCAACCATACCTCTCCTGAGTCGACATTGTTTAAATACCAGTAGCAAGTGAAGTATATGTACAGGACGACTGGAAACAAATGCCGAGATAAGTGGAGAGCACATACACTGCCTAGAAATCCCGAATGGTCACCCATCTGGTACTAACCAGGCTCAATGTTGCTTAACGTCGGTGATCTGACGAGAACCGGTGTCTCAACGCGATTATGTCGCATATATACATACGGTAAATAAAAAAAAACAACTTTGAAAAAATATAACTAAGTGGGACCTTTGTTTCTTAGATCTCACCACTTATAAAGTTCTGGAAGTCCACTTGAGGATACGAGTTAGTACGTGTTTGGTCGATAGCAAGACAAAATGATCACTAATGATGGAACTTGGATAGGGCTTAATTATTTCAGAGAATTGTCGAACAAGAATTATTTACATTAAATTTGAAAACAATCATCGGTAGTCAGCTGGGAAGCAGCCTCAGGATATTCTGTTCCACAGACAGACAGTTCTAGGAAGAGAAATCGGTGCATATAATATTCGGTTAGTTCAAGGCAGAAAGAGAGAGAGAGAGCGAGGAAAATTGTAAACGGCTGTTGTGATTAGATGAGTTAGGTTGCGAACGTTTTACAGGGAGGTCGCACGTGGAAATGATAGTGCGCAGAGATAGACATGCAACGCTTTTTCTGTGAAGAAGAGGAATAATGGATCAAAAATATTCTCGCCCACTTAATTTCAAGGACGGTTTTGTATTCTGTCAAAGCAGTAAAAGTTACCTTAAGATGCTACTCTCCAGATGTGGCAACGGGGCTATATTATAGGGTGTGTTTGACTTTTGTACACGTAGGAAATATATGCACAGATACCGTCATAAAGATATGCCATGCGGATGAAAAACACGAAAATGCTGCGTCGCCGAGTAAAACAAATGAAAACACTAAAATAATAATTAGAAAAAGAGAACGCGAGTGTTGGGCAAAAAAAGAGAAAGTTATTACAGAATATGTTTGCCCTTAAATTGGTTTATATGATTCCGTAAAGGGCATTATTTCATTGAGAAATCGTCCTCGCTCAAACGAGCTAAAGATGTTCGAACTGGGTCTAGTGAAAGCTGTAGTTGAACAAGATAGCCGTGTGACAATCCGACAAATTGAAGATATTCTTATGATTTCCACATTTGCATAAAACATGAATTGTAAAAGTCGGTTATGTTTCTAAACCTGGTATTTAGGTTCTTCAGTACAAAGAAATCAACGTACATTTTATCGAAGTTACTAGTTATATATATATACATATGACTCATTCCATGTCAAATCGACAGGGGTAAAACCATGCCCGACACGGATTTTTTTCAAATTTACTACACTTATAGATCTCCATAATAGGAATTGAATGGCACCTGTTACACATCTCAAGGTCAAGGGATTTCTGAGATATGCCCTTGACCTTTTTAAAAAATGTGAATTTTTATGGAAAAGTGACCAACTTTAAAAGACGATATCTCTGTTATTTATGGGCCTACAAAGTTCATTAATATATCATTCTAAAGTACTTGGATAGATCTACCATTTTATTTGAGGATATTTTTTTCAAGGTCAAATTTTTAAAAGTTGGCCTTGACCTTGACCTTTAACCTTAATTATCTCAAAAAACGTTATTTGAATTTTTTTCAAATTTTGACAAAAGATGTGTCTATCTTATGACAGTATATATTTCAAATTTCATGATGGGTTTTGAACTGGAACCATTCCTACAAGCGTTTTAAAGAAGTGGGCTAAATTCAAAATGGCGAAATGTAGTACCTGCTACTTCATATAAAAACATTTTGGTATTTCACAATATGGTCATGTTTGATATCTTTGTAAAGCTAAATTAATGCTGATTAATATGTACATAAAACCATGGTCACAAAATCCATATAAAAAAATTTATGTTGATGAAACTGAATTTTCTTCAATTTTTTTTAAGCAACACAGATGTTTATGGAAAATATCATATAATAAAAAATAATTTTGAAAGGCGTTAAGGATTTATTAAATTATAAAATAAAACATATGTGATCTCAATGGTGAACCATTTTTTTTTCGATGATTTATATTCTAAATCCAAAAAAAGGCAATGTATGTTATTTATGGGTACTTTTCAATGAAAAACTTTAAAAATGAATGTTCTAAAAAAATTCTTGACATGTTGAATTTTATGCAAATTCTGGTTGTCAAGTCAAACTGTTTTATAATGATTTTCATACTTTTCTTGTACAACATGGATTTTGATACAGAAAATGATGTTATAGAGAATTCTAAAAAGTGTGTTGAGATCTAATTTGTTTATAGCATAAGCAACATTTGATGTCGATGGTAAACAGTTTATTTGACATTTGACATCCACAAGAAATCAATCTGTGTACATTGCAATATATTACAGAATGAAAAATCTGTTTTACTGAAACATTTTTATAATAATGAACGTTAAAGTATTTATTTAGATTTTTCTTTCAAAATCCTTCTTTCTAAAATATTTGATGCCTTTTTTCATTTCATTTTTTGAAAGTTTATAAGATATCCCTGTTTCAGTTATTGGATCAACTGAGCTAAGAATGTCAGAATATTTCAAAATTGATATATTTGGATGTGATGGATAATAAAAAGATGGAGAGGGTCCATTTGGTTGTAAAAATGTTAATTTCACCGTTTCATTATCTGGATATTTTTCAAGTACACATCCTAACCACCAATTCCTCCCATGAAGTGCTGTCACAAATCTGTTAATGTCTTTGGACTCCATATTGTTTCTTTTTGTGATTCGAACTATTCTTCCTTTATTTTGTAAACTTGAAACTGTTTTTACTTCCACTTCTCTTTGAGAGACAGGAATGAAAGTATGTAATTTTCGTGTTCCTATAATCGAAGAGGAATTGTTAAATCTATCTTCTAAGATGTTTGCTTCCTCTCTCCATTCTGCAGTTGAGGAATATAAGAAATGTATTCCAGATATATTTTTCTTGCATAAAAATACAGTTGTCTTGGCGTCATTATTTGTTCAATATAGGGTCGCTGCAGGCTAGCTTTTGCTGCTAACCTTTTAACAGTGCCACCTAACCAATCACATGGTCCTTTGCCATGAGAAGTAGCAAAAAAGTGCCACTCTGCATCAATAACAAAATCAGATTTATGATGACACAGATTTATAAAGTTTTTAAAATTTTTGTAGTGTGTAACTAGCAGTGTCAGAAATTTCGTGAAAATAGTGAATAATTCCACCCCATCTTTCCAAGCTTATAACTCCTCGAAAAATGTAATTCAAGCCCTAATTTTTTTTTCAATTAAAGGAGCAAGGACCAAGGTTTTATTAAAAAAAAAACAAACAAAACAATGTGTTTTTTTTTTTTAAAAAGGTTTTAAACTTCGGACTTTACAGGTAAATTTCTAAAAAAGCGATTTGTTTTTTTGTTTTAAATTTGAATATATTATTTATTGACCTTTTCTCTTCAATTTGTGATATATAAAACTCCACGACATAAATTAATTATTTACTTTTTAATAGACATTTCAAAATGAGAGGCGTGAATTATTCGACCCCCTATCTTTCTAAGCTTATAACTCCTCGAAAAATGTAATTCAAGCCCTAATTTTTTTTTCAATTAAAGGAGCAAGAACCAAGGTTTCATTAAAAAAAAAAGACAAAAAGAAACAATGTGTTCTTATAAAATAAGGTTTTAAACTTCGGACTTTACAGGTAAATTTCTAAAAAAGCGATTTTTTTTTGTTTTAAATTTGAATATATTATTTATTGACTTTTTCTCTTCAATTTGTGATATATAAAACTCCACGACATAAATTAATTATTTACTTTTTAAGAGAAAGTTGAAAATGGGTGACACTTGGGGGGGGCGTGAATTTAAAAAAAAACGTTTGTCTAAAATATTATATTCGGTTTATTGGAAAGAACATAAAATTTCACATTGACCCTGAAAATATCGTAAAAATAGAATCAATAGAAAAATTTTGATAGATTTTTAAAATTTAAAAATGTTAAAATATTGAGTTTAAAAATTGAAAAATATTGAGTTCGGAAAATTCATTACTGTTTTAAAAAAAAAAAAATATTTTTATTACTTTTAAAACAACTGTAATAGTTTATTTTGGAAGTATAATCCATAAAGAAAATAAATAACCCACTTTTAACAGAGAAATTACGAGATTTTTATATTGTATTCGCAGTTTCGTGTTAGGGGTGTCAAAAATTCCTACAAAAATTCTGATACTGCTAGTGTGTAACAGCCCCATCAGAGAAATATATCATTTTTTGGAGATCAAAATCAAGAATTTCTTTTAATTGTTCTATACACTTTCTTTGAAACAAATGGACAGCTACTGTATCATGCTTGAGACAATCAGATATTATTACAAAATTAATATGCTCAAGGTCAATTCCATTTCGATAGTAGCAGATGAATGGATGTAATGTAGCTTGATCATTATTCCAATGGAATCCTTGAGCCGCATCTTGCAAAACAAATGAATAATTCTCTGAAAAATCTGCTATTGCTAAGACTTCGCCAACCCTCAAAGAAACTTTACTATCAGAAAAAAAAATTGATTGTGCTTTGGTAATGAAATTATGCTTCTTTAATGTTTGAAGGCCCGCATGGAAAGTTTCAATGAATTCGTCTGTGGATTGTGATAGAGTTTGTAGAATGGTTCTTTGTGAAAAATTTCAATATATAAAACAAAATCATCCATCAGTTTGTTGCAAGTTGAGCAGTCACCCAAGTAACAATTTGTTGATGCTTCATTGCATGTAACAGCAAGTAGGCATTGGTGGTAATCTGTCAAATGATAACTTTCTCCTTCAGTCAGTTTAGCAAGATGAGATCCTGCAATCATCAACTTCACATTCTGATGAACTGTGCAAATGCAGACAGTATGGGTCCCAGCACCACCTGCAAGCACACATTCTTTCGGTCTAAGCTCAGCGAATTTAGAGAAGCTTATTTTCTCTTGGTTCTTTAATTTGAATAATTCAAATGCCTCTTTCAAATTACAGAGAACGAGATATTTTTGTTCCTGAACCCGTTTCCCATCCTTTAAAACAGTCTTGTAATCATTTTTCCCAGGCATTACTCTACTGACCTTTTCACATTTATAAAACTGCTTTACCTTATTACTTATCTCTTGTGGGAATCTAGTTTTTCGTGCATTTGGCAACGCTAAAATTTCTTCCTCATTCACAAGTTTTTTTGCTTGTCTCGCCATGTACATTGTAGTGCCAAATTCTGTTTGTATGTAAAATTATGAAATTATCAATAAATGGATAATTTTCTTTTTAATATTCATTCAAAAAGTCAAGCCAATATAAGTAGATAAATAGAAAGAATGTTATCAGAGCATGCTTTAGCCTTTATACAGGAGTGACAAATAAACAAATAAGCCGGGTCGCCGTTGAACTCAATTCTCAAGGAGTACCAAAAAATGTAGAATAACACTTTTGTTTAGGAGAATATTGCTGAAGACTTATTTAAAAAAAGATAATAATAATAATAATAATAATAATAATAATAATAATGATAATAATAATAATAATTAGTAGTAGTAGTAGTAATAGTAGTAGTAGTAGTAGTAGTAGTTATATATAGTAAAACATCTACTTAAATTCTACATTTATATGAAAATATAACTTACATGTATATGGTGCCTAGCAACATTTCAATCTTGAATTTATGAGTCTTATCTGTTCCAAGATGTAGAATATTGCTAGGGTGAACTAACTGATCCAATGGGGAAGTGGAGTTCTCTGGCAGAAGTCTGGAACCAAAAACCATGAATGCCAGAACAGCTGGCATTTGTAGAGAGGCAGCTGCCTCTCCAGGCATGTTTAGCCAATCAGGCGCCTCTAAATGGAATAACCCACCATGCCTGACTAATTGTAGGCTGGTCAATAATGGTGGAGAGGGGAGGTAAGCGCATTCTTGATTCTACACAACTGGGAAAGTGGTTTCAATAATATTGTTTTTTTCTAATCTTTTATTGCTTTTTATCTTTACCCATCCCCCTAGCCAGTAAGCAGGCAGCAGCCTCACCCAGTAAACAAACAGAGACTTCAAAAATCAAAGGAACGTTGTCACCAAAGCTTGTCTGGCATAGAGGTGATAAAAACTTTCACTCAGTCCACTAACTTATTGAAATTTAATAGCTTTTAGCACTTTCTTGTCAGATTTGTCAATGCTGAAGGACTGGACAAACGGAAAGGTCATCTTTTATGTTTTTTTTCACACAGCTAAAATAAATCCACATCACATGTTTATGTTATTAGATTTTACTTTTACTGATAGCTTAAAAATAAATATTCTTCATTTAATCTTTTAGTATCAGCAATAGAACAGAGTAACATTTTTTGGGGAATGGCATATTAGTTTTCTGATTCTGATACCCCAAAAAGTTCCGATTTCAAGATTTCGATTAACTGTCCCAACACAAATTATATCACTTTTTTCCATAACAAAATATTTGTTGCATAAAATTTTTTTAAAGAAAATTCAGTTTCATCAACATAAATGTTCTTATATGGATTTTGTGACCATGGTTTTATGTACATATTAATCAGCATTAAATTAGCTTTACAAAGATATCAAACATGACCATATTGTGAAATACCAAAATGTTTTTATTTGAAGTAGCACGTACTACATTTCGCCATTTTGAATTTAGCCCACTTCTTTAAAACGCTTGTAGGAATGGTTCCAGTTCAAAACCCATCATGAAATTTGAAATATATACTGTCATAAGATAGACACATCTTTTGTCAAAATTTGAAAAAAATTCAAATAACGTTTTTTGAGATAATTAAGGTTAAAGATCAAGGTCAAGGCCAACTTTTAAAAATTTGACCTTGAAAAAAATATCCTCAAATAAAATGGTAGATCTATCCACGTACTTTTGAATGATATATGAATGAACTTTGTAGGCCCATAAATAACAGAGATATCGTCTTTTAAAGTTGGTCACTTTTCCATAAAAATTCACATTTTTTAAAAAGGTCAAGGTCATATCTCAGAAATCCCTTAACCTTGAGATGTGTAACAGATGCCATTCAATTTCTATTATGGAGATCTATAAGTGTAGCAAATTTGAAAAAAATCCGTGTCGGACATGGTTTCTGCCCCCCTCCAAAATTTGTCGATTTGACATGGAATGAGCCATATATATATATATATATATATATATATATATATATATATATATATATATATACTAGTGGGTGGGGCGCCCGGCGTTGCCCGGTTATAAAAAATAAATAAATTGTGGCAGCGGTCGTAAAATCAGCTTATATATGATATTTTAATTTATAAAAAAATTATGACATTGGGTGGGGGGGTTGGACATTGCAAGGTTGTAAAATCAGCTGAAATATAATAATTTAATTAATTTAAAGACAACATATCATTTGGTGCCATGAGCCAGAATAGAAACCGAAAGCAAATTTTGTAAGCAATAAATGGAGACAGACCGACAGACAAAATTAGTTTTTGCGATCGTGAAATAATATCGCGAAGAAATGGAGTGGGGGATGAGACTACTTTTGTTTGAAAAAACAAAAGATACGTTAAAAACACGAAAATGCTGCGTCGCTGAGTAAAACAGATGAAAACACTAAAATAATAAATAAAAAAAAGAACGCGAGTGTTGAGCAGTTGAAGAAAGTTTTAAAAAATAAACGTTTTTATATTTTCCGTGTTAAGATAGGATAGATCGCACTTAAAAAACAAGACCATAAGCGAGCATGTTATCAACCGGACCAACGCCACCGATATCATTACATCGCAAATTTCTTTAAAAGCAAAAAATTAGCAAATCACGTTCACGCATGCGCAATTAACAAAGTGCGTAAGAAGCAAGAGTTTTACATGACTCCCTCACTTAAAACAAAACAACATTTCTACACGAAATAATGGAAGATTTTTTTGTAATTTTTCGATATTATTTATCCGAAAGACCATCCCTTCTAACGACACCAGGTCCATGTCTTAACAATGCGGCTGGCGAAATATTTTAGCGGACATATGAACACACGCAAACACAGACGTGTGAGATTAACTGAATAGATAAATTAAGATGTCCTCTTTCTCTACGTTTCTAAGTCAAAAGTTTTCCGTGATTGAAGATTTTTAAACCCGTAATAAATACATTGTGGTATTGTCTCATCTCGTAATATCATAGATCTTAACCGCATTTAAACATGGAGAATACTTCATAAATAGTAAAAATAAATAAACAACAAATAAAGCAACTGCTATTACATGAAATCGAAACATCAGCCTTACATATCGACAACTGAATTATGTATTGTTTATTTTATTATTAGAGTTTTAAGACATTAAATTTACTAAAATAATTATACCTTTCATGTAACGTGATATATTCATCATATTCGCCATGTTTTATATACATAATTTCAACACAAGAGATAAAAGAAAAAACAAATAGTGAATGTTATCAACTGCGTTGGAAATTATTTCCACAGTACCCAAAACTTTTGTTGCTTTAATTACGTTTTGGAGTTTAAGACTATATGCGATGTCTTCAATCAGTCTCAAGAGACAATAGATACACCTGTAATGGTAGCTGCGTGTGTAACTATGAGGAGGTGGTTGCGCAATCTTCGACCATAGCTCGTCTGAATCGGCATTGGTTGGGTCTAGTGGCAAGGAGAGGCGCAGGACTGGCTGAAAACAATGCCGACATTTGTGGAAAGCACATACAACAATTTGAATTCTCAAATGATTACTCATTATAGGACTGACTACTCTCAACGGTGCTTAACTTCAGTGATCTAACGAGAACCGGTGTGCCAACATTATGAAAAGCAATATCAAATATATCTATCTATCTTCTATACTCCTATAAATCAATTTTTCTTTTGTGTGTATTGACATTCATATTAAAAAAACCCTCTTTTCTATTCATTTAAAAATAAAATACAATTTTCTTATATATGGGTCATGGAATTGAATTCATCTGCAAAGGGTCTAACTAATTTGCATATTCTTTTAAACATTCATTTTAATTAATTCCCTATTAGTTTTTTTCGGTTTTCTCATGGGATGATCATCTTTAGTTTACTATTACGTGTAATTATATTCGTGCAGATATTCTACATGATTTATACTTGCATAATATTTGCGTAAAAAGTTTACAGGAAACACAAAATTGTTTCCATATATATTTATGTATACGTATATATTTTTGTTGCATCAATAAAATTGAACGTGTCTGTGTGTCTGTCTATGTACATTTCCCTACGCAATAACTCTGTCAATGTACAGTCTACTCGAAATTTGATATACAGGGTATGCAGATTTGGGAAAATCGATATAAGCCATGTTCGGCCAGACATTTGGCTGTAAGGGGTCAAAGTTTAACGATTTGACCTTTGAGACCTCTACCAAACTCCTCCGACAATTTTCGGTCTAAACACTTGAATTTTTATACGTAGGTTCCTTGGACATGGATCTAACGTAATAACTTAATTTCAGCCCAAAACAATAAATGTTAATGGGTCATAATAGGGGTCAAATTTTTAAAAATTAGCGATTTTTTATGCTCAAAATACGCATCTAAACACTCGGGCAACGCAGGGCTGAAATGCTAGTATACTTATAAATGTGAAAATGTCTATGTGCGTCTGTCTGTGTACATTTCCCTATCAAATAACTCTGTCAATTTTCAGTCTACAGACTAGAATTTTGACATAAAGAGGTATCGAGATTTGGAAAAATCGTTTTTTATCGTGTTTCGGCCAGAAATGTTGCTGTTAAGGGGTCAACGTTTAACAATTTGACATTTGAGAACGCTACCAAACTTCTTTTGCAATTTTGAGTCTAAACACTTGAAATTTTATATATAGGTAGCTTGAACATAATTTGATTTGAGCCCAAAACAGTAAATGTTAAGAAGTCAAAATTGAGGTAAAGTTTAAAGTATTTTACGTCTGCGGTCTCTTCTAACTTTGCACTTTGATAGTTAAGGAAGCCTAATATATAGAAAGGTATTACCGTACATATTCACACGTTTTAATATATACATATGCAGATAAAATTCTTAACCGTACATAAGACCCAAGCAAAGCCGGACGAAACTGCTAGTACTAAATTAATGCTAAAAAATCTGAAAAAATGTACCAATATAAAGCTATATAGTATTAAATAAATACAGAAATTTGTGCTCGTAAGCACATATATTTTTGTGTATAAAACATAAATTTATTGTTGTATTTGAACTCTTGACCCTATTCTTCTTCACTCGAACCCCGGACAACGCCGGGCGTCGACTTTGCTGTAAATATTAAGAAAGCAACATCGACAACTTTAAAAAGTTGGTCACATACATTGTATAAAAAATCGACACAAATCAGCAATGTCACCCAATTTAATTACAAGGACATTGTATGTTTCTTTTTTTCTTGTTGTGAAATGTGTACAATTAGGAAAATGCTGAATTATAGGATAATTAATAATGAAAAGTAAGATATTTGCGGTTGATTAGAAACTAATAATAAATGAGACGACAATAACAATTCGAACACACATGACAAAGCAAGGATAAACGACTTCATTAAAATCATGTGCAACGCAAATTTGTTTTCGTACTTTTTATCGATATTCGCTATTTTTTGGTTCCATAAGTTTTTGTTTTTGTTCTTTTACAAATCCAGGAATGGAAAAAAAAACAATATAAGAATAATTATTTGTGTCATATTTGTTTGTCAGCAAATATTCAGATTCAAAAAGGGCTCTTTAGTTGACAATGTATGCTCCGTATTTACACACACCCCAGACAACCACACACACACACACACACGCACGCACGCACGCATACACACACATACATATATATTTATATCTTATTTCTATCTATCTATCTGTCTATATATATATATATATATATATATATATATATATAAGTGAACGTGTCTGTGTGCCTGTGTGTCTGTCTGTGTGTCTATGTGTCTGTGTAAATTTCCCTACGCAATAACTCTGTTAGTTTTTAGTCTACAGTCAACTTTTATTCTACAGACTCGAAATTTGATATACAGGGTACTGAGATTTGGGAAAATCTTTGTAGTCGGATTTCAGCCAGAAATTTGGCGAGTAAAGGGTCAAATTCAACGCTTTCACCTTTGAGAACTTTCCCAAAATCCTCGACAATTTTGGGTCTAAACACTTGAAATTTTAGATATAGGTTCCTTGGACAGAGATCTAACTTAATAACTTTATTTGAGCGAAAAAAAATAAATGTTAAGAGATCATAATTGGGGTAAAACAAATGTAAAATTTGGTAAAGACCGCAGCGGTCAAATTTAAAAAAAAAATTGACCGCTGCGGTCTCTACCAAATTACTAAAGATAATTTCTGGTCTAAACATTTGAAATTTTACATAAAGGGTGTTCAGAGATAGGGTAAGCTATTTAATCAGTTTAGGTCGAACATTAAAGCTACAACTATATAAATCTACGTATGTGTGTTTGCATGTCTGCCTAAAATTTTCGACGAAGACGACAGATTTTCACAAGATCAGTATCGTTTTGAAGCTCGACCCTTCAGACGACAAATACCAAAAAAATGGCTAAAAACATTAATTTGTTCACCCTCAATTGGGCATTTTCTACAGGGAGGGCTTGCTTTTGTCGCCGATATTTTCGAAAGTTATCCCTTCTTTTCGATTGTCTAGACTTAATTTAAACCTACGTAATTTCCGGTTTGTCGGTGGTCGTAACAGCAATGACGTCACGTTTTTTCACGTTCCTTTTCTCTTTCTCTGTATGGGTTCGAACCTGCCTTCGTTCTACCACTTTTTGTTTGCTCAACGCACACCTGAAAACACCCGGTCAATGCTGGGTACATATACTTATATATCTATAAAAGTTAAAATGCATGTCTGTCTGTCTGTGTACATGTTCCTACGAAATAACTTTCTCAATTTTCGGTCCACAGGCTCGAAATTTGTGGCCTCAAATAGGACCTTCAAAAAGTTTTCGTGGTTAAATAAACCAAAGAAAACCTTTTGCGCATGCGCTTTGAGGGAGCCATCATTAAATAAAACATCGTTTACGCAGGGTCTCCTTCTCCGTGAAGGACTATATTTTCTGAATAAAATATTTGTTTTATTATTTGATAATAGAAGAAGTGTTTTCTTTCTGTTGTTGTTTTTTTTGTTTTTTTTCGTAATAACACAAGAAATGCTAAAAACTAAAGTAAATTTTGATAAATATAGTGTTTCGTTTTTTCGTGTCTTCCGATCGGCTTCACTACATAATCAACCGTATCCACTTCCAGTAGCTTGATTTTTTTCCGAGCACTGATCTTGGACATTATCTAAAAATATACAAACTTATTTTCTTTTAGAGGAGGGGGTTCGTTTTAAAACTATATCTACCTCAGTATTGTCTTTCATTTTCTATTTTTAGCGATTATCGTGACTCCTAAGACGTAAATGTCTCATTTCAAATATTTTTTGTTCAAAAGTAACACTCAATATTACTTTTTTGTTGTTTTCTTTAAATAAATAAACTCTTTAAAATAAGTTGAACCACCAAAAACTTTCAAAGCAAGTTAGAAAACGAACACTTAGAAAAATCAATTTAATTTTTTAAAACAACAGTAAACGGGTAAAAATATTTTTTAAAAATATTATGGGATGTGTATTCTCTTTTAAAGACAATATTTTCTTCAAAACACGTCATAAAATGTATTTACAATAGATATTTTTTCCATAAAGGACCAGTTTTCCTACCTAGCAAAAAAGGGACGAATTTTCCGGGCACGAGTTTTCCGGGGACGAGTTTTCATAAATTCATTTATTCAATAAGAGACCCGTTTTCTTAACTAGTAAAAAGGGATGAGTTTTTCGAGTACGAGTTTTCTGGGCACCAAATCAGCACAAAAAAAAAAAAATTCCAAAGCATGTTAAATCTTTGATATAAAAGTCCCAAGTTTCTAATAGACGCTATATGGACATTTATCAAACAGG